>NC_083408.1:10250598-10580714 GCF_020745735.1 Hemiscyllium ocellatum
ACACCTTCCATCTGAAACAGGTAGATATTCCCACCAGTGTCCGCCCTACATAGAGAACACCGGGCTGTCTTCTCGGAGATGGAAGGTGCCTTCTTGAGACTTCAAACGTATGGCTACCCTCCTCCCCGCGAGAAAACCAAATTAAAGTCCCACGTGCGTATCATGAGCAACGGAGTAAAGTGGAACAACGTGGAGCAGTCTGTCTGTTCAGCCTCTGCTCCACTTGTTCATCATGTTGGATCATCAATTAAGGGACAGTGAGGACTGCCCATGCTGGAGATCAGAGGAGAGAGTCGATTGCTGGAAACGTACAACAGGTCAGGCAGCATCAGAAAAGCAGCAGATTCGACGTTTTGGGCATAAGACATTCATCAGGAATCAGCATCAATTACCTCATTCTGTCCCTGTGAAAGTGCATTGAGGCGGGAATGGCCCCCTACTATTCCTGTATAAGTTGCTCAATTGACTGAATAGCCTGCTGCTGTTCCTGTGTAAGTGAATGAAGGGACTGATTGGCTTCTTCCTCGTCTGATTGGACAGGGCCAAGGGCCTGCTTGGGTTACCCCTGGTTCCTGCTTGACAGCTCGATGTATTGACAAGTGTGATGATGCTCCATCTTTAAAAGGCTTTTTTGTCCTGGTGTCTTTTAAGAGAGAATGAACAATTGTTACCAAGCTGGCTAGTTAAGACCACTTGAGTAAACAGCGAGGGAAGCCTTAGGTTTATTTTAATGCAGCCTGAATGGGTGTGGCCAACTCTCACAGATTAGGTTCACTGAGTTTTGGTTTCTCAGTAACATAAAAACTATAGGGGTCTCCACAGAGTTGGAAGCTTCAAGGAATGTCTCCTGGTTGCTACTCTCTCTGAATTTTCTCTTGATGCTGTTTTCTATTCATGAATTTTCCTTTTTTGTCAAGGGCTGTGTTTATGGGAATTTCCTACGTTGGACTAGTTCATTAATAAAAGCTCCTAGTTCTATTATTCTGTTAAGTTGTCCAATAGAATTACATTATTCTAAATTCCTCTTCCTTTGGTTTTGTTTTATCTTTCGTGTTTAAACAAATGGTGTTTTGCTTATCACCGAGTAGTTTGACCAGTCACATTGCATCTGGAACAGACATTTTACATTCCCTTTAAAATAAGAAAACGTTAGAGTCTAGGCTACTGCCATCCAAAATTTTCGAGAGGCTCTGGTGTGGTCCATCACACTAGACTCCTTCTCTTCCTGAGTAATAGGTTGGAGACACTGAGTGGGCTGTCCCTGTTCTTCTTCAATAGTGTGAATGGGCTGAATGGTTTCCTCATCTACCTGTGAAACCAGCGTGAGGTGCTGAATGAACTCTTGTTTTACTGTGGCAATAGGCAGTGCTGTTACATGAATGTTACTGACACGTTAACAGCACAAGTTTCAATGAAGTCTGGGTCTTGCTGCACCTGGACATAGACCAGTTCAGGAGCTGACGGGGGATAAAATGTTCTGAACGTTATCAATAAGCCATGATATAGAAGCAGCAAGTGTTTCCTTCAAACAGGTGGTATTGAATGTCAGGATTTCTGTTCTCAAGAGTGTTGGGGAGTAAGATGACTGAATGTATTTGAAGAGGAGGTAGATGGATATTGACCTGTCAGAGAGGTGAAGGCTATGAGGAATTGGGAATCAAAGAGGATTTCAGACTGAGAGCAGATCAGCCACGATCTTAGTAATGGGCAAGCCAGGCTTGGGGAGCGAACGATCTGCCCCTTTTTATGATGTTCTCATATTCTGTTATTGGAAAGTTAGTGTGTGTTATTTTTATGTATGTTCTGTTATTGAATGTTGCAGTCAGGAGACCAGAGGAGTTTGTGAGCCATCTCTGGGTGAGGTATGGGGGCTGAATTCTCAGTGAAATTAAGTCTACAACGTGACCAACAAATGGAGAATAAGTTGCGGATAAGGGAATCTCTGTAAAGAGAGATGAGGGGCCTCTTTCGTACTCAGCCTGGGTTTTCCAACTACATTTCCCAAATCATTTCAAAGCGTGTGTGACAGTCTTGAAGGGCCGAATTGTCTCCTCTGTTTCTGTACACCAGGTTATAACAGTAATTAGCCTCCAACTGCTCCTGCCTAGCAGGTATGAGGGGCTGAATGGAACACAGAAACATAGGACTGAGGAGCAGGAGTTGGTCATTAGACACACTGAGCCTTCTCCACCAGGCACTAAGATTGTGGCTGATAAAGTTGGGGTTTCAGCTTCACCTTCCTGTCTATATCCCATTATGCATGACTGACTTCTCTGTCAAATATTTAACTAATACAGCTTTCAATCAATGTGAACATAGAGGCACGATAAACTTCCAGTGAAGAGAATTCCCACTTGAAAGTTCCATTCAGAATTATTCGTCGTTCCTCATAGAGAATCAGAGAGTCTCCGTGCGACTCCACATTCAACGAACAATGCACCTGCAGCCCTATGTCCGTTTGTTTCACAACACTACCCAGGACCTTACCATTAAGTGTATAATTTCAGTCCTGATTTGCCTTCCCAAAATACAAAACCTCGTCTTTATCTAAATTGAACTTCATCTATCACTCCTGGCCCCATTGTCCCATCTAACTGTGGTCTCATATTGCTTTGACATAATCTACTATACCACCTTTCTGATGTCATCTGTAAACTTACTAACTATTGCCCCAATATTCACATCTAAATCCTTTACATAAATGATGAAATACCGTGAGCTTAGTACTGATTCTTACAGCACACTGCTGCTCATAAGCATCCTGTCTGAAAAATACCCCTTTCGTCAAGCCAATTGTGACTAGCTTCTTTTGTATCCCATGTGACCGAAATTTCCTAATCTGTCTACCAGTCAGAATGAAATACTAGCTATGAAGAGAGGCTGAGGAGGTTAGGTTTATTTTCACTAAATTGTGGGGGAGGGTCGATTGAGGTTTGCAAAATCATGAAGTGCATAGACAGGGAGGACAGAGACAAACTTTTTCCTAGGGTGAAGGATTCAATAACAAGAGATCTTGCTTTCAAAGTGAGAGGTGGAATGGTTAAGGGGGATACACGCGGTAAGTACTCCACACAGAGGGCGGTGGGCGTTTGGAACACATTGCCAGCAGAGGTGGTAGAGGCAGGCAGATGTGTCTGGACAGATGAATGAGTAGGTGGGGAGCAGAGGGATACAGACGCTTAGAAATTGACCGACATTTTAGACAGTACATTTGGATCAGCTCAGGCTTGGAAGGTGAAGGGCCTGTTCCTGGGCTGGAAAAATTCTTTGCTCTTTGTTCTTCAAATGAACACCTTGCTGAAGTCCATATAGACAATGTCAACCAAACTGCACTCATCAGTCTTCTTTATCACCTCTTCAAAAATCTTAACCAAATTAATGACCCATGATTTCCCATGCAGAAAGCCAGGTTGTCTACCCCGATCAGCCCTTGCCTTCCTAAATGTATGTAAATGCTATCCCTCAGATTCTCCTCCAACAACTTACCCACCACCGACATCAGGCTCACCGGTCTATAGTTCCCCGGCTTTTTCGGTCACTGTTTCCTTTTCTAGACCCACTCCTTCATTGTTCACAACAATTGTTAAATGTAACCAGGTCGGTGATGTGGCCGATGATATCGGTCTCAGACTGGGTCAGCGTCAGTTTTAGGAACAAGTCAGGCTAGTTTCTTTAATCTGCTAAAACAACACGTTTAGAATTCAGAGCAATGTTACTCAAACTATGATGGAATGATGTATGGCAAAGTGTTTGGGTATTGCAAATATATTATCAATATTTCCCTTTCTAAACACACACACACACAGATTGGAACTCATGACAAAGGAAAAATTGCAAGTTTGTTCAAAACGTTATTCTGCTTCTGAAGATGTTGTACTCACTCAACTGTTGGCATTGGGATTTCATCCTGGGAGAGTTGGATTTGGCTGAATTCCCTTTGCTTTAGGCAGTGAGTAGATTTCAGTGAATTCTGGTCAGAGATCACCCAAAGGGTAGCACTGTGGTTAGCCCTGCTGCCTCACTGCAACAGGGACTTGGGTTCAATTTCAGCCTTGGGTGACTGTTTGTGAGGAGTTTGCACATTCTTCACGTTTCTGTGTGAGCTTTTAAATGGGTGATCTAGTTTCCTACCACAGCTCAAACTGTGTAGGTTCATTGGATTGGTCATAATAAAATCTGTCGTGTTCAGGGATTTCTAGGTTAGATGCATTAGTCATGGGTATATATAGGAAAATAGGTTGGGAAATTGGTATGGACTTGTTGGCCGAAGGGCCTGTTTCAACGCTGCAGGGATTCCATCAAAATAAGAATGGTAACAATGACTTTAGAGGTTTTTTTTTTAGCTCGCACACATTGCTGTGATGTGGAACAATGAAGGAGAGAGAGTGCAATAGGCCGTTCCTTCTCAGTCGGATTACATTTTCTCTCTCTCTGAGCTCAATCGCACAGGAATGTCATTCTCTCACAAACTGGACCACGTGAGGTCTCCTTGTACATTGTCCAAACTATGTCTCCATCACATTCCCTGTTCCATGTAGGTGCATCATTGCTGCTATCATATACAGAGCCATACCCTTAGCAGAAAATGGTCTCGGTCAATTTGAAGACGTGTTTGTATGTCCCTGCATCATTAAAAAATAAAACTGGTTAATTTATTCACAATACCTGTGTTAAAATGAATGCATTTTTAAAAGAAATACAGAAATTGCTGGAAAAGCTTGGCCAGTCTGTCAGCATCCACATGCCTTTTACATGCTGTAGTTGTACCAGCCTCCACCACTTTCTCTGGCAGCTCATTCCATACACACACCACCCTCTGTGTCAAAAGGTGCCCTTTAGGCCACATCAAAACCTTTCCCCTCTCACTTTCCACCAATGCCGTCTAGTTTTGGACGCCCCTAACCTGGGGAAAAACCCTGACTACTCAACCTATCCATGACCATTCTGATTTTATAAATGTTTACTACTGCGAAATGTGACTTCAATCAACACGAATGGCTGTACTTTCACTCATCCTTGGCCTAAATTCTGAAATGCCATACTAACACCTCTTCCTACTTCAACAAGTCACAATTCTAAATCCATTTTAATCAGTTTGTTCAGATGCATCATGAGACACTTCTGTGGACTTTAGAACTCGACCTTTGTGACCGGAGGTAGGGACACGAGCACCACTCAGCAATACCCATAAAGCTGTAACATTATTCTCCTCTGTATTTGTTCATCAGACTGTCCTGACATTCTGTGACATACCACTGTAACAGCCAGGACTTGAATCCAGGCCTTCTAGTTCAGAGCTAGGAACACTACCACACAATTTCAGGGATTGGAATCAATGGAGAGCTCTGGCTCAGAGACAGGGACACTGCCCACTACAACTACCATACACAGATTTTGGGTCAGATTTGAGTGCCCGCTTTCAGCTCGGTGTGGATTTATTATAATCAGGTTAACATTACTGAATTACAAAAAAAACACTTTGTATTTTTAAACAAATGCAAGATATTTGTCTCAACTGTAGGATATTGGGTGTACTTGCTATGCTCTTGAAATTAACCATAACCATTTTTAATTACTATTATCTGTAGTCTGTAATATTAAGGAAAGAAATTCTGCAGACACACTCTGCCCAATGAAGGGTCTCAAATATATATTTATTACTGAACACCAAAGACGAAGGAAGAGCTTAATTTCTGTTCGCAAAACACCGATCACTCTTACCCACTTCTAACGTGTGACTTCCTTCTTCCTAAAACCATGAAATGGCACCAGGCCGCTGATTACTGTCCAGCCTCTCCTCCCCACTGACTGTGTCTGCAATCTGTTCCTCCTCCCCTTAAACACACAAGGCAAACCAAGCTCAAGGTCTTTGTGAAAATCAAGGCCGGAGTGTGCAGGCCTCCTGGAGAGGGATGGGCATTTTAAAATTGAAGGTGGAGGGGGCGGTGGCAGTAATATCACACACTGGGCTGAGTGGTGGCAGATGGAGTTTAGTTTGGATTAATGCGAGGCATTGGATTTGGTAAATCAAACAAGAGCATGATCTATACAATTAAAAGCAGGGCCTTTGGCATGTTCTAGCAAAGAAACCCAGGCTGTCAGATTTAATTCTTTAAAATTTGCATCTCATATAGATAGTGTGGTTAAGAAGGTGTTTAACACACGTGTCTTCATTGGTCAGACCTTTGAGCATTTGAATTTGGATGTCATGTTGTGGTTGAGACCTCTTCTGGAATACTGTGTCCAGTCTGGTCATCCTGCTCCTCATTCCATAGGTACACCACCCTCTGGGTGAAAACGTTGCCCCTTACGTCACTTTTAAATGCTCCGCTCTCACCTTAAGCCTATGTCCTCTAGTTTTGAACTCCCCCTACCCTTATAAAATACCTTGACTATTCACTTTGATATTATTGACCTTGATATTATTAAGCTGGAGAGGGTTCCAAAGTGATTAACCTGGATGTTGCTGGGAAAGGAGGGATTGAGCTACAAAGGGGGGCTGGATACGCTGGGACTTTTTTTCACTGGAGAGTTTGAGATTATGGGGTAACTTTAAACAGGTTTATAAAATAATGCGGGGTACAGATAAGCTGAAGTGCTCATATCTTTTCCCCAGAGTTGGGGATTCAAAACTGAGGGATATTTTAAGGCGTGAGGAAAAAGATTTACAAAAGAGGTAATTTTATTCGACAGAAGCTGGCTTGTGTGTGGAATGAACTTCCAGAAGAACTGATGAAAGCAAGGACAGTTACAAAGTTTAAAGGACATTTAGATCAGTCCATGGATAAAACATCAGTTTGGACGGTGCTGTAAGCAGCTGCCCTCTCCCTCCCCCTCCCCCTATCTGAATGAATCCCTTTTGGTTTTCACTCTCTGCCAATGCCTGTGCAGTGGCGTGGGGAGGATACCAGAGGGTGGCATTGCATCACTTTAAGGACCAAAGAGACTGCCAGACCTGCCCCCACTCAGAGACACACAGATACACAGACAGCAATTGATAGGACACAACATTGAGCTCATCTGGTAATTTAAACTCAACATAAAGAAATGCTCAATTCGCCTCGTAAACTGTTACAATATGGTGACAGAGAACTCCCAACTTCCACTTTTGAAAAAAATATCAATTTCCTTTTTGAAGTCTGAAAGTGAACATTTTACATCAACTATTCACAACTCTGAGACCCCATTTGTCTTAATTGTTAATTACCCTACTCCACTCCACAGCAATATACTGTATCAAAAAGACACTTACTGAAATTACGAAAACGTAATTTCAAAACCACACAGCAGCTGTTGTTTCATCAGACCTCACATCAATATCCCATTTTCCCCATATTTCCTGGGAAGACTGGCTCATGTTACAGGATGCAACCGAAGTGTGTACATTTTCAGCATTCTGCAACCTGGGAACACATGCTTCCATTACACTGTCTCTCAGTGTCCCCATCTATACCACAAACCCTTCCCATGTGGTGATATTTAAATTGATTCCCCTGCCATCTCTCTCTGGAAGTGATGTCCACACCCACAGCACCCCCTTGTCATGGCACAATATAGATATGGATCTCTAAATGGGTGGGAGCTGCACATCCCGTCACTTCCAGCATGGGCTGCAAGTTTCTCCACACTGAGCAGGGACCTAACACAGTGCTACTGGGTAATGAACTGGGGTGGCGTCCACAGTCCTACATGCTGGGAGAGTAACTGCTCCTGGCTTACAGATCAATGCAATGGGGTGGGGTACACAGCTCTACATGCAGGAAGGGAAACTGCTCCTGGTTTACAGATCAATGCACTGGGGTGAGGTACACAGCTCTGCATGCATGAAGGGTAACTGCTCCTGGTTTACAGCTCCCCATGCTGGATGGATATTTGTTTCAGTTTTACACATTAGTGCTGTGTTGTGGTCTGCACAGCTCCCCATGCTGGACAGCTATCTAGTCCGGCTTTTTAGATCAATGCACTGCTGTGTTCCACACAGCTCCCCGTGCTGGACAAATATCTAGTCTGGGTTTTTAGATCAATGTCCTGCTGTGTTCCACACAGCTCCCCGTGCTGGACAGATATGTAGTCCGGGTTTTTAGATCAATGGCCTTTTGTGGTCTGCACAGCTCCCGGTGCTGGACAGATATCTATTCCGGGTTTATAGATCAATACATGGGTGTGGTCTGCATTGCTTCCCATGCTGAATATTTGCTGGAGGAACACAGCAATCCAGGCAGCATCAGGAAGTGTAGAATTTGATGTTTCAGGTGTAGCCCTCCTTCAGGTCTCTTACAGAACGGTTGCACCCGAAATGTCGACTTCTCCACCTCCTGATGGTGTCTGGATTGGTGCGTTCGCCCAGCTTCCTGCCTGCCTACTTTGAACTCCAGCATCTGCAGATTTTCTGTCTCTATCCCAGCATACGAAACTGGACAGATATCTAGTCTGCGTTTGAAGATAAGTGCAGTGATGTGATCTGCGCAGTGCTTCAGCCTGGACAGGTTGCTGGGTTGTACTGAGCAGTGCAATGGATGAATCTGGACAGAGTACTGGGTTGTACTGATCAGGTCAACGTCCTGGTCTGCACAGTGTTCCACCGTGAACAGATATCTCCTCTGGGTTGATGGTGTCTGGGCTGGTTCTGTGAGATGGGTTGAGAATGTAGCATATGTAACCCTTTCAGCTGATCTGGCAATTCCTTTAGTTCCCATTTCTGTGATTGGACCCACCGTCTCTCAGCCCATTAATGTTACAGTGTGCCCAGGCACAGTACATCATGTTGGTGGAGTGGATAGGGGGGAAAGGTGATGGACAGGTCAATGGGTTCCCCAGAACGTTCTGTCTCCGACTTTCTATAACTGCCATTCCCCAGAACGTTCTGTCACCAACATTCTAAAACTGCCATTCTCTGGAACGTTCTGTCCCCGACATTCTATAACTGATGTTCACTGGATCGTTCTCTTCCCAACATTGTATAACCACCATTTCCCGGAACGTTCTGTCCCGACATTCTATAACTGCCATTCTCTGGAACGTTCTGACCATGACATTCTATAACTGACATTCCTGGAAACTTTCTGTCCCTGACATTATTTGTGAACGGCCGGACGTCAGTGAATTCAACAAACGATAAGATCCCGTGGGAAGAGATCCAGGTCCAGGGAGAAGGAGACACTATTCCGAAGGCCCTCGGGCAGTAAAAGGGGTGAATACATTTTCCTTGCGTGTACATTTCTGCACGACTCAGGATCGACCAAAATATAGACCAAAATACAGAAATTCCCAAACTCCGTTTGTCTTCAGGAAACTGGGAGAGAACCTTTCAGGACAGTAACGTTTCCACCCTCCATATTAGGAACTGGGAAGGAGTGACCTGCGTCTGCTCTCGAGTGATGGAGTGTGTGAGAAAGTTCTAGAAAACATCTGTCCTAATAGATGTGTCTCTGCGTGTTGCGGAGGGAGGGTTTCTTGTGGTTTATGTCACATTTTTGTCAGTAATTCCGACCTTCCCATTTGTTATTCCAGCTCCAATTATTTTAATAAATCCCTGAATACAGGGACACATTTGAAAATCTCACTGGGTTCTCGATAAAAAGGGTCCCTTTGCCTCCAGGCTGATGGCTAATGGGTTTGTTTTCCTACCTCACAGTTAACGTAGTGACCATCTACGTCCTGCTTTATAAAGACTGTGGATTGTCTCCATGTGTCAGGCGTTACCTGGGGGCCATGGCAGTGGCGGATCTCTTGGTCATTATCCTCGACCTGATCCTGAGACACCTTCCCATTGTTTATCGGGAACAGTTTTATTTCCTGAGGCTCTACGTCCCCGTGTGCAATATCCACGCCGTCCTGCTTTATGCAGCCACTGACTGCTCTGTCTGGTTCACCGTCACTTTCACCTTTGATCGGTTTGTGGCCATTTGTTGCCAGAAACTGAAAAATAAATATTGCAATGAGAAAACGGCAGCTGTGGTTCTGGGAACAATGACTGTGCTGAGCTGTTTAAAGAACATTTTCTGGTATTTTATGTTCACGGCTCGGTATTACATGTGGAACACCCCCTGGTTTTGTGATGTAACAGACGCTGTTCGAGTCTCCAGTGTCTGGGTCACAATCGAGTTCCTCCATCATATTCTAACCCCGTGTGTCCCATTGCTCCTGATTCTGCTGCTCAATGTTCTCACCGTCAGACACATTTTAGTGACCAGCAGAGCCCGCAGGAGACTCCGTGCTCACACCAATGGGAACGCTCAGTCTGACACTGAAATGAGAAACCGAAAAAAATCCATCATTTTACTGTTTGTGATCTCAGCCAATTTCATCCTGTTATGGTCAACGTTAACGTTGTTTTCTATTTGGGGCCGGATGTGGGATATTGGGTATCAGTCTGTCTATCTACATCTCTTTGTGGCGGAATTGGGCTTCATGCTGCAGCTCCTCAGTTGCTGCACAAACACCGCAATTTATGCAGTGACCCAGACTAAGTTCAGGCGGCAGCTGAAGAATGTGCTGAAATATCCCTTCACCCAAATCCATCCATTAACCAAATTCCCTCATTAATCAATCCATCGTGGATTTTTTTCGTTTCAGTTCAGCGTTTCAGCGATGGAGCAGCCTGTCAATATGGTAATAGACTGGGGGTAGCGTTGGTTTGTCCAACCTTCTCCCACAGCGCGGTTACAGGGAAACATTCAATGTTTCTAACAACTCAGGGGCCAGTGAGAAAAGGCACCACCCCACTGACTGCATCCATCACTTCCATTTGTAAACAATAAAAATATTGATTAAAGCCTGCCGAGCAACAGAGTGACCGATGTTGTTGTGTGTCTTTGTGTTGGAGAAGATGAGCTGGCGAGAGACAGACTCAGCCCCAAGTCCTGGTCCTCAGGGAAGGGGAGGGCACCGAGCCGTGAGCTCAGGAGCTGGGATTAACTCCCTCTGTCCTTACTTTCCCTTCTGTGTCGCCCACCCCAACTTAGCTCTCAGCAGAATTCACCTTGCTCACTTTGTCCCTTCCCTCCATATATCCATCCCACCCTCATTCTGCACTGGCATTCCTCTCTCCTTTTCCCACTTGCACACTCAATTACACTGTCCTTGCCTTCCCCAATCTCATTCACTCTCTCTCCATCTTGCGATTATTACATCCTAATGTTACTCTCTTCCTGGTATCCTTCAGTGCTGGGGGAACAGAAGAGGGTTGTCGATCTTCAGGCCGATGTTAGGGAACAGAGATTGGGACGGCATGTCAGGCCATTGCCAGGGCAACAGTATGGAGCTTGGGCCAAACGCCATTGCTCGGGGACATCGTGGGTGTGAGAACATGAGCCGTTACTAGGGGGTAACCGGTGGAGTGGCGCCATAGGCTGTGGCTGAGACTGGTACAACAGGATATCACAAACAGAACACATTTTGTGGGACAGACTATCTGTTACTCAGGGAATAGAATAAACATGGGGATTAAAGGTCATTTAGAGGGGATCAACTGGGTCGGAGTTCACAGGCAGGAGCTCAGTTTAAAGTGTGTGAGGAGTGTGATGGTGGGAGACTGTGTGGGCATGTGAGCGTGATGATGGGGATGTGTAGGTGGGAGTGAACCTAATGATGACGGAATGTGTAAGAGAGTGAGTGTGATGCTGGGACAGCGTGCGAGGGAGTGAGACTGGTGGTGGAGGAATGTGTGGGGGAGAGCGCGTGACGGTGGGGTAGAGTATGGGGTAGTGAGAGTGACGATGGGTGCGTGTGTAGGGGAGTGAACGAGACAATGGGAGTATGTGGGAGAGTGAGCGTGATGGTGGGGGAATGCACGGGGTCTGAGAATCAGTTTGGGGCTGTGTGTTGGGGAGTGAGTGATACAGTGGGGGACAGTGTGTTTGAGTGAGTCTGATGGTGAGGCTTTGTGCAGGTTGATTGAGCATGACAGTGGGGCATTGTGTGGTAGAGTGAGTGTGATGGCGGGCGAATGTGCAGGAGAGTGAACGTGACGGTAGGGCAGTGTGTTGGGGTGAGTTTGACAGAGGAATCGTGTGGGGCATTGTGGGTGAGGTTGGTGGAGTGTGTGGGGTTGAGCGTGATGGTGAGTGTGGTGTGGAGGAGTGTATGTAATGGTGGTGGAACGAGAGAGGGTGAGCGTGATGGTGAGGGTGGTTTGGGGCAGTGTGTGTGAGGGTAGTGGAGTCAGTGCGGCTGAGTGTGACGGTGGGGGCGGTGTGTGGCAGTGTGTGTGATGGTGGTGGAGTGTGTGGAGTGTGAACGTGACAGTGGGGGTGGTGGCGAGGCGTGTATGTGATGGTAGTGTAGTGCGTCGGGGTAAGCGTGCCGATGGACGGGGTGAAGAGCAGTGTGTGTGAGGTTGGTGGAGTGTGTGGGGGAGAGGGTTGGTGAGGGAGGTGTAGGGCATTGTGTGTGAGGGTTGTGGAGTGTATGGGGATGAGCATGACGGTGAGGGTGGGGTGGGGCCGTGTGTATGATGGGAGTGGAGTGTGTGGGTGTGAGCGTGACGGTGGGGGTAGTCTGAGGCAGTGTGTGTGTGAGGGTGGTGGAGTGTGTATGTGAGCGTGACAGTGAGGGTGGGGTGCGGCCGTGTGTATGGTGGTGGTGGTATGTGTGGTCTTGAAAGTGAAGGTGAGGGTGGTATGGGGTGGTGTGTGTGATGGAGGTGGAGTGTGTGGGGGTGAGCGTGACGGTGACGGTGGTGTGGGGCAGTGTTTGGGAGGGTGGTGGAATGTGTGGTGTTGAGCTTGATGGTCAGGGTGGTGTGGGGCAGTGTATATGAGGTTGGTAGAGAGTGTTGAGGGAATGTGACGATGGGGAATGGAGTCGGGCAGTGTGTGTGAGGTTAGTCGAGAGTGCGGAGGGAGGGGGTGGTGAGGATGGAGAGGGGCAGTAGGAGTGAACATGACAATGGGGGTGGTGTGGAGTAGTGTGTGTGAGGGTGCTGGAGTGTGAGGGTGTGAGCGTGACGGTGGGAGTGGGGTAGGGCAATGTGTGTGATGGTGGTGGAATGTGTGGGTGTGAGTGTAACAGTGCGGGTGGTGTGGGGCAGTGTGTAAGTGTGGTGGAGTGTGAGTGTGAGCGTGACGGTGATGGTGGGGTGGGGCCATGTGTAAGAGGGTGGTGGTGTGTGGGGGTGAGCGTGACAGTGGGGGTGGGGTGCGGGCAGTGTGTGTAATGGTGATGGAGTGTGTGGGGGTGAGTGTGACAGAGAGGTTGGTGTGGGGCCTGTGTGTGTGAGGTTGGTGGAGCTTGTCGGGGTGAGTGTGACGGTTGGTGTGGTGTGGGGCAGTGTGTGTGATGGTAGTGCATCGGGGCAAGCGGGCCGATGGGCGTGGTGCAGGGCAGGGTGTGTGAGGGTGGTGGTGAGTGTGACGGTGGGGGTGGTGTGGAGCAGTGTATGTGAGGTGATGGAGAGTGTTGGAGCGTGTGTGACTGTGGGGGTGGTGTGGGGCAGTGTGTATGAGGGTGGTAGTGTGTGTGATGGTGGTGGTGTGTGTGTGAGGTTGAGCGTGATGGTAAGGGTGGTATAGGGCATTGTTTGTGAGGATGGGAGAGTGTGTAGGGATGAGCGTGAAGGTGAGGGTGGTATGGGGTGGTGTGTGTGGCGGAGGTGGAGTGTGTGGGGATGAGCGTGATGGAGAGGGTAGTGTGTTGCAGTGTATGTGATGGTGGTAGAGTGTGTGGGAGTGAGCATGACGGTGAGGGTGTTGTGCGGCCGTGTGTGAGGGTGGTGTGTGTGATGATGAACCTGGCAGCGAGAATTTTGTGGGGCAGTGTGTGTGAATTGGGGGTGTGTGTCTCGGTGAGTGTGTCGGTGAGAGTGGTGTGGGGCAGTGTTTGGGAGGGTGGTGGAATGTATGGTGTGGAGCGTGACGGTGGGGGTGGTGTGGGGCAATGTGTGTGAGGGTGGTGGAGTGTGTGGGGGTGAGTGTGATGGTGGGGATGGTGTGAGGCAGTGTGTGTAAAGTTGGTAGAGTGTGGAGTGAGGGGGACAGTGAGGGTGAAGAGGGGCAGTAGGTCTGAGCATGACAGTGGGGGTGGTGTGGAGTAGTGTATGTGAGGGTGCTGGAGTGTTTGGGGTGAGCGTGATGGTGGGAGTGAGGTGGGGCAATGTATGTGATGGTGGTGGAGTGTGTGGGGGTGAGCGTAACGGTCAGGGTGGGGTGGGGCCATGTGTGTGATGGTGGTGGAGTGTGTGGTTGTGAGCATAACGGTGCGGGTGGTGTGGGGCAGAGTGTGTGAGGGTGGTGGAGTGTGAGTGTGAGCGAGAAAGTGATGCTGGGATGGGGCCATGTGTATGAGGGTGGTGGAGTGTGTGGGGTGAGCATGTCGGTGGGGGTGGGGTGGGGACTTGTGTGTGTGAGGGTGGTGGACCGTGTGTGTGTGAGTGTGACAGTGAGGGTGGTGTGGGCAGTGTGTGTGATGGCAGTGGAGTGTGTGGGGGTGATTATGACAGTGGTGGTGGTGTGGGGCCATGAGTATGAGGGTGGTGGAGTGTGTGGGGGTGAGCGTGACGGTGCGGATGGTGTGAGGCAGTGTGTGTGAGGTTGGTAGTGACTGTGGAGGGAGCGGGACGGTGAGGGTGGAGAGGGGCAGTAGGTGTGCACATGACAGTGGGAGTGGTGTGGAGTAGTGTGCGTGAGAGTGATGGAGTGCTTGGGGTGAGCGTGATGGAGGGAGTGAGGTGGGGCAATGTGTGTGATAGTGGTGGAGTGTGAGGGTGTGAGCGTGACAGTGGGGGTGGTGTAGGGCAGTGTGTGTGGTGGTAATAGAGTGTGAGAGGTGATTAAGTAGTGTGGGACAGTGTTTGTGACGATGGTGGAGTGTGTGGGTGGGTGCGTGAGGGTGGGGGTGTTGTGCGGCTGTGTGAGTGATGGTGGTAGAGTGAGTGGTGGTGAGCGAGACGGTGAGGGTTGTGTGGGGCAAGGTTTCACATAGTGAGAGTGAGGGGGTCAGGGTGATGGTGATGGAGTGAGTGTGAGACGGTCAGTGTGCTAGTTATGGAGTGAGTGTGAGACGGTGAGGATGACGGTGATGAGGTAAGTGTAAGTGTGTCAGGCTGATGCTGATGAAGTGAGTGTGAGGGGCTCAGGGGAATATTGATGGAGTGAGTGTGAGGGAGGCAGGTTGACAGTGATGAAGTGAGTGTGAGGGGGTCAGGGTGACGGTGATGGAGTTAGTGTGAGGGGGTCAGGTTGCCTGTGATGTGGTGAGAGTGAGGGGGTCAGGGTGCCCGTGATAGAGTGAGTGTGAGTGATCGGGGTGCCTTTGATAGTGTGAGTGTGAGGGGTTCAGTGTGGCGGTGATGGAATGAGTGTGAGAGGGTCCCCATTACGGTGATGGAGTGATGTGAGGGGGTCAGGGTGACGATGATGGAGTGGGTGTGAGGGGGTCAGTGTGATGTTGATGTAGTGAGTGTAAGGTGGACATGGTGACAGTGATGGAGTGAGTCTGAGGGGGTCAGGCTGACAATGATGGAGTGAGTGTGAGAGGGTCAGGGTGATGGTGATTGAGTGAGTGTGTGGAGATTAGGGCGATGGTGATGGAGTGAATGTGAGTTGGTCAGGGTGTCGTTGAAGGAATGAGTGTGAGAGGGTCAGGGGGACAGTGATGGAGTGAGTGAGAAGGGGTCAGTGTGACGGTGATGGAGTGAGTGTGATGGGATCAGGTTGAGAGTGAACGGAGTGAGTGTGAAGGGGTCAGGGTGACGGTGGTGGAGTGAGTGTGAGTGGCTCAGGGTGAGGGTGATGGAGTGAGTGTGAAGGAGTCAGGGTGACGGTGATGGAGTGAGTGTGAGTACATCAGTGTGACGTTGATAATGTCACTGAGATGGTGTCAGAGTGATGGTGATGGAGTGAGTGCGATGGGGTCGCAGTGACGGTGATGGAATGAGTGTGAGACTGTCCGGGAGATGGTGATGGAGAGAGTATGCGGGGTTCAGGGTGAAGGTGAAGGAGTGAGTGTGAGGGGTTCAGTGTGATGATGATGGATTTAGTGTGAGGGGTTCAGTGTGATGGTGATAGAATGAGTGTGAGAGGGTCACCATTACGGTAATGGAGTGAATGTGAGGGGGTCAGGGTGACTGTGATGGAGTAAGTATGAGGGTGTCAGGATGATAGTGATGGAGTAAGTATGAGGGTGTCAGGCTGATAGTGATGGAGTGAGTGTGAGGGGGTCAGGCTGACAATGATGGAGTGAGTGTGAGTGAGCCGGAGTGTCGGTGATGGTGCAAGTGTGAGGGGGTCAGTGAGACGGTGATGGAGTGAGTGTGAGGCGGTAAGGGTGACGGTGCAGGAGTGAGTGTGAGAGGGTGAGGATGACGGTGATGAAGTGAGTGTGAGAGGGTCAGGGTGATGCTGATGGAGTGAGTGTGAGGGATCAGGGTGACGTTGATGAAGTGAGTGTGAGGGAGTCAGGGCGAGAGTGATGGAGTTAGTGTGATTGGGTCAGGTTGCCAGTGATGGGGTGAGTGTGAGGGGATAAGAGTGGTGATGATGGAGTGAGTGTGAGAGGTCGGGGACCGGTGATCGAGTGACTTTGAGGGGGTGAGTGTGACAGTGATGGAGAGTGTGTGAGGGGTCAGGGGACCGGTGATGGAGTGATTTTGAGTGGGTGAGTGTGACAGTGATTGAGTGAGTGTGAGGGGGTCAGTGTGAAGGAGATGGAGTGAGTGTGAAGGGTTTTGTGTGACTTTTATAGAGTGATTGTGAGAGGATCAGGCTGACGGTGATGGAATGAGTGTGGGGGTGATCACCGGTACAGTGATGCACTGAGTGTAGGTGGTCAGTGTGACGATGATGGAATGAGTGTGATGGGGTCAGGCTGACAGTGATGGAGTTAGAAGGGGGACAGTGTGATGGTGATGGAATGAGTGTGCGGGGATCACCATTACAGTGATGGAGTGATTGTGCGGGGGACAAGGTGACGGTGATCGAGTGTGTGTGGAAGGGTCAGGTTGTCGGTGATGGAGTGAGTGTGCGGGGGTCAGGGAAATGGAGATGGAGTGAGTGTGAGGGGCTCAGTGTGACGGTGATGGATTGCGTGTGAGGGGTTCACGGTGAATGTGATGGAGTGTGTGTGATTGGGTCAGTGTGACTGTGATGGAGTGAGTGTGAGTGGGTCAGTGTGAAGGTGATGGAGCGAGTGTGAGGGTGTCAGGGTGAATGTGAAGGAGTAAGTTTCATTGTGTCAGTGTGACATTGAGCTAGTGAGTGTGAGGGATCAGTGCGACGATGATGGCGGGAGTGTGTGGGAATCTGACTGACAGTGATAAAGTGAGTGGGAGTTGGACAAGGCGACAGTGATGGAGTGAGTGTGAGGGTGTCAGGGTGAGGGTGATGGAGTGAGTGTGAAAGGGTCAGGGTGATGGTGAAGAAATGAGTGTGCGGGGGTCAGGTTAACGGTGATGGACTGAGTGTGAGTGGGTCAGGGTGATCGTGATGGAGTGAGTGTGATGGGTTCAGATTGACGGTGACGCAGTGAGTGTGAGGGGATCATCATGATGGTGATGTAGTGAGTGTGGGGATTAGTGTGATGATGTTGGAGTGAGAGTGAGTGGGTCAGGTTGATAGTGAATGGGTGAGTGTGATGGGATCAGTGTGAGGGTGATTGAGTGAGTTTGAGGGTATCAGTGTGACGATGATGGAGTGAGCGTGAGGTAGTCAGGGTGATGGTTATGGAGTGAGTGTGAGTGGACAGGGTGCCAGTGATGGTGTGAGTTTGCGGGGGTCAGAGTGATGGTGATGGAGTGAGTGTGAGGGGGTCAGGGGGCCGGTGATGGTGTGAGCTTGAGGGGATTAGTGTGACAGTGAGAGAGTGACCGTGAGGGGGTCAGTGTGAAGGAGATGGAGTGAGTGTGAGGGAGTCAGTGCGATCGTGATGGAGAGAGTGCGAGGTGGACAGGATGATTGTGATGGAGTGAGTGTGATGGGATCAGTGTGAACTTGATGGAGTGAGTGCGAGAGGGTCAGGATGACGGTGATGCAGTGAGTGTGAGAGGGTCATGTTGACACTGATGGAGAGTGTGTGAGGAGTTCAGGGTGACCCTGATGGAGGGAATTTGAGGGAGTCTGGGTGATGGTGATGGATTGAATGTGAGGGCGTCAGGATGACGCTAAAGGAGTGAGTTAAAGGGCATTAGGGTGACGGTGACCAAGTGAGCATGAGGAGGTAGGGCAGACGGTGATAGCGTGAGTGTGAGAGGGTAAGGGAGAAGGTGATGAAGTGATTGTGAGGGAATCAGGGTGATGTTGATGGAGTGAGTGTAAGGTGTCAGGGTGACGGTGGTGGAGTGAGAGTGAGGGGGTGAGTGATGGTGAGGGGTTGAGTGTGAGGGGTCACGGTGACCATGATAGAGTGAGTGTGAGGGGGTCAGTGTGATGCTGAAGGAGTGATTGTGAGGGGGTCAGGGTGACACTGATGCTGTGAGTTTGAGGAAGTCAGGGTGACACTGATGGAGTGAATGTGAGGGAGTAAGAGTGATGGTGATGGAATGAGTGTGAGGGGGTCATGGTGACGGTGATGCAGCGAGTGTGAGGGGGTCAGGGTGATGGTGAAAGAGTGGGTGTGATTCGGTCTGAGTGACAGTGATGAATTCAGTGTGAGGTGGTCAAGGTGACACTGATGGAGCGACTGTGAGGAAGTAAGGGTGATGGTGATGGAGTGAGTGTGAGGGGGTCCAGGTGGCAGTGATGGAGTGAGTGTGAGGGTGTCAGTGTGATGGAGATCGACTGAGTGTGAGGTTGTCAGGGTGATGGTGACGGAGTGAGTGTGAGGGGATCAGTGTGAAGTTGATGGAGTGAGTGCGAGAGGGTCAGGGTGACGGTGACGGTGAGGAAGTGAGTGTGAGGTTGTCAGGATGACGGTGATTGAGGGAGTTTGAGCGGATCAGTGTGAAGTTGAAGGAGTGAGTGTGAGGGTGCTGTGTAACTGTAATCGCGTGAGTGTGAGGGTGTCAGGGTAACGGTAATGGAGAGAGGTTGTCGGGTTGATGGTGATGGATTGAGTGTGAGTGGATCAGTGTGAAATTGATGGAGTGAGTGCGAGAGGGTCAGGATGACGGTGATGCAGTGAGTGTGAGACATTCATGGCGATGGTGATGGAGTGAGTGTGAGGGGGTAAGTGTGACGGAGATGGAGTGAGTGTCGGGGATCAGGACCCAGGGGATGGAATGAGTTTGGGGAGATGAGTGTGACGGTGATGGAATGAGTGTGAGGAGGTCAGTGTGACGGTGATGGAATGAGTGTGAGGGGATGAGTGTGACGGTGATGGAGTGAGTGTGAGTGGACCAGGGTGATTGTGTTGGAGTGAGTGTGTGTGGGAGTCAGGGTGACGGTGATGTAGTGAGTGTGAGAGGGTGAGGGTGATGGTGATGAAGTGAGTGTGAGGTGGTCAGGGTTAGGATGATTGAGTGAGTGTGAGGGGGTCATGGTGAGGTTGCTGGAGTGAGGGTGAGGGAGTTAGGGTGAGGATGATGGAGTGCAGATGAGGGGGTTCAGCGTGATGGTTATGTAGTGAGTATGAGACATTCCGCGTGATAGTGACGAAGTGAGTGTGAGGGGATAACTGTGAAGTTGATGGAGTTTGTGTGTGAGGGGATCAGTGTGATTGTGTTGGAGTGAGTGTGTGTGGGGGGTCATGGTGACGGTTTAGGAGTGAGTGTGAGGGGTCAGGTGACACTGATGGAATGAGTGTGAATGGGTAACTGTGATGGTGAAGGAGTGTTTGTGAGGATGTCAGGGTGACACGGATGAAGTGAGTGTGACGAGGTCAGGGTGACACTGATGGAGTGAATGTGAGGGAGTCAGGGTGAGTGTGATGGAGAGAGCTTGAGGGAATCAGGGTGGTGGTGACCGAGTGACTGTGAGGGGTTTAGGCAGACGGTGATGGCGTGAGTGTGAGAGGGTCAAGGAGACGGTGATGGAGTGAGGGTGATGGTAATGAAGTGAGTGTGAGGGTGTCACGATGATGGTGATGGAGTGAGAGTGAGGGGGTCAGGTTGACTTGATGGTGTGAATGTTAGGAGGTCAGGGTGATGGTGAAAGAGTGTTTGTGAGGGATCAGGGTGACGGTGACGGAGTGAGTGTCAGGGGGTCCAGGTGACAGTGATGAAGTGAGTGTGAAGTGGTCAAGTTGACACTGATGGAGCGAATGTGAGGGAGTCAGTGTGATGTTGATGGAGTGAGTGTGAGGGGGTCAAAGTGACGGTGAAGGAGTGAGTCTGAGGGATTAAGGTTGACGTGATGGGTTGAGTGTGAGGTGGTCAGGGTGATCGTGAAGGAGTGTTTGTGAGGGATCAGGGTGACACTGATGGAGTGAGCTTGAGGAGGTCAAGGTGACACTAATGGAGTGAATGTGAGGGAGTTAGGGTGATGGTGATGGAGTGAGTGTGAGAAGTTCAGGGTGACAGTGCAGGAGTGAGTGAGAGGGGGTCAGGGTGATCGTGATGGAGTCAGTGTGAGTGGTCAAGATGACGGTGATGGCGTGAGTGTGAGGGGTCATGGTGATGTTGATGGTGCGTGTGTGAGGTGGTCATGGTGACTGTCATGGTGTGAGTGTGAGGCGGTCTGGGTGACAGAGATGAAGTGAGTGTGAGTTGCTCAGGTGACACTGATGGAGCGAATGTGAGGGAGTCAGTGTGATGGTGATGGAGCGAGTGTGAGGGAGTCTGGGTGACAGTGGATGAGTGAATGTGAGGCTGTCAGGGTGACACTGATGGAGCGAATGTGACGGAGTCAGTGTGATGGCAATGGAGTGAGTGTGAGGGGGTCATGGTGATCGTGATGGGTTGAGTGTCAGGTGGTCAGGGTGATCGTGAAGGAGTGTTTGTGAGGGATCAGGGTGACACTGATGGAGTGAGCTCGAGGAGGTGAAGGTGACACTGATGGAGTGAATGTGAGGGAGTTAGGGTGATCGTAATGGAGTCAGTGTGAGTGGTCAAGTTGATGGTGATGGTGCGAGTGTGAGGGAGTCAGGGTGACGGTGATGGAGTGAGTGTGAGGGGGTCAGTGTGATGGTGATGGAGTGAGTGTGAGTTTGTTAGTGTGACTGGGATGGAGTGCGTGTGAGGTTGTCAGAATGATGGTGATGGAGTGAATATGAGGGGATCAGTGTGAATTTGATGGAGTGAGTGCGAGAGGGTCACGATGATGGTGATGCAGTGAGTGTGAGAGGGTCATGTTGACACTGATGGAGTGTGTGTGAAGAGGTCAGGGTGACCCTGATGGGGTGAATTTGAGGGTGTCTGGGTGATGGTGATAGATTGAGTGTGAGGCCGTCAGGATGATGGTAAAGGAGTGAGTTTGAGGGCATCAGGGTGGCAGTGACCGAGTAAGTGTGAGGAGGTTAGGCAGACGGTGATGGAGTGAGTGTGAGGCAATCAGGTTGATGGTGACGGAGTGAGTGTGAGCGAGTGAGGGTGACAGTGATGGAGTGACAGTGAGGGGGTCAGTGTGACGGTGAAGGAGTGAGTGTGAGGGGGTCAGGGTGACCGTGATAGAGTGATTGTGAGTGGGTCAGTGTGTTGGTGATGGAGTGGTTGTGAGGGGACAGGGTGACACTGATGGTGTGAGTTTGAGGAGGTCAAGATGACACTGATGGAGTGAATGTGAGGGAGTAAGGGTGATGGTGATGGAGTGAGTGTGAGGGGTCAGGGTGAGGGTGAAAGAGTGAGTGTGAGGCGGTCTGGGTGACAGTGATGGAGCGACTGTGAGGGAGTAAGGGTGATGGTGATGGAATGAGTGTGAGGGGGTCCAGGTGGCAGTGATGGAGTGAGAGTGAGGGTGTCAGTGTGATGGAGATGGAGTGAGTGTACGGTTGCCAGGGTGATTGTGAATGAGTGAGCGTGATGGGACCAGTGTGAAGTTGATGGAGTGAGTGCGAGAGGGTCAGGGTGACGGTGAAGGAGTGAGTGTGAAGAGGTCAGGACCAGGGGGATGGAGTGAGTGTGGGGAGATGAGTGTGACAGTGATGGAGTGAGGGTGAGGATGTCAGAGTTACTGTGATAGAGAGAGTGTGAGGGGGACAGTGTGAGGATGATGGAGCGAGGGTGAGGGAGTTAAGGTGAGGATGATGGAGTGAAGGCGAGGGGGTTAGTGTGGCACTTATGGAGTGAGTATGGAGGCATTCCGGGTGATCGTGACGAAGTGAGTGTGAGGGGATAAGTGTGAAGTTGATGGAGTGTGTATGAGGGGATCAGTGTGATTGTGTTGGAGTGAGTGTGTATGGGGTCAGGGGAACGGTTTAGGAGTGAGTGTGAGGGGTCAGGTTGACACTGATAGAGTGAGTGTGAGGGGTTAAGGGTGATGGTGAAGGAGTGTTTGTAATGGTGATCTTGATGGAGTGAATGTGAGGGGGTCAGGGTGACGGTCATGGAGTGAAGGTGAGGGGTTCAGTGTGACGGTTATGGAGTGAGTATGAGGCATTCCAATGATAGTGACGAAGTGAGTGTGAGGGGATAAGTGTGAAATTGATGGAGTGTGTGTGTGAGGGAATCAGTGTGATTGTGTTGGAGTGAATGTGTGTGGGGGTCATGATGACGGTTTAGGAGAGAGTGTGAGGGGTCAGGTTGACACTGATGGAGTGAGTCTGAGGGTGTAAGTGTAATGGTGAAGCAGTGTTTGTGAGGATGTCAGGGTGACACTGATGAAGTGAGTGTGAAGAGGTCAGGGTGACACTGATGAAGTGAATGTGAGGGAGTTATGGTGATGGTGATGGAGTGTGTGAGACGGGGTCATGGTGACGCTGATTGAGTGAGAGTGAGGGGGTCAGAGTGACGATGAAGGAGTGGGTGTGAGGGGGTCAGGTTGACGTGATGGATTGAGTGTGAGGTGGTCAGGGTGATGGTGAAGGAGTGTTTGTGAGGGATCAGTGTGATTGTGTTGGAGTGAGTGTGTGTGGGGGTCAGTGTGACGGTTTTGGAATGAGTGTGAGGGGTCAGGGTGACACTGATGGAGTGAGTGTGAGGGGTTCGCTTTGACGGTGATGGAGTGAGTGTTAGGGGGTAAGGATGGTGGTGAAGGAGTGTTTGTGGGGATGTCAGGGTGATACTGATGAAGTGAGTGTGAGGAGATCAGGGTGACACCGATGGAGTGAATGTGAGGGAGTCAGGGTGATGGTGATGGAGTGAGCTTGAGGGAAACAGGGTGGTGATGACCGTGTGAGTGTGAGGGGTTTAGGCAGACGGTGATGGCGTGAGTGTGAGAGGGTCAAGGAGATGGTGATGGAGTGAGGGTGAGGAAATCAGGGTGATGGTAATGGAGTGAGTGTGAGGGTGTCAGGGTGACGGAATTGGAGTGAGAGTGAGGGTGTCAGAGTGACGGTGAAGTAGTAAATTTTATGAGGTCAGATTGATGTGATGGAGTGAATGTGAGGGAGTTACGGTGATGGTGATGGAGTGTGTGTGAGGGGGTCATGGTGACGCTGATTGAGTGAGAGTGAGGGGGTCAGAGTGACGATGAAGGAGTGAGTGTGAGGGGGTCAGGTTGACGTGATGGATTGAGTGTGAGGGGTCAGGGTGACACCGATGGAGTGAATGTGAGGGAGTCACGGTGAGGGTGATGGAGAGAGCTTGAAGGAATCAGGGTGGTGGTGACCGAGTGACTGTGAGGGGTTTAGGCAGACGGTGATGGAGTGAGTGTGAGAGGGTCAAGGAGACGGTGATGGAGTGAGGGTGAGGGAATCAGGGTGATGGTAATGGAGTGAGTGTGAGGGTGTCAGGGTGACGGTGATAGAGTGAGAGTGATGGGGTCAGGTTGACGTGATGGAGTGAATATTAGGACGTCAGGGTGATGGTGAAGGAGTGTTTGTGTGGGGGTCAGGGTGACACTGATGGAGTGAGTTCGAGGAGGTCAAGGTGACACTGGTGGAGTGAATGTGAGGGAGTTAGGGTGACGGTGAAGGGGTGAGTGTGAGGGGGTCAGGTTGATCGTGATGGAGTCAGTCTGAGTGGTCAAGGTGATGGTGATGGCGTGAGTGTGAGGCGGTCATGGTGATCGTGATGGTGCGAGTGTGAGGGTGTCAGGGTGACAGTCATGGTGTGAATGTGAGGCGGTCTGGGTGATAGTGATGAAGTGAGTGTAAGATGGCCAGGGTGACACTGATGGAGCAAATGTGAGGGGGTCAGTGTGATGGGGATGGAGCGAGTGTGAGGAAGTCAGGGTGATAGTGAAGAAGTGAGTGTGAGGCGGTCTGGGTGACAGTGATGAAGTGAGTATGAGGCGGTCAGGGTGACACTGATGGAGTGAGTATGAGGAGGTCAAGGAGTCACTGATGGAGTGAATGTGAGGGACTTTGGGTGATGGTGATGGAGTGAGTGTGAGGGAGTCATGGTGACGGTATGGAGCGAGTGTGAGGAGTTCAGGGTGACGGTGAAGGAGTGAGTGTGAGGGGGTCATGGTGATAGTGATGGAGTCAGTGTGAGTGGTCAAGGCACCGGTGATGGCGTGAGTGTGAGGGGTTCATGGTGATGTTGATGGTGCGAGTTTAAGGGGATCAGGGTGACGGTGATGGAGTGAGTGTGAGGGGGTGAGGGTGACGGTGATGGAGTGAGTGTGAGGATGTTAGTGTGACTGAGATGGAGTGCGTGTGAGGTTGTCAGGATGATGGTGATGGAGTGAATGTGAGGGGATCAGTGTGAATTTGATGGAGTGACTGTGAGAGGGTCAGGTTGATGCTGATGCAGTGAGTGTGAGAGGGTCATGTTGACACTGATGGAGTGTGTGTGAGGAGGTCAAGGTGACCCTGATGGAGTGAATTTGAGGGAGACTGGGTGATGGTGTTGGAGTGAGTGTGAGGGCGTCATGATGACGGTAAAGGAGTGAGTTTGAGGGCATCAGGGTGGCAGTGACGGAGTGTGTGTGAGGAGGTTAGTCAGATGGTGATGGAGTGAGTGTGAGAGAATCTGGGTGATGGTGAAATAGTGAGTGTGAGGGGGTGAGGGTGGCGGTGATGGAATAAGAGTGAGGGGGTCAGAGTGACGGTGAAGGAGTGAGTGTGAGGGGGTCAGGGTGACCGTGATAGAGTGAGTGTGAGGTGGTCAGTGTGATGGTGAAGGAGTGGTTGTGAGGGGACAGGGTGACACTGATGGAGTGAGTTTGAGGAGGTCAAGGAGACACTGATGGAGTGAATATGAGGGAGTAAGAGTGATGGTGATGGAGTGAGTGTGAGGGGGTCATGGTGACGGTGAGGCAGCGAGTGTGAGGGGGCCAGGGTGATGGTGAAGGAGTGAGTGTGAGGCGGTCTGGGTGACAGTGATGAAGTCAGTGTGAGGTGGTCAGGGTGACACTGATGGAATGACTGTGAGGAAGTAAGGGTGATGGTGATGGAGTGAGTGTGAGGGGGTCCAGGTGGCAGTGATGGAATGAGTGTGAGAGAGTCAGTGTGACAGTGATGGAGTGAGTGTGAGGTTTTCAGGATGACGGTGATGGAGGTAGTGTGAGCAGATCAGCGTGAAGTTGAAGGAGTGAGTGTCAGGGTGCAGTGTAAGTGTAATTGCATGAGTGTGAGGGCGCCAGGGTAACGGTAATAGAGTGAGTGTGAGGTTGTCAGGTTGATGGTGATGGATTGAGTGTGAGGGTGTTATTGTGACGGAGATGGAGTGCGTGTGAGGGTGTCAGGATGATGGTGATGGAGTCAGTGTGAGGGGATCAGTGTGAATTTGATGGAGTGAGTGCGAGAGGGTCAGGATGACGGTGATGCAGGGAGTGTGAGATGGTCATGTTGACACTGATGGAGTTGTGTGAGGAGGTCAGGGAGACCGCGATGGAGTGACTTTGAGTGAGTCTGGATGATGGTGATGGAGTAAGTGTGAGGGCGTCAGGATGATGGTAAAGGAGCGAATTTGAGGGCATCAGGGTGGCGGTGATGGAGTGAGTGTGAGGAGGTTAGGCAGACGGTGATGGAGTGAGTGTGAGGGAATCAGGGTGCTGGTGTCGGAGTGAGAGTGAGGGGGTCAGGGCGACCGTGACAGAGTGAGTGTGAGGGGGTCACTGTGATGGTGAAGGAGTGGTTGTGAGGGGGTCAGGGTGGTACTGATGGAGTGAGATTGAGGAAGTCAAGGTGACTCTGATGGAGTGAATGTGAGGGAGTTAGGGTGATGGTGATGGAGTGAGTGTGAGGGGGTCATGGCGAAGGTGATGCAGCGAGTGTAAGGGGGTCAGGGTGACGGTGAAGGAGTGAGTTTAAGGCGGTCCAGGTGGCAGTGATGGAGTGAGTGTGAGGGTGTCAGGCTGATGGTGACGGAGTGAGTGTGAGGGGATCAGTGTGAAGTTGATGGATGAGGGCGAGAGGGTCAGGGTGACGGTGAAGGAGTAAGTGTGAGGGCGACAGGACCCGGTGGATGGAGTGATTGTGGGGAGATGAGTGTGACAGTGATGGAGTGAGGATAAGGAGTTCAGGGTGATGGTGATGGAGTGAGTGTGAGGGGATGATTGTGACGGTGATGGGGTGAGTGTGAGTGGATCAGGGTGAGTGTGTTGGAGAGAGTGTGAGGGGGACAGGGTGAGGATGATGGATTGAGAGTGAGGGGGTCAGAGTGACGGTGAAGGAATGAGTGTGAGGGGGTCAGAGTGAACGTGATAGAGTGAGTGTGAGGGGGGTCAGTGTGATGGTGAAGGAGTGGTTGTGAGGGGGTCAGGGTGACCCTGATGGAGTGAGTTTGAGGAAGTCAAGGTGACACTGATGGAGTGAATGTGAGGGAGTAAGAGTGATGGTGATGGAGTGAGTGTGAGGCGGTCTGGGTGACAGTGATGACGACAGTGTGAGGTGGTCAGGTGACACTGTTGGAGCGACTGTGAGGGAGTAAAGGTGATGGTGATGGAGTGAGTGTGAGGGAGTCCAGGTGGCAGTGATGGATTGAGTGTGAGATTGTCAGTGTGATGGAGATGGAGTGAGTGTGAGGTTGTCAGGGTGATGGTGATGGAGTGAGTGTGAGGGGATCAGTGTGAATTTGATGGAGTGAGTGCGAGAGGGTCAGGATGATGGTGATGCAGTGAGTGTGAGACAGACATGGTGATGGTGATGGAGTGAGTGTGAGGGGTCAGTGTGACAGAGATGGAGTGAGTGTAAGGGGGTCAGGGCCCAGGGGATGGAGTGACTTTGGGGAGATGAGTGTGGCATTGATGGAGTGTGGCTGAGGAGGTCAGGGTGATGGTGGTGGAGTGAGTGTGAGTGGATCAGGGTGACTGTGATGGAGAGAGTGTGAGGGGGACAGGGTGAGGATGCTACAGTTAGTGTGAGCGGGTCAGGGTGATGGTAATGGAGGAATGTGAGGGGGTCAGGGTGATGGTTAAAGAGTGAGTGTGAGAGGGTCAGTATGACAGATATGTAGTGACGGTGAGGGGATCAGTGTCATTGTGTTGGAGTGAGTGTATGTGGGAATCATGGTGACAGTGATGGAGTGAGTGCGAGATGGTCAGGGTTAGGATGATGGAGTGAGTGTGAGGGGTCAGGGTGAGGATGCTGGTGTGAGGGTGAGGGAGTCAGGGTGAGGATGCTGGTGCGAAGGTGAGGGGGTTCAGTGGGACAGTTATGGAATGAGTATTAGGCATTCTGGGTGATAGTGATGAAGTGAATGTGAGGGGATAAGTGTGAAGTTGATGGAGTGTGGGTGAGGGGATCAGTGTGATTGTGTTGGAGTGAGTGTGTGTGGGGATCAGGGTGACGGTTTCGGAGTGAGCGTGATGCGTCAGTGTGACACTGATGGAGTGAGTGTGAGAGGGTAACTTTGACGGTGATAGAGTGAGTGTTGGGGTAAGGGTGATTGTGAAGGAATGTTTGTGAGGATATCAGGTGACACTGATGAAGTGAGTGTGAGGAAGTCAGGGTGACACCAATGGAGTGAATGTGAGGGAGTCAGGGTGATGGTGTTGGAGTGAGCTTGAGGGAATCATGGTGGTGGTGACCGAGTGAGTGTGACGGGTTTAGGCAGATGGTGATGGCGTGAGTGTGAGAGGGTCAAGGAGACGGTGATGAAGAGAGGGTGAGGGAATCAGCGTGATAGTAATGGAGTGAGTGTGAGTGTGTCAGGGTGATGGTGATGCAGTGAGAGTGAGGGTGTCAGAGTGACGGTGAAGGAGTGAGTGTGAGGGGGTCAGGGTGATGGTGAAGGAGTGTTTGTGAGGGGGTCTGGGTGACAGCGATGAAGTGTGTGTGAGGTGGTCAGGGTGATACCGATGGAGCGAATGTGAGGGAGTCAGTGTGATGATGATGGAGTGAGTGTGAGGGGGTCAGGGTGACGGACATGGAGTGAGTGTGAGGGAGTTAGTGTGACGGAGATGAAGTGCGTGCGAGGTTGTCAGGACAATGGTGATGGAGTGAGTGTGAGGGGATCAGTGTGAATTTGATGGAGTGAGTGCGAGAAGGTCAGGATGACTGTGATGCAGTGAGTGTGAGATGGTCATGTTGGCACAGATGGAGTGTGTGTGAGGAGGTCAGGGTGACCCTGATGGAGTGAATTTGAGGGCATCAGGGTGGCGGTAACCGAGTCAGTGTGAGGAGGTTAGGCAGAGGTGATGGCATCAGTATGAGAGGGTCAGGGAGACGGTGATGGAGTGAGTGTGTGGGAAACAGGGTGATGGTGTCGTAGTGAGTGTGAGGGGGTCATGGTGACGGTGATGGAGTGAAGGTGAGGGGGTCAGGGTGACGGTGATGGAGTGAAAGTGAGGGGGTCAGAGTGACGGTGAAGGAGTGAGTGTGAGGGGTTCAGGGTGACCATGATAGAGTGAGTGTGTGGGGGTCAGTATGATGGTGAAGGAGTGGTTGTGAAGGGGTCTGGGTGACACTGATGGAGTGAGTTTGAGGAAGTCAAGGTGACTCTGATGGAGTGAATGTGAGGGAGTAAGAGTGATGATGATGGAGTGAGTGTGAGGGGGTCATGGTGACGGTGATGCAGCGAGTGTGAAGGCGTCAGGGTGATGGTGAAGGAGTGAGTGTGAGGCGGTCTGGGTGACACTGATGGAGCGACTGTGAGGGAGTAAAGGTGATGGTGAGTAGTGAGTGTGAGGGCGTCCAGTTGGCAATGATGGAGTGAGTGTGAGTGTGTCAGTGCGATGGAGATGGAGTGAGTGTGAGGTTGTCAGTGTGATGGTGATGGAGTGAGTGTGAGGGGCTCAGTGTGAAGTTGATGGTGTGAGTGCGAGAGGGTCAGGGTGACGGTGAGGGAGTGAGTGTGAGTTTGTCAGGATGACGGTGAAGGAGTGAGTGTGAGGGGGTCAGGGTGATCGTGATGGAGACAATGTGAGTGGTTAAGGTGACGGTGATGGCGCGAATGTGAAGGGGTCATGGTGATGTTGATGGTGCTAGTGTGAAGGGGTCAGGGTGTGGGTGTGAGTGTGAGTGTGAGTGTGAGGCAGTCTGGGTGACAGTGATGAAGTGATTGTGAGGTGGTCAGGGTGAGACTGATAGACCGAATGTGAGGGAGTCAGTGTGATGGCGATGGGGCGAGTGAGAGGGAGTCAGGGTGACAGTGAAGTAGAAAGTGTGAGGCGGTCTGGGTGACAGTGATGAAGTGAGTGTGAGGCGGTCAGGGTGATACTGATGGAGCGAATGTGAGGGGGTCAGGGTGACGATGATGGGGTGAGTGTGAGGGGGTCCAGGTGACAGTGATGAAGTGAGTGTGAGTTGGTCAGGTTGACACTGATGGAGCGAATGTGAGGGAGTCAGTGTGATGGTGATGGAGCGAATGTGAGGGAAACAGTGTGATGGTGATGGAGTGAGTGTGAGGGGTCAGGGTGACGGTGATGGAGTGAGTGTGAGGGTGTTAGTGTGACGGAGATGGAGTGCGTGTGAGGTTGTCAGGATGTTGGTGATGGAGTGAGTGTGAGGGGATCAGTGTGAAGTTGATGGAGTGAGTGCGAGAGGGTCATGATGACGGTGATGCAGTGAGTGTGGGCGGGTCATGGTGACATTGATGGAGCGTGTGTGAGGAGGTCAGGGTGACACTAATTGAGTGAATTTGAGGGTGTCAGGGTGATGGTGATGGAGTGAGTGTTAGTGCGTCAGGATGACGGTGAAGGAGTGAGTTTGAGAGTATCAGGATGGCTGTAACCGAGTGAGTGTGAGGAGGTTAGGCAGACGGTGATGGCATGAGTGTGAGAGTGTCAGGGTGTCGGTGATGGAGTGAGTGTGAGGGAATCAGGGTGATGGTGACGGAGTGAGTGTGAAGGGGTCAGAGTGACGGTGAAGGAATGAGTGTGAGCGGGTCAGGGTGATCGTGATAGAGTGATTGTGAGTGGGTCAGTGTGATGGTGATGGAGTGGTTGTGAGGGGACAGGGTGACACTGATGGTGTGAGTTTGAGGAGGTCAAGATGACACTGATGGAGTGAATGTGAGTGAGTAAGGGTGATGGTGGTGGAGTGAGTGTGAGGGTGGTCATGGTGACAGTGATTCAGTGAGTGTGAGGGGGTCAGGGTGACGGTGAAGGCATGAGTGTGAGGCGGCCTGGGTGACAGTGATGAAGTCAGTGTGAGGTGGTCAGGGTGACACTGATGGAGCGACTGTGAGGGAGTAAGGGGTGATGGTGATGGAGTGAGTGTGAGGCGGTCCAGGTGACAGTGATGGAGTGAGTGTGAGGGTGTTACTGTGATGGAGATGGAGTGAGTGTGATGTTGTCAGTGTGATGGTGATGGAGTGAGTGAGAGGGCATCAGTGTGAAGTTGATGGAGTGAGTGCGAGAGGGTCAGACTGACAGTGAAGGAGTGAGTGTGAGGGTGCAGTGTGACTGTAATCACGTGAGTGTGAGACCGTCAGGGTGACGGTAATGGAGTGAGTGTGAGTTTGTCAGGTTGATGGTGAGGGAGTGAGTGTGAGTGGATCACTGTGATATTGATGGAGTGAGTGTGAGGGGGTCAGTGTGACGGAGATGGAGTGAGTGTGAGGGGGTTAGGGCCCGGGGATGGAGTGAGTATGGGGAGATGAGTGTCATGGTGATGGAGTGAGGGTGAGGGGACGAGTGTAACGGTGATGAAGTGAGTGTGAGTGGATCAGGGTGACTGTGATGGAGTGAGTGTGAGGAGGTCAGAATGACAGTGATGGAGATAGTGTGAGGGGGACAGTGTGAGGATGATGGAGTGAGTGAGAGGGGTTCATGGTGAGGATGCTGGAGTGAGTGTGAGGGAGTCAGGGTGACGGTGATGGAGGAGTGTGAGGGGGTCAGTGTGATGGTGACGGGGCACACCTTAATACTAGCGATGCTATGAAAACACAGGTTCAGAGGATTCTCTGAGAGTGTAATTTCTTTCATTGCTATTGCTGATTGAATGAGCCACTGACGTGCGAATTGCTCCAAAACATGATTCAATACTACACTGGAAAGGTACTATTGTGAAACACTGCAGAACCGAACGACTTCCTTAGTTTTGCTACGACTGACCATACTCCGTGAAATTTTCCCAGATCCTCAGTTGAGGATTTTTTTGCAGCTGGAAGTTACCTTAGAAACCCTGTTAATTCGTAATGTATTGAGCGAATCGCAAAACAGAAAGCATTTAACACGGAACACAAACAAAACTGGCATACCTAATGCATTTTCAGACACAGTTTCTGCTCAGTTTCGAACTGGTGCCCTTTCATGAATACAGAAACAAGCCACGGCCAGTCGTACTGCGGCTCAGTGGCATCCAGTACTGAAACTTGAAGCCATTCTACATTTCACCTTTCAGTTTCCAACAGCTCGTTGTTGTCCAGCGTAATTGACATCTTGAAAAAGACACGTGAAACTGATGCCACTTGAAAAGAACAAAATTCTTCAACAGCTCAATAGGATAGATATAGGACGATGTGCTCCCTGGCTGGTGTGTCTGGAATGAAATAAGCACTCACTGCGGTATCTTTACCCAGCATCCCCTTTAGCTGCATAAATGTTTAAGATTTATTTGCTGCTCTAATTCCACTCTCTTGTTGACTCCCAGTTGTAACTGCTGTAATGTTGGTGGCCGTGTAAATTGGTAACATTTGATTCAATCTATCCTAAAACCTCTCTGTATCTGTGCCTTTTGTTCACTGAGACCCTCATTCAGTCTGATGCCTTTCCAAACCCTGCCCTGATATTTCCCTAGAGGACATTCGAGGGCTCAGAATGAAATGTTCACAGAATTGTTACTGTGCAAAAGGAGGCTGATTGGCTCATCAGCTCTCCAAAGGATCACCTCACTGAAAGCCATTCTTCTACCTTTACCCCATAAGCCTTCCTATTCGCCCTCTTCCAGTAACTGTTCAATTCTATTCTCTTCATTGTACCTGGGCCCACCACAGTCTTTGGCAGTGCATTCCTGTCCATAAACTTTCTCTGCATGAAAACGTTTTGTCTCATGTCACATGCGCTTATTTTTCAATCCCTTTAGATTGGTGCCTCCTCATTATGGATTATTTCATGCATGTGAACAGTTTCTCCCTATCAACTCTCACTGGATCCCTCTTGGAGGTATCTGTACGCACAATCCCCAGTGATGGTAAATATAATCTCTCCCGGTTACAGGAGACCAGTACAAGACCATTCAGGGGCTCTCACTGCGCGACTGGGTTCAGGACTCCATCCAGCCTCACTGTACTCCAGCGAAAACACACTGGGGAGAGGCCATTCACCTGCTCTGAGTGTGGGAAGCAGTTCACTCAGATATCCAGCTTGATGAAACACCGGCGTGTTCACAAGTAACCACAGCAATTGGATTTGTTTTGTTTGTTCATGAGATCACGGCATCACTTGCTGGGGCAGCAAATGTCATCAATTCTAACTGCCGAGAAGACGGTTTAGAGTCAACCCCGTTATTCATGGTCTCCATTCACATGTCGGCTGGACCAGGTCAGAATAAATACAATTTCCAAGACCCAATGACCTGAAGAGTTGATTTCTGGCCTATTATTTCTTAAATGATAATGAATAATGTTTGCCTTTGAATTAAAAGTGAAAGACCAAAATGGGTTTTATTCTTATTGAGTATGTCCTCCTGTTTTCTCAATTGTTATTGACAATCTCATTCCCCTCGCACCAGAACCTGTTCCAGAAAGTGTTACAGAAACAGCAGAATGGTCAGCTGCAGCTGGTCACCTGACTGATCACTGGACCCAAAGGTTCACTCTCCACAGATGCTGCCAGATCTGCTGAATTTTTCCAGCAATGTTGGTTTTTGTTTCTGATTTCCCAGCATTTGTAGATGTTTAGTTTTTCAATATTCATCTTGTCTGTTGCAGAGGAGTTTATTGATGAGTTCAGAGAGTTTTGAAAATTGTAAGTTAGGCCAAAAATCAACCATGGACTCATTGAATGGCAGGGGAGGGTTGAGGGCTTGAATGGCCTCCTCCTGTTCCAGTGACCATCTGCAGCTTGTGGTGACATTTCCCTTCATTGCTCGCTTCACATCAATGCCTTCCACACTGTTACTGACTGAACAAACCTGTGCTTGAACTAAACCTGCTAATGTTCTGTGGCCCTCCTCTCCTGCCACCCGGGTTTAACTCTCATCATGGACTGCTGTCTCGAATTACTGCGGGAATGCCCTCAAAGGTCTCATCCTGGAGACTGCATCTCTGACATCCAAAAATCTCGTTAATTCCCTTCTTCCTATTTCGTTCTGGGCTATTGAATTCTCGGTTTCAATCCAATCTCCTGTCATGCTCTTCAACATGCCCATGTGGGTGGACAAGAGGCAGCAGGTATTTAATGAAGAGAAGTGGGGATTAGGCAATAGCACGAGGAGAGGTGAGAGCAGAGACAGTTCTCATTGTAGCTGCAGAGTTTCTCTGTGACCCAGGGAGTGGTGAGGCATCTGAGTTTATGGGGGAGGCAGATTCAATCGGGGATTTGGGAAGACACTCAGACACTGAGACACTGACCTGTCCATCTGATTGTTAATTCAAACAGATAGACAGAAATAAATATGCAACTTTAGATAACACCTTTGATGTCCTGGGGCAATGAAACATGCTTCAAAACCAATTATTTCAACTGCAACTCTCTGAAAACACGGGCACAACACTTCCTGCTTGTATCAGGCTATCTCTCAGCTTCCTCTTTCCTTGAGAAAAGAGTTTTAAGCTGTTTAACCATTCCTGGTGATTGTAACCTCTCTGTCCTTGTAAGATGTATGACTGAACCTTTATTTTCCTGTTCCCTGTGAGCGACATTAGAAGCAGAAACAGGTCCTGAACTGTGTGAGTTTCGGTTGGAGTATTTGTGTTTACAAATTCATTCTCACCCTCACATACAGTGTGAAATTGCTGTAAACCTGAAGGAAAGGAATGAGTGAGCACTCACAGAAACACAGAGGCAGCATGTGTACCTGAGCTGAATGAACCTGGCATGAGAGAAACGTGACGACAATCACAACTAGTTAGAATCACATAATCTAGTAAGTGCAGAAGAGGCTATTTGGCCCATCGAGTCTGCAATGATCTGCTTTCCCACCCTATCCCCATAACCCCACATTTATCATGGCTAAACCAACCCACCGAACCTGCACACTACAGGCTATGTTAGCACGGCCAATTGAGCAAACCTGTACATCTGTGGGAGGGTCAGAGATTACATCCAAATGCTCGGAATTGTGGATGAATGGCCTCCTCCTGACACAAATGCTATGTTTTAAAAAATAAAATCTGGGGGAAACTGCAACCAGAAAGATTTCCAATTATTTCTGGAGAAAGTGAACTCAAAACTCACGCCACCGAACCACGGGGCGCAGTGAAGTCACAGAGGTCTGGGAACCATCAGAAATGTGACAGGTTGTGAACAAAGTGAGGGTGAGACAAGAACAAAAAGAGTCTGTCACACGGGGGAAGGCAGCAGGAATTAAACAGCAGAAATGGTAGTCCCTCATGGCGTCGGGGAATGGAGTTAGGCCTGGGAAAAATACCAGCAAACAAGGTGTGCAGCTGTCAAAGAAATACATTTAAAAAATAGATTATAACAACATAGAGGGCAGAGTACACAGTCTGAAATTGTTGCTTTCATTGATGACTACAGAACGTTGTAAAGCCTAGGTAGTTATATTGCAATCCACACATACTGAATAGGCCAAGTGACATCCACATCTGCTGTACGTCTCTGATTTTTTTTTCTGACATTTGGAGTTCAAGTCTGATGATGTTAATAAATTTTCAAATTTCACTGGAGTTTAATATTCTGGAGAGATGTCAAATAAATCACATTGATCCCATTCTACATTGTACATAGCCTTGCATATTCCAGCATTTCCATTACATCTATGTGCTGCGGGTGGGATAGGATATACAAGGATGGTCATGGTGGTGTCTGGGACATTGTAAGGTATGATTCTGCGCGTGAAACTGTGCCATGCCGTTGCTTGACTAGTCTGTGTTCCAGCTCACCCAATAGGATGTTGGCAGGGTGAGAAACTAGTTGGAGATCCTCTGTTCATTTCCTTTCGGCTTTTTCTTAATTTATTTCTCTCTCACTCACCCCCTTGCAGTCTCTGACACAAATGTCTCAAGATTTGAATCATGATATCAGGATAACCCTGTATCCCGTGCCTCATTACTTTCTGAATAAACCTTCCATGGGGAACCTTGTCAAACACATTGCTGAAATCCATATGCACCACATCCACTGCTCTGGCCTCATCGATGTGTTTGTCACATCCTCAAATAATTTAGGAAGGTTTGTGAGGCATAACCTGCCGCTCACAAAGCCATGCTGACCCTCGCTAATCAATCAATGCTTTTCCAACCAATCATAAATCCTGTCTCTCAGAATCCTCTCCAATAACTTGCCAACAACTGATGTGAGACTGACTCATCAATGATTCCCAGGATTATCTCAATTGCCTTTCTTGAATAAGGGAATAACGTTTGCCACTCTCCAATCGTCTGGTATGACTCCAGTGGACTGTGAGGATGCAAAGATCATTGCCAAAACACGGTAATCCCTTGCCTCCCTTCCCATAATAACTTAAGCTATATCCTTACTGGCCCAGGGGACTTATCTATCCCCATGATTTTTCAATATGTTCAGCAAATTCTCCCTCTTAACATCGAACTGTTCCACCATATCAGCCTGTTTCATGCTGTTCTTACAAAGAACAAGGTTCCACTCACTCGGGAATACTGAAGCAAAGTACTCATTAAGGACCTCCCCTACCCCCTCTGACTCTTGGCACAAGTTTGCTTCACTGTTAGTGATATAACTGTGGGGAATTATGTCTCAGCGCTGAATTAATGCAAAGATATTGCAGTGTATAATCACTCGATTACTTTGAATTTTGAACTGTACTTTAACTGAGAAAACACAGTTGAATTGATTTGATTATGTTTCACTTCATGCTAACATTTGTTGTACACTGTTGAAAGGAAGGAAAATTTTCTTCAGCTGAATATTCACATTGAATAACTGATGCATTTTTAAAATCAAAATAAAATGATCACGCAGTTTTGTCAATTTGTCTTTCAAAGAATTGTCATGAGATTCCTCTTTATTTAAGACTATCATTCATTTATTCTATTGTTATTGTAAAATATTGTTTAATTTCCAATCCATTACACACAGAAACTACCGAATTAATTCCCATTCAAATTACAACAATAAATGGCTGATTAGTTTTCATTTGAGACACCACATTAAATATAATATTACAATCCTGCCGTCCTGAGTGGGAACATTATGAACGGAGCTTGTGGAGCTGTAGCAGTGTCTCTATTACTAGACACGAGGGAAGGTTTCAAATCACACCTTCAATCGAAATGTATCAAAAGCAGCTCTGAATCTTGATTAAAGAGCACCTAAGCGCAGACTAAGTTGCTTTTCAATTCAACATTCGATTTGCTTTTATCTATTATATCAATAATCACAAAGTCTAATATTTCTGTCAGGTTACCAAGAAATATTTGTTGGAAAATTCACTTTAGCCACTTTGCTTTTCCAAAAGCCTTGCATCTGTCTCTGTTTTATCTAACAGAAAGAAATCTGAAGAGGAATTTCACTTTTACGAAAGAAAGGGGAGATGTTTCCCATATAAATTAATGCTTCTTCAATTTACACCTTTTCACCTTATGTAAGGTTTTAATATAATGCTCTACTTTCGGATAGTGGCGATACCTGTATCTAATTCTGTTGCTTATAAGTTCCTGGAGAATATTTGAAAATGTTGTAGAATTCAAGATTACGATGTCAAAGTAATGAGTTTGAACATTTTTTTCTTGCAAAGGGGCAAGTCCAAACAATTGAAACACATTAAACATTATTCTTTCGTGCTATAAATTTGAAATAAAGTTGATATCTTCTTTAGTAAAGTAACAAATGCTGCCACCTATTTCTTGTCCTTCAGCTAATTATCTACTTTGTAACTAAATGTTGTGATTCATCTAAATATTACTCTGTCCTTTGATCAAAGTGAATTTGTAATTGTTATCCAGTTTATTAATTGTCAGAAACTTGTTTTTATTTTTCCATTCACCTGTTCATTTTGACCGTAAGATTGAAATGTTTTCAAAATATTGGAGTTTGTTCATTTAAAAATAAGGTTTGCACATCTATCACATATCTCACTTCTTGTATTATGATGTTTCCTGGTGGAATTCAAGTAAATATCAAACATTTGTTCACTTCAAATAAGATCTTTGACACTCAATTATCAATCTGTTGTTTCAGCTGGTTACATTAACATTGATTAGGTACTCATTCAGAGAGATCAACTGGCAATTATAAACTATTTGCACGATTATTGAATTGAAAGAGACATACAGACGGGCAGACATTTTTTTGGAAGGAATTTCTTTTACATTCAAATATGTAGGCTGTTCAAGAATTCTATATTGCCTTCCATTGGTTTTCTTGTCGAGAAATCAAATTTATAATTCAAGTGAATTTTAATGTGTTCTGTATTTTGAAATTTGTATCAGATTTAAGAAGAAAAAGAGGATCAATTAACATGAAAACTTCAGTGAATAGCAAGCACAGTAAATTAAATTGACAGAGGCAACCTTTAGTATTATCTCTGAATATTCCATCAAATTTTTCTAATGTCAAAAGAGCATGGAGCCGGAAAATTACAGCAAGTCAGGCAGCATTCGAGGAGAAGCAGAATCGATGTTTTGGCCATGAACACTTCATCAGGAATATTTTCTGACGATGGCCTAATGCCCAACAGGTCGATACTCCTCCTCTTTGAATGTTCCTACCCTTTTCTATTGCTACAGCTTTCCTCACTTTCTCCAAAGATGTGTAATGAACATGAACTGAAAATGTTAGCGTCAGCAGTTGAACAAGACCAAATTAACGCATTTTTTGCAATATTTATAGTGAAAACCTGTTTGAGAACATGCAACAATCAGATTGAACAACATCTATTGCCGTTAGAACCCTTCGCCCTTCTCAATAAAGAATAACCATGCTTTGAACAACCAGTATGTTGTATAACGACTGAACTGAAATACCAGAGGGCAACGATTGTATTTATTGAAGGGAATGATAACTAGATCCTTACTGTGCTAGTGACGTTTGATCTCAGGAACTTTAAGATATTTACTGTGATTATTCCACTGAAGAGTAATTAGATGGTCATGAAGATCTTTGTGTAGCTTGATGTGCAGTGTTTTGTTTGAACATTGATTTCAGTAACATGGAGATATTTTACAAGATTGACAATTGACATAAAGATAAGTTTTAAATGCAACATTTAAAAAAAAATGTCAATTTTGTTTAGCGAAACACAATTGTAGGTTTATGGAATCCCTACTGTGTGGAAACAGGCCATTTGGCCTAACAAGTCTACACTGACGTTCCAAAGAATAATCTACTCAGCACCATTCTGCTCTCAGATTACCCCTGACTAATGCACATAACCTACACATCCTTGAACAGAACGTGCAGCTTACCAAGGGCAATTTACCTAACCTGCATATTTTTGGATTGTGGGAGTAAACAAGAATATGCAAACTCCAGACAAACGTGTGGCCGAGAATGGAATCAAACGCAAGTGCACAACAGTGTAAGACACGAGTGCTGACCACTGATCCTCTTTTCTCAATGCCCAGCCCCCATGCAAGAAGTGAGATAAGTGAGAGACGTGCAAATTCAAATTTCAAATGAACACTCCGATGTTGCCAAACCGTATCAATCTTACATTAAATATGAATAGGTGAATGGAAAACAAAAAAAACTCCCTGACAAATCATGAAGGAGCAATACTTCGAAAATTAATATGACCAAAGGGCACAACAATATTCAGCTGAATTGAATTGTTTAATTACAAATTTGGGAATTAGTTAACTAATGAATAACGGCAAGTGACATTTGTTTATTTCACTGATGATGAAATTGACTTGCTTTTCATCTTTGTGACACTGCAGAATAACACTTTATGTGTCTGAAATGTTGGAGTTAAGTTCTTTCCAATAAAAAAAGTCAGTAAAATCACATTGACTTCTTCATCTTTAAGACTGCAACAATATCAAATACTTTCCAGGAATTTAGAACCAGCAGAATTAGTTAATTTGGTTGCTTGGGCAATCAAAGAGAATAAACAGCAGATTCTGTGAATTAGTCATTCAATGTGATTATTAAGCTGAAGACAACATCATTCTTTACAAAAATGTTCAACTTCGAAAAGTTCAAAATGCATTGCCATTATTTAATGAGACAATACAGAGATGTTAATTCTTTTTCATTTGACTTACAAAATGCAGGATTGTTACATGATTTTGTGGCATGAAAAATACTTAAATCTTATTTTGATTAGAAATGCAATAAATGTTCGCATCTAAGTGAAATATATTTAAATGAATCAACTATGCTTCCGCAGGTAAAATAAGAATTAATATTAGCAACGATTGAGAGATTGCACACGACAATAGTTATTCATGTAAAGAGTCGTAATTCCAAATTCACAGCAAGTACTGGATTGAATAATTATTAGGTGTGATTAACAACTGAATTATAAAATTCGATCAATGAATTTAGAAATAAGGTGAAATCTTGTTTTGCTATGTGACTGAGGAATATGTGCCAACAAACAGAAATTACAGATCTGTGAATTTAAAGTCTGTGATTACGGAGATCATTCAAATAAGCAAACATTAGGCATTCACAATTAATTTTGGATGGAAGGACCTTGGTTCCAATGTTGGAAACTTGACCTGAAAATAAAGTTTCATAATGCAGTGTTGGCACTCAGAAGCATTTGGTTAAATTAAAATGTGAATCTCACTTTACTTGCTCAAAAGACTTTCTTAAATAATTGCGTAACTATTATCATGACAATGACTCGATAATGTTGGTATATGAGCAATTAAAATGATTCAATATTTCAAAAATATTTTGCTGTTATGTTGATTAGATATTTATTAAAATTAGTAAATTGTGGAATTAGATATAGTAACTAGCTTTATGAATTGAAGAAAGAATTAGCCATTCAGTCATTATAGAACAATTTTTTCTTTCTTTACTAAAAAATGAAGGTAACACAAGAAATATGAATTTCGATCAAATAGTTTCATCATAGAGTCACGTTATTTTAATTTAGAAGATTAATATTATGATCAGAGTTCATACATTTGTGTCAGAATTTGGAAGAAAGTAAATACATAATGAAAGTGAGCACGAAAGTGAACAAATGATGCAGTCAATGACATTTGTTACATAAAGGAATTATAATAATTGCGTTATTATTGTACAGCGACGAATAATGTTGGAATAGAAAAGGCAAAAAAGAATCAACAGTTTCAAAACAGTTATTTTCTTACAATTAAATGAAACCAATAATCATTTTGCAGAGCACGTGATTTGGGAAAAAACGCAGTCACTTAATGCGTTATATAAACTGAAAACTATTTCCATTTTGCAAAAATGGAGACTTTCCCAAATTCAAAATTTAGGTTTGCTGAATTATACAACAAAATGGTTGTAATTTGAAATATCTCTTGCACACAAATTTAAAATAAGTAAACTGAAAGTGTTTTAGAATGACAAAAGTTTTGTTGTTTGCATGATTGTATTACAGTCAATATCCGTGATAAAGTAGAAGCATTATTTTAAGCAACATAAATCATCTTTAACTACTGAACTGAAATATAAGATATCAATTGCACTTGTTGCATGGAATAGTAAACAAATGTTTACTGGTTTCAGGAGCAATAAGGTACTTACTCAGCTTATTCCACTGAACAATAATCAGACGGTGATGGAAGTCTTTGTGTTGCTTTATGTTTATTGTTTAGTGTGAACGTTGGGTTCGATGAAATTGAGATTTTTGCATGAATTAGGAACAGAGTGCTAATTGGGCGTGAATGATCCGATTTAAAATCAGACAGTTTTTGATTTTTTTCGAGGATTGCTGAGTGAAACATTCTTAAAACATCATGCAATCAACGGGATAATTGAGAGATATGCAAATTGGACTTTCAAATGAACAGACCCTGATATTTTCACATCATTTCAATGTGGCATTCAAAATAAATAGATGACTGGAAAGCTAAAAACAAATCGCACAAATTTCATCAACTGACCAATAATTAAAAATTGATAAATAATAGCAAGTGACATTTGTTTGTTTTACTGAGAAGTAATTGATCTTTTCTCATATTTATAGCACTGGAGCATAAAATTCTATGTGTTGTTTTAACTAAGATCTACAGTACAAGAGAAAATTAATGATTATCATGACTTTCAGCTTGATGACTGCAACATTCTCAAACATTTTCTGAGGAATATTGATTGAGTGGAATTAGATACATTTTGCTATGAATGACCAGAAGAAAGTATACAGCTGATACTGTGATTATTGGAATGAACGATGATAGCTCCAAATAATCTACTGATATTGTGATTGGATAGCTGAAAATGTGTTGCTGGTTAAAGCACAGCAGGTTAGGCAGCATCCAAGGAATAGGAAATTCGACGTTTCGGGCATAAGCCCTTCCGAAACGTCGAATTTCCTATTTCTTGGATGCTGCCTAACCTGCTGTGCTTTAACCAGCAACACATTTTCAGCTGTGATCTCCAGCATCTGCAGACCTCACTTTTTACACATTGTGATTGGATATCCAGTAAATGTCAGCATCGAAGCAAATAGTAATTAAATCAATTCAAAAATATTTCCAAGTTTAAAATAAATACAATATTCAAAATTGAGAGATTGTACCTTGCAAGGACCTTGCAGTATTTATTGTATGGAAGCATAATTCCCCATTTATACCCCTGACTGGATTCCACAATTAGTAGATGTAAGATATATTAGCAACAAAGGAATTTAAAAAATTATATTCGTGAATTTGAGAATAATGAGATCACATCTTCATATTAGACTAAGTAATATCTAGAAATGAAGAGTAATATTGCAGGGAAAAGGAATTGGAGCTCTCTGAATTTCAAAGGCTGAGATATTTGTTATATTTCAACCGAGCAAAAATCAGATGTTCACAAAGATCTTTGCAAGGGATATTATTGGTCGTTCTGTGTGTGTTATGACCTGAACAAATATGTATTGATATCGGAACGTTGACAATAAGAAATAATGAATGATCTTTGTAAAAACACTGCATTTTTACAAAGTCTATGTTAAATTGCTGTGTAATTATTGTAATTGATAATTGCTTTTAGAATCGTGACAGATAAATTGACTTAATATTTTGAAAACACTTTGCTCTGATGTTGATTGGATGTTCAATAAGATTAAGAATCTGAAAATTAAAGCATTAAACTTAGCTGTATGATTTGAAAAAAAAATCATTCAGCAGCAATTGAAAAAAAAGTTTTGTTTAAAAATGCAAGCAATGGAAGATTTCTATGCATCCAACAGTTTTCTTAAAGAGTCATGTCAATTTTGTTGATGTAATTATTATCACAATAAATGTTTCGACATTTATTTCAGAATTAGGAGGAAAAGAATTAGGCCATGAAAGTGGCTATGACTGTAAACAAAATATAAAGTCACTGACATTTGATATGCAAAGGAATTCTCATAATTTTGTGATTATTGTTCACTGACATCGAATATAGGAGGAAAAGGAGAATTGCCAACATTTCCAAGCATTTTTTTCTTATCATGAGATAAAAATAAAACTCATTTTGGAGTGCAATTTGTTTGAAAAAAGGAAACAGTCATGTTATGTGACATTTGAGCTGAAGACTCATTCCCGTTTCCCCCATTGTAGTCTTTAAAATAATTTAAAACTTAGTGTTGGTTTAAATAAAGAACAAATAAAAATCAAATTGTTTTCTTGTATACCAAAAAAAGTAAATGTAAAGCAATTTTATCATGAAAATTATATCGCTCTGAATGTAATCATTTCACATACGATACATGTTTGTATTGAATTGAAATGTCATCACAGCTGTAGAAGTGTTTTTCCCCTGACAGGGAATGAGGACTCAGGAGGCAGGCTGAGCTCAGGCATGTGGAAGATGTTTACTCATGTATGAACCAGTTAATGAAGGGATCATCCCCCGAGGCCAATCTCGGAATGGAGATCCATGACACACTGTAACATGCACAGCAGAAAGCAGCATTTTTATGGACTTTCTGCATCACAACGGCCACATGCCATGTGGTTACAGCTCTCTCCTCCTCATCAAGATGCCCAATTGAAACACATAATTGCAGATGGGCATTCTAATGGACATCCCCAGATTACTATTGGGATCTTTCCATGCATCTCATTGATTTAGATTCCAAAGTTATTCCCGCACTCCCTCGGGCCTCTCAGGATACCTTATCAGTTGTGGCATTTTGAATTCGGCTATTCATTATATTTTATTTTATTAAAGTCAATTACTCCTCATATTGTTCACTGTCTTAATTATACATGTACAAAGAAATAGAAAAGACAGTAATTTTAGCTTACTTGCTATAAGATTAGTAATATAACTTGTGTTGTAAAATTCGTTATATTGTGCAAAATTATACAGCTACTCTTTCTGTCATGACTTTATACTTAATGGCGGTCAACATCATACTGTGAACTTAATTCCTAAAGTTAGCTAACTTCAAATCTCAGTCTCAGTGCTTTTCTGTAATGTTTTTAGGAGGCATTGGTTACATGTATCAAACTTATGTTTGATACATGTAAACAATTATACTCAACAATCTGTAATTATAACCTTTGTTTAGTATTCTGAGTAACTATAAAATAATAACTATTTCTTACAAAAGTACTCTTCTGTTGTCACTATAACTGCTTAGTGAGTTAATTGGGCTGCACCCTGCAGCTGCTATTTATTCATTTACTGGGACAATTATCCTTTCATTTATGAAGATCAAGATTGCTCATTTGTCTGTATGTCGGCATGCTCTTAACTAGAAATGTCTGGAATGCTGTAGCCCTGGCGTTGGACAAGGTCCATTGGTAGTGTGCTTTCTTCTAATTTAAGGCTGCAACAGAATGTTAGTCTAGTTTATCACCCCCGACACCTTGCATTTTAGTTCTAATGCAGGCTGCTTGTTTTTGATTGTCAGGCATTTTGTATGAGCCAATATGTACCATTCTATTCCAAATGGGGGCAGGTCATGCTCAAAACAGCAAATCAACTAAGTTTCAAGTATTGAAATAAAAATCACCATTCGCTACCATTGCTACCTGTACAATGCAATAAGTTTACGTTACTGAGCCTTAATTTCACACCTAAAGGTGGATATACTGGATTTGATCAATTCTTAAATATTAGATATAAGCAACAATTAATCTTAAAAGCATTTCATAGTAAACTTAAAAATGATTACAAATCTCTTATAGCTGCCCGTCATGTGTAAAAATGAACAGCATTTATTGGAGTGTAAAATAATCAGATGTCTCTTAATATGGAAGGCCGAATATTAGTCCAATGATTTCTGTGAACATTCAAATGAGAAGAAAACATATATCATCTGTGAGTGTTGGTTCAGGAATCATTCTTTAATTTCTGTTCGTGGTATCCTGGAAAAAGAGAACTATTATTCTTTTTTAAAAAAATATTGACACTAAGAAATACTGGATTATATTAGAATGTGAATTTGATGATATTTGTTACAAAATCTAAACTGAATTAGTGTGTGATTCTTGGAATGATAATGAATTGATAATTAACTTTAGAAGTTTGGCAAAGTAAATGATTCAATATTTCTAAATGGATTTGCTCTGATGTTGACTAGATATTTCTCAATCTGTCAGCTGAGAATTCAAATTCTGGCATGATGATATGGAAAGACATTAGCCATTCACTGAATGTTGATCAGAAATGGTTTGTCATTTAAAATTCTCAGATCTGCAAGATTTCTATGCTTGGTTTCTCTACTTTTCTTTTAGAGAAATATAATACATAATAAGAACAAATTCTGCATTGTATTTAATTCATGCAATATTTCATATCATCAATATTTAGACATTTGAGTGAGAATTATAAAGAAAATAAGGAAGATTTATTTTCACTGAAGCATACAATCAACAGCATTTATCAACGTATTTGTTTCAATATTATCTCTGAATAAACGGATAAATACATTTAGTGGGGATCTGTTGACAATGTAATGAGCCACAATTACATTTTTATCATAATTTTTGGATTGGAAATTTATCAGAAAACAATCCTATATTCAGGACTTGCTTCATCTCGATACATGTTACGCGTAGTATCCTCAGTCATAAGAAATAAGGAGTCATCATGGGTCTGGGAAAGATGTAGTGTGTAAATTATAATAAGGTTTCTCTTCCATATCTTTGGATCTGGTGAGACCGTGATGTTTGTTGTGATTATTCATCCTGAGAACAATAAGGCACGTACAAAGTGTTTTTCACCGAACAGTAATGAGGTGGTCCTTTAGCCCATTACGAGTACTTCGATTTCAATATTGTTGCACTGATTTCCATGATCTGGGAAATGTTTCACAACATTTTACCAAAATTCTGTATTCTAAGCATTCAATGGGTTTTGTACAAACACCCTTCACTTGGTGTCATTTTCAAGTGAGGTGTATAACACTCAGGCACTGGCTGCAAGTCAAGGTGCCTGACGTCTGCTTAAAACTCTCCAAAACACAACTCTCGGGCTGGTTGTGACGGGATCTCACGAATCTTTGTGACCTCTTTGACCGGGCTTTCCACAGTTTTCTGGAGCTGATTATTTTGTCTAATGTTTGCTTCAGGTTGGCCTTTTTATCACCGATTTCTCCAGCTGTAAGAATATTTAGAATGTTGGGCGACAAGTCACCTGACCTTAGTGGACAGATAAAATACGGTTCACTTATTGTTTTAATAATGCGTGAGAATGAATCTTTGCATTTTAACAAACAAAAGTTTCAATGGTTTCAATGGTTTACAATGACATTGATTAGGTACTCATTAAGATAGTTCAACTGACAATTATAAGCTATTTGCAGGATTACTAAATTAAAAAATGATACAGATGTGCAGAGATTTTTTTGGAAGGCATTGCTTTTTCATTCAAATATCTCGGATGTTCAAGAGGTCTATGTAACTGTTCATTGGTTCTTTTGTCCAGATACTAACTTATAATTCATATTGATTCTATTGTGCCCGGAATTTTGAGATTTGTCTCAAAGTAAAGAAGAAAACGAAGAGCAATTAGTGTGAGAACTTGAGTGAATAGAAAGCACAGTAATTTTAAATTACAGAGTGTGAGAAAAAAGCACACTCACTTCAATAATTTCAGTCTAAGACAAGATCTGAAGCAATCAGTATGTTTATTAGACGCTTGCAAACGTGGTGCCTGGAATAAGGCACACAGAGTTTAGCAAATACATATCTTATATAGTATTCATCACTCCAAACCCGGTGCCCATTACTGTTGCTTCTCTCTTGCCTTATCCGGCCTTGTGCATAACAATGTACAAGTTTTACTTGGCCATTTCACCACATCCTGCTGTGGCCCATTGTTAGGCATATCCTCCATAATCTCTATCTGAATCCCCCGCTTTGTGACATTTCCTCGCTTTCCCAACCATATTAATCCTTATGACCTTTTAATTGGGGATTGTTTTTGTGTTTTCGCAAAAGTGGAAAACAGATGCTTATACCTACTTCTTATACAAGAATATTTGGCTTAACCTACAACTTCACATCACCTTATCTCGTTGTCTGTACTATCTACCATTGTTTGCAGGCACTTTTCATTCATGTATGCACATTTCAGCTAATACAAAGGCAATTATATATTTCCTTCACATAGTTTTCATTCTTGTTGACTCAGCTCTTGGTTGAAACAATTATACACTGGTATGGGTGCATTTACCTTGCATAAGTAATTATGATTGCAGAATTAATACGACTTCACCTATATCCCACAATTCCCCCCTGTTCTTTAATTAGTATTTGTTATCTTCTGCATTTTTCTTTTAAGCATTGTCCCCGAAATTCACAAGCATCATTCCCGAGATTTCATCCATCTTGGTCTCATTCATTCCCTCATTATTTAATCGACAAAGTTCCTCTGCCTTTTTGGAGCATCTGTTTTATTAAGGCTGTCTCAATCAGACTTTGGCTGAGTCCTCGTATAGAGAGCATGATACAACAGCCTATGGCTACCAATACCCCGACTATCACTATCAGGGAAATAAGGATGGAAACCACCACCCCCTTCCATTTTCCAAACCATGATTCAAACCATCCCTTGAGGGATGTGTCTACTCCTGAACTCTCAGCCAGTTCCTCTGCTAAGGTAGTCAACGCCCGAGAAATTGAACCATCAGGTGCAGTGTTATTAGGAATAAAGTTGCAACAGCTTCCTCCTGACATCACACACACAGAGATTTTTTTCCGTTAAAATCATATCAAGGGCCATTCTATTTTCCCACGCCATCCTACTTGTCGCATCAAGCTGTTCTGATATTCCTTCAACCGCATCTCGTGTATAATTTATAAATTGCTGTTGATCATAGAAAATATAATGTATCCAATCTACATTTTTATGACTTGTTACTCACCAAAAGAGAGCTGACTCATAGCCTGCTGCAATCTGATTACGAGCCTTGAACTCATCAGGTACCGTCCTAGGGAGTCCTACAGAATCGAGATACATCCTGTCATTTAAAGAAGTGTCTAAAAGTGATTTCTTACTCCTTCTCCTTTTCCCCACTATCTTTTCCTTCTCAAATGCTAGAGTAAATGGAATTGCCAATTGTACAATTGCACATATCCCTCTCCAATCCGGTGGTCGTGTGAGTCTCAATATTTTGCCTCCACAGTACCACCTCAGATCCGCTCGGGGAGCCTCTGAAGCTGAGTGGTTCCCTCGCTTGTCCATTTCGGTGACATTCTTAATCTCTGTAGATACTTTCAGCTCCCCTAAATCTCTAGACCGATTTGTACCTTGTCTATGCACACACATCGTGTGATTTCCGACTGCAGCTGAAAACGTAGGGGGTGCTTTTGAATCTTTCTTCTCCAAGGGAGCGAACATCAGAGATAGGGAGGTGCAATTATGATCATTCCATGCAGTCTTATCCTGTTACAGGGCTATTCATATATTTCATGTCCTTCCTGTCTCACTTACATCTGAGCAGAAAGGGAACCACCTGGGCCACTGGCCTACCTGAGGCACATGCATAGCAATTGCTCTTGTTCAGACTTTTTACAGTACACTTTACGCATTCAAACCAGACATTTGCATCCCCTTATCCAGTTTCTATTTCGATGGTCTCTTTCAAGTCCTTTATCTCTATAATTTTTACTACTTTAAGATCATCGGGAGGGGTGAAAGGTTGTACCTTATTATCCAATAGTTCTGCCCGTTTTCCCTGCCCTATGCTAATTCGAAAACAACAGCCCGAGAAATCCTTCCCGTTTGTTTACATTTCTATCCCAAACGTTTCATCTAATTGTATCTCATAGGTGCCCCCAGAGAATTGCTTTGTGCCATGTGGCTTTCCTTATCATTAGGGATATTGGGTTATGGTCTTTGTTGGGACAATTGAGAGGTGACCGGAAGGTGGCCCGGTGTATTGTGACAAGACTATTACACCAAGTACCATCCCCAAAGGACTTAAGATGCATCTCTGAGCTGCAGTACTGTCTCTGATTATCTACATTCCCACAATTAACTAAGGTACATGCATCAGTTATATTACTTGCGGATTATCAGACTCAGGGACCGTTAATAACACATATGAAAATTGTATTCGACAAAATCCCAATACTAAGAGAGCTAGCATCATAACTATAAGCATCCCCAGCAATCTAAAAGTTTTGCTGATGCACAAAAAAACTTAATACACAATCCTACAGAAATAATCCTGCGCTCGCGTCGCCACTGTATAATCAGATACTCTAAGTCTCTTCATCCTGACTTTTAGCGGGTCTTGCGTTGATTCAGCTGTCTAGACTTCTTCCTCAACTGGAGATTTCACTGGTCCTTTGATCTGAGTGTAGTGAGTCCAGCCTTTCTCTGCAGTCCTTGTTATCGTTTCGGTAATCAAAGGATCCTGATACGGCCCTTGCCAGTCCAGCTACAATTTAGTCTCTGTCTATGATTTTACTAAGACCCAATCTCCTGGCCGGATGGGATGAACGGTGAATTCAAGGCGGGGAGTCTGTGCCAATAAACGTTTTTCCTGAGGGGAGACAAAGGGGTGGACAAGCCCAGTATATACTTCTTTAGAACAAGTCTTTAGTTTCAGGAATTGGCAATTCTCCGTTCATTCCCAGATAAGGTATGATTTCATAGGGGATAGTCCTAAATCTTTCCTTGGGGCTGTTCGTACTCGCAAAAGAGCCACCCACCACTCCGGATGCTCACTATTGGTTCCATTCTTTTCTTAATTAACTCATCAACCGTAGCTACCATCATTTTTCCCTTCTGTTTCTGTCTCTCATCCTCTCTCTTTGCAAACACTTTCTGTGCCTTTCTTTACAATTTAACTAGTGGTGTTTCGTTCCTCCCTTCTATCTTCAGTATCTTTCTCTGTGTCTGGCCATGTCTTTGTCATAAAATGTACTTTCTAACGACCCTGCGCCATTGGCTCCTCAGGGTTCATTCCAGAGTATTTCCGTATTGAGTCTCTTAATCTTTGCAAGAAAGCTGAGGAAGTCTCATCTTTCTCCTCTCTAACTTCGAAGGCTTTAGTCAAAATCTGCAACTTTGGAACTGCCTCTCTTATTCCGTTTAGAATCAGGTCGTTCAATTCCTTCATTTCTTCCCTATGCTCCGGGTTTTGATTTTCCCACTGGGTGTCTCTGAGGGGAAAGTCCGTCTCTCCCTGTCCAGTATCCCCATCCCCAATGGGAATTTCCCTGTCCCATATTTTAATGGCTGCTCCTGATATAATTCCCCTTTCTTCCCCAGTAAATAGCATATTCAAAATAGACATTAACTCAGTCCACGTGTACAGACTGGGCTCCAAGAATTGATCAATCTGTTCAGTCAACCCTACTGGATACTCAACCAGGACCTTCATCTCCTTTTAAAATGTTCTGACCTCCCCACTGGTGAGGGGGCACTTACAAACCCATTCTCTTTGTCCCCTATTTGTACCTCCCGAAGGGGATAAGCCTTCACATTCTTCCCCTTTTTTTGTTTTTGTTTCCCCCCCACCCCACTCCCCGAGGCTTTGTTTGAGATACTCCAGAGGCCTCCTCTACATCTACTTTATCTTCCTTTTCCTTTGTTGAGGGTTGAGGGTCGGGAATAACTACATTCCTGTCCACCGCCCCTTCGTCCTCCTCTTGTGGGCCATCCGTTACCTGTCCCTGTCTGTCTGTCTCTCCTCCTCTCCCATTTTCACCTCATCTGGTTTTATGCTCCGGGGGTGGGGAATACAAGTCGGCAAAATGATCCCATAAACTGGGTGGGGCAGAGGGGGAATCCTTTGTCTTTTATACCATCATTCCCAAACTGCCCGTCCAACAGGACGCATAGTCCGCCTCTTCTTGACTGAAAGTTTGTTTTTTATTCACATACAAATCTAAATACTGACATACCCAATCCTCATCCGAATCATACTTTGGCCAGAAGACAGCTGGATGAAGGATTGGTTCTTTGGTCCATACTAAACAAAAATATTTAATTTTTTTTTGTCTTTTTCCCTTGTACATGTTTTACTTGTCCATTCCCTCAACATCCTCCCCAACGGACTTTCAGGAAGAATGTTACCAGGGACCTTTTCTTCCTTTACTCCATGACAGCTCGATTTACTCTGCCTACACCCAATTAATCGGGGCACTCACAAGTCCCTCAGTGATTAAATACGCCTTTTCCCGGCCACCAAGTTATTACTTAAAAATCAGTTTTATGACGTTGGTCTGTGCACAGAGTTGCCTGGCCTCCTTTTTTCTTTTTTTTTTATCGATCTCCTGTCACTGTCTAATTCAGATGTCTCTCTTGCGGGATTCGTACTAGTCGCCCAAGGGAGCGGACAAAACCAGAACAAGAAACCATTCCTCAATTGTGAATGGGAGGCAACTATGTTAAAAATTACACAACAACAGGTTATAATCCAACAGGTTTAATTGGAAGCACACTAGCTTTTGGCGCGGTACTCCTTCATCGGGTGATAGACACCTGTTGGACTATAACCTAGTGTTTTATGATTTGTAACTTTGTAAACCCCAGTCCAACACCGACATCTCCAAATCAGATCAACCATGAATTCGTTGAATGGTTGAGCAGAGTCCTTGGGCTGAATAGCATACTTCCACTTTGTTTACCTTTTCATCTAACGCCTTATTTTATTCATTAGTTCAGAATTGTGAGGGGATGGGATGAAGTGACAGAAAGGGTCTATTAAACAGATCAGACAGATCAGGAACAAGGTTCATAAATTCAGGAAGAAGAAATGTGCTGTGACCTGGGGGCAATAAATGACACTGGGCAGAGCACAGGTGTCTGTGTACAGAAGCTGTGATTGCTGAAGGAAGTTTTTAGATCTTATACAGTTGACAAGTCAGTGATCACGCTGGATGTTGGATCGTTGTATGATTCACACACAGCAGAAAATTGTGTGAAGTGTTAGGGTAAAATACTCATGAACAACCCCACTGGATTAGCTTGTGCTCCCGCTCTCTTGTTGTTTTTTTCTCTTTCTTTCGATGTCAATTCATAGAAAGACAAGGTGGAATGTAGAGCAGAAAGAAAAACGCGTTCCTTCTCATTACACCAAATTCATCTGCAATTGAATAGAATGACTGCTCTCACTCTTCATTTCGACTTTAATGTAGTGTCGATTATTTGTGAATCTCCCGCGCAGTGAAGGGCAAGAACAAGATTCTCGATCCAGTGTATACCAGAGTGTGAGTTGCAAAGAAAAACTGCTCGAGCGGTGCATAAAGTTAGCAACCAGAGTGTGACTCGAACCCGTGAATGCGGAGCACAACGGTATAATAACCCACCACCATAATCTCTCGGTTTCCTCAGCACATTTTCTAGAGGGGTGGCATGTGACCACATCAGGTTACATGTGATGAAGGTCATGGATGGGAAAGTTCCAGAGTGGAATTGAATCCACACTATTGTGTTTCTGCTTTCACCAGAATTATAATAACAGCAAATTCCAATAAATTGCCATGCTGGTCAGAATGAATATCTGTCATTCATACATTCTGAGTCAGAACTGTGTCAGAATGAAACAGGACAAAAATTTTCCATCATATTTACACCTACATTTGACTCATAATTTCTTCAGTCACTTTCTCTCTCACGTGAAGAAGCAGCCATGGTGAGTGAAATAAAGGCGATGTTGTGGCTCAATGGCCTTTCTCATATGGCTGAACCTGAATCGGATTAAATCGCAATAAATTCTGATTTGTTCGTTTCATTTTAATTTTGCTGAAATCTCACAATGTTCATTGTAATAATCAGAAGTGAATTAGATATATCTCATTGGAACGATTAATGTTGTATTCAAATTTGCTCTGACTTTATTTCAGCTTAAGGAAAACACTGCTTAGAAAAACAGGATTAAAGTGCAAAAGAAAACCCACCAGTTTTGTTGCTTGTTGCTTTGGTAGATTTCACTGAGCATTAAATGAACCAAATATCATGGTGTTTGTTCTCACATCCTTAACGCATGTGATGAAAGCAGGAAATCGATCTCGAAGCAACTGGCCACTTCCTATTCATTATGTAATATCTTCCCTTTACAATGAATAAAAATCCACTCAGTCCCATTTACAATGCTTTAAGTGGAATATTATGCCAAATCTTTCAAAATGAAGACTTTTGGAACCGAATCTTATTCAGCTGCACACATTAAAGAAATTTATTTACATTTAAAGTCAACCAACTTAGACATTGTTTCCCTGCAACTTCCGAACGACTTCACCCCATCCCTACACCTTTATCTAGCGACATGCTGTCTCTCTCCTTGTGAAATTTATTCCTTGCATCTCACCAAATGTGCCTTTCCAAATACTTTGAAAAACAGATTCTCGGAGTGGCAGCGATTCTGTTCTCATCATATCTTTGTCCTTCAAAGGTTTTATCCAAAATATTTAACGCCTGACATCTAGATGTTTACTGACTTGAAAGAGGGAATTTTCCACCTATTTACTCTGTCCAAAGATTTCACAACTTGAAAAAAACTCATTCTTGGTTCAGGGATAACTGTCCTCAATTTTCCAAGAAGACAAGTGAATAAAATCTCATCCTCAGTACACCCCCATCAGCATTTTCTCGAGTGCCTTTACATCCCAGTAAAAACCGTCATTATCAATTCATAGAATCCTACAGTGCAGAAAGAGCGTTTCAGTCAATCAAGCCAGTGTAGACTCTCTGAAGAGCAACTGATCCAGATTTAGCTCTCCTCCCTATTCCCTTATATTTCACCAGAAGAAGGGCCAACCCTCCCCCTTGTGACGTCAACTAAACCTGTTGGACTATAACCTAGTGTCCTGTGACTTCTGACCTTGTCCCCGCGTTACCCGTGGCTAATTCATTAAACTTACTTAATTCACTCCCTGGACAAGAGAGGGCAATTTAGCTTGGCCAATCAACATAAAGCTCAGACCGAACAACAGTGCGAATTACTGAAACAATGTTCCATCATGGTGAGCAAATCCTGTGTAATTTTTAATGCCTTAATACCCTGGTAACTCTGCCTCATCAACGCAAATCAACCCAAATTCAATGTATCGAAACGCTACTCTGTGCTTTCCGAACTGATTCGTAAATGTTACTGACAACCGACCCTGAACAGTTTCATATGTAGAGCAGTGACCTCCGGTAAAGGCGGGGGGGAAAGATCTGCCACATGGGGACTGCCCAGACAGCAGTACTGGAGACCGGGAGTGGAGATAGTTGGGGAAGAGTTAGCACTTGAAGACCTGGTGGTCGAGGGGAGGTCGCTATGAGCTCCGATGCGCAGACACAGGAGACAGTGACAGGCAGACATAGACAGAGAGACCAACACCGTATGAGAGAGAGAGAGAGAGAGAGAGCAATCGGCTGTGTGAGAGGACCTACAGAGAGAGAACAGAAGCTATTACATTTTGTTGTATTTCTGGCTGAAAGTCATCTTTTCCTTCGTGCATGAATGTTTGAGTGTTTATCACCTAGAGCTTGAGTCACGAGATATGTGTATATGTAAATATGTTGAGACCCTGGGCGTCGCTGTTTCTCGTTTACTCCACCGTTTCCCATCCTTTCATCTTGCATCTTTAAAACTCCACTTCTCAGCGCAATACAGTCTACTTACTGTCTCAACGTCCTGAAACTCACTCTCAAGTTACCCATATTAATTCACATCTGCCCTCAGAGTTTCTGTTCCCCTCTGCCTTATCGGCAGCCTATATACCTCATTTTCCTGAAGGTGAATACCACCCCTTATGTGAATTTGCAATTGTTCTTACTTATTACTACCTCGTCTTTAATCTCATGAATGGTCCTCCTTTCCCTCCTTAAGTTCTAATAAAATCATATCATGAAAGAAAATAACGTTAAGCATTCATAAAATTACAATCAAAAATAGCACACTGAATCAAATGACAAACAACAAGTTTCAAACATAAAACCATTAACAAACAGATGAATTCAAGCCAGAGCACAAAGTGTTAAACTGCTTGTTAGCTGAGAAGCCTTCTGCCAGATTCTTTCTCACAGACACCATGATAAAGCTTGCAGCATTTCTTACTTGCACTTTTCCACACAGATTTTCGCAGAGAATTTCACACAAAAAGATTCATACACATACACAAATTCTCACATCCACAGAGACTACTTTTTTTACAATCAGATTTACACCCACAAAGACACACATAGATCTTCACCAACACAGAGATCCTCTCTCTCTTACAACAAACAGATTTTACTCAAACACCCACATACCCAGTTATACTAGCAGCTTCTGTTCGTTCTTCCTAATCGGGCCGGCCCATCTCATTCAAACATACATAAATATTCAGATTTAGATATCCACCTTATCTATCCGACTCCTTTCCCTATTCACATTCCATCCCGTAGATGCCCTCTCTCTCCGTAACTCCGGGCATTCTCGTTTGAAATGACCTAGTTTCCCACAGTGATAACATCCTGCGGGTTTCGACCTCCATTGTCCATAGCCCTTACCGTGGACATTCCACTTCTCTTCACCACCCTTCTGCCAACTTCCTCTATCCCTCACAGTCCTCCCTTCTATCATTATCTTAGCCTTCCGTTTCTCCGCCACTATGTCTCTCTATACAACTACCTTCTGAACCTCCTGTAACAACTCCGACTCATTTAGATTAGATTAGACTTACAGTGTGGAAACAGGCCCTTCGGCCCAACAAGTCCACACCGACCCGCCGAAGCGAAACCCACCCATACTCCTACATTTACCCCTTACCTAACACTACGGGCAATTTAGCATGGCCAATTCACCTGACACGCACATTTTTGGAGTGTGGGAGGAAACCGGAGCACCCGGAGGAAACCCACGCAGACACGGGGAGAACGTGCAAACTCCACACAGTCAGTCGCCTGAGTCGGGAATTGAACCCGGGTCTCAGGCGCTGTGAGGCAGCAGTGCTAACCACTGTGCCACCGTGCCGCCTACCGCTCCTGTCCTCTATCTTCTGTAACTTCTTCTGGATATCAGGCCATGCCTTTGTCACGAAGTGAACCTTTACCATCCCTCATCCTATTTCCCCATCTGGGTCTATACTCGAACATTTCCTAACCGACTCCCTTAATCTGTGTAAGAACGCACAGGGAGACTCGTCCTTTCCCTGCCTCAGGTCGAAAACCTTGGCTAAATTTTGCTGTTTGGGGATGCAAGTTTGTATCCCTTGGATTATCAAATTTTGCATGTCTAACATATTATTCCACCCTTCTATATTGTGGTGGTCCCAGTTAGGGTTCTGAAGGGGATATTTGTCCTCACCCCTAACCATCCCCCTCTCATGCCAAATTGTCCGGCAAGCTCAATACCGGCGCTGCTACTAGTTTTTTTTAATCTCAATTAACACTTTCCCTATCCAGTATCCCCATATAAGTCTCCTTTCTCCCCCAGTACATAGTATATTCAAAAATAGGCATTAACTCAGCCCACATATACAGACCGGGCCTCAAAAATAAATTAATTTGTTCTGACAATCCTATCGGATTCTCAACCAGGACCGTCATTTCCTTTTAAATGTTCCGACCTCCCCACTGGTGAGGGGGTCATACACAAACACAATCTCCTTGTCCCCTATCGGCACTTTAGTCGTTATGTTCTTCCTTTTTTTTAAGAAATATTGAAATGTTCCTAGCTTCTCATATCCTCAAACACCAATTTATTAATTCATGCTTGACTAACTTTAAAGCCTGTTCCTAACTTGTAAACATATTTATATATTTACATCTATTTATTCAGTATTTAATATTTAAAATGTAAAAGGCATACAGTTCCCAATTTTGAAATCCACTGTAATCACCCAGATTTAGTACCCTAATTTAGATCCAAAATTAGTTCTCTTATGTACTCCTGACCAATCATTTCTCAATTACAACACTTTAGGTCGTAAAATAATCAGAGCTGTCTTACAATAATTTGTCAATTCAAGTTAAAAGAAATTCTAATGGCCGAATTCAAGGTCTCAGATAATAACCATGGAAGTTATCGTCTTTTTTTTCGACAGCCTACAGTTGAACTAAAACTTCAACTGTACTTCACATATTGAAAAAAAAATCATGTTAACTTTACATAAAAATCACATTTAAAACAATCCTGGAACTCAAGCTCAAGTGAATAAAACTTCCTCATTCAATCACCAACAAACAAATATGCATTCAAATCAAATCACAAAGGGTTAAATGTTTTGCTTGCTGTTCTCGCACTCTCTCTCTCTCTCTCTCTGCCGGTCTTACTGCAAGCTGCTGGTAAAAATAAACTTCAGTTGTCCCCCTTATACGGCTTCTATGTAAGGATAATAGAGACCATCCAGAAACGGGGTTCAACACTATCAGTTTGTAACTAATCTCTTCCGCCCTCCACAATCTCTGTAGAATCTATCGGAGGGAATTTTCGGGGTTTCGTCTTCCCGTTCCTTTTTCGACACGGAACATTGGCCACCCATGGTTGGTCTTCAGGCTAACCTGTTTTCTATACTCCGGTTACTTAGTCAACCCTTTTATCCCGGTTACCAAGTTAACCCTTAATTTCCCGGTTACCTGTCACAACCACAGAGTCGACAAGGCAGTGTACACTTCTCAATTCCGCGAAAACCCCAAATACCAGAGAAGGTTCTTACCTTGATCCGTGCACGGAGTTGTCCGACTCAAGATAACACTTCAACCTGTTACCTTATCAAAACTTCAACCTTTTACCTTATTATAAGCGCTTCCTATTCACATCGTTTGCTCAAATATCTGTGTGTGTCACAATGTCCCGGAATCATTCAGAGCCTCCCGTGGGAGTTCTTTTTAGTATCCCGGACGAGCCCCCAAATTTGTTATAAGTGAATTCTGTCGAGGTATTCTAAATCTCCGGAGAATAGTCCCTGACACTCGGCTAACTACCTTACACTAGGGCTAAGGTTTAGATCAACCGAGTTCTGCCTCCACACTCTGCCGACCGCGGACTGTCCTTTAACCCTTGACTTCAAGGGAGACTGTCCACAAGGTCCCGTCCTAGGAGGCGAACTCCAAGCTGACAGCACCAGCCCTCATCCCCTCCGGCTACCGCTTTTCCAGTGGCAAATCGAAATGCTGCGAGACACACAAATGAGCAACGGATGTTTATTTCAAACTTGCAAGTTTGGGCGGCTTCCAAAAAAAAGCTTCGGAAAATCGCGACGGAAGATTTTACAGCACTGATATTTATACATTATTTTTACATGTAAAAACATTAATGACAATTCCATAGGTTAAAACATTTCACGCTTTTCTCTGCCAATTCTTTGATTTATATTGCTTTTAACAATTCCATTGGTCAAAACCTTTCACACTTCTCTCTGCCAACGCTTTGATTATCTGTATGTTTCTAATATTCTGAGAGCTACTATTGTATCATGGCCACCTGTTTCTTAAGCATTACATTATTTTTCTCTATCCCAGGCCTTGGTTATCTGTATGTTTCTAATATTTTAAGAGCTTCTATTGCATTATTGCCAAGGTTACCTAGCTTCATAGCAGCCTAGTTTTAATTAACAGCTTATGTCAGTTTCATTCAAGGTTACAAACCGCCATGTTTTTGACATAACAGTTTCTCCCTGTTTCCAGGCTAACTTACATTCAGTCTCACAGTTCGCCCTTACTTATTAACCCTTAGTTAAACTGCAGAAATTACATCACCCGTATCAGTGCTGTGGGAAATGTTTCTGCACTCATATTTGAATGCTTTTACGCTGTTTCTTCCTCGCCTTCCTGCTTCCAATAAACACTTCAATCCGGAACAAGTCTGTCAAATGCTTTCATTCCAACACAGTACAAATGTGCAGTTTGCAGAAGTCACGTGTTTGCGTTTTCACTGACACTCTGCCTCCATGAGAGCTGCAGCCCTTCCCCACCTTGATTCAGGCAGCACTGTCCTTCCTGTGACAGGCCCCATTGAGAATGGAAGGACAACTATCAATACCCGCACATGGGAATGGAGCGACAGTTTTACAATATTTACGCTCTCCCCAGTGGAGAATTGAGCCCTGTGACAGGCGGGGACACTAACTACTATACTAGCGAGAACAAGAGTGTCAAATGAGGCCCTTCAACCAATCGTGGCCGCACTTGTCAAAAACACCTGCCTAATGAACTGAATCCCATTTCACAATGTTTATCCCACAACCTTAAATGTCTTGGTATCACAAGTTCACATCTGAATGCTTATTCAGGCTATAACAATGTCTAGCAGAAAGTGAGGACTGCAGATGCTGGAGATCAGAGCTGAAAATGTGTTGTTGGAAAAACGCAGCAGGTCAGGCAGCATCCAAGGAGAATCTCCTTGAATTCTCCGGCTCCTTGGATGCTGCTTGACCTGCTGCGCTTTTCCAGCAACACATTTCCAGCTATCACAGTGTCTGCCACTCTGAACAATGCACTCAGTGTATTCCAAATTCCAACCACCCACTGGCTGATAAAGCATTTTCGCACATCTTCTCAATCCTTTCTGCCTTACTCATTAAATCTCTGGCCCCTACTAATCGATCCCTCCATCAATGGGAAACTGGTTCAGTCAACACTGTCCATATCCTAACTCAATCATGTCTCCTCTACATCTCCTTTGCAATGCGAAAAACGGTCCACTTTGTCCTGTCTTTCTTCCTAACTGAAACTCTTCGTCCCAAACAATATCCCGGTAAATACCTCCTGCAATGTTTTCAGTGTGATTGTATTCCTGCGATAATGTGACTTGCAAAACTGCACACAACACTCTTGCTTGAACCTAATGAGCATTTGTTTTAAAATTTCTGTATTAGTATGAGGGCGATTCTGGCTGAGCAGAATTTATTACCCATTCCTAATTACACAGAGGGCAGTTGAGACTCAATCATATTGCTATGAGTCTGAAGTCAAATGCAGGTCAGACCAAGTAAGGGCAGCAGATTCCATCCTGAAATGAAATCAGTGAACCAGATGCTTTTTTTTTCAACAAATGTCAATGGATCTATAGTAGTCATTATATTCGTCATTGCAGATATTTGCTGAATCTAAATTTTACAATCTGGCATGGTGGGACTCAAGCCCGAGTACTCAGACTATTACCTTGGTCTCTGGATTATCAGTCCTATGAAATTACCACAAGACTAACGCAGTAAGCCACAAAAGCTGATCTTTTCCAATAAAATCTCTTTTCCCAAAACTGTCCTGGGTCTTTTCCATGAGCCTGACGCTCTAATTGTCTCTGGCCTATGTCAGTAGAAGCTGCTACATGGGGATTGATTTCACAACTGTGGTATTCAAATCGATCGACTTGTTTGGAGGTCCCAATGGTGGGATTGGTGCACGTACACCCAGCAACAGTGACTGCAGCACGGACAGAACAGTATGAATGTGAAAGAGAGTGATATATTGTGCATTGCCTCAGAAAAATGGGAGGAGGGACAGAAAGGAGGTTTAATGTTCGTGGGAAGGAGAGGAATCACCGACAGCGGGTTTGTTTGAATCCTGATATATGAAATGCAGAGATGTGAGAAAGCGAAATTTGAAGGTAAAACAATTAATTTCTTACGATGTGTCACAAAAAGGACAACGGAGAGAACACTTAGAGTCGTGATATGGTTTCGAACCGAGGTTGCTGTGGTCACAATGCAAAATAGAGACGACCACGATCACAGCAACAACAGAACAGGATGCTTGCAAGCAGCAATAAGTATACTAGCACAGAAAATGTTCGGAAGAACAGCAAATGTACAATATCAGTACTCAGCTAACAGTGACAGACATGTGGGAATGGAGAATGAGCTGAATCTTTAAGTTCGATGTCCTCAGAGGCTGTGGAGCTCCTTGAATAAGAATGTTGAAAACTGAGATTGATAGATTTCGACAAAACATCAAAGACTCGGGGGACAGTACAGGATATTGTTGAATGTATGCTTCACTAGCATTTTAGCTTAACATCAGCGACTTCACCAGCTTCCTCAAGGCAGTAACCAGCGCTGGGAACTAATACCAGTTCCCAGCCTCGGAGTCAGAGAAACAGCGGCATAGCTGCCTAGATCCAACTGAAAATGGGGATGGGAATGAGTGTGCGGAGTTAATCTTTGTCTCCAGTGATGCAATATGTGACAGTGCGGTCCTTCTATGATGTATAGAGGCGCAAGAAATTCTTAGGTTGAGTATGCTCATGATCAAGGGTAAGTTGTCCCCGTTTATAGTATCATAGCGATCTACAGTGCATCTTGCTAAGATAGCTGAGTGGCACAACGGGAGCGTGTTGAGCCCTTAACTTTGCAGTGGTGGGTTCAAAACATGATTTTGCTATTTGGATTTGTGATTCCGACACTGGCGATGGCAGCTGCTTTTGCTTGCATCAGCTCAGAAACAGTTTCTTCCCACAGTAAAGACTACAACATGGAGAAGGTGGTGTTGCGGTGATGTTTTAAGCTACTTGTCCTTGGGGACTTGGACAGCGAACCTGTAATGTTTAAGTTCGACAAATAAAACCTAGAATGCAAGCCTGACCTCAGTAACAGAGATCATGACTTTAATTTCCTGAAATCGCACTCATTCATGTCCCGTATTCAAGGGATTCTACAATCTTGACCCAGTCCTGCCTACGAGAGACTCCAGGACCAGAAAAAACATTATCCAACCCTTAATTCAAGGATCCCCACGGTGTGGGGAAGCAGGCTAGTCGGCCGCTCCAGTCCGCACGGTCCCTCCGAAGGGCATCCCACCAGACCCCACGATATTCCCTATCCCATAAGTCTGAATTTCGTATTGTTGATCCCTTTAACTGGCACATCTTTGGTCAGAGGGAGGAATAAAACATATAGACATCGTGCAGACTGTCCACAGACAGAGACCCGAGGCTGGGACCACACCCGGGTTTGTGATGCAGCCAGGCAGCAACGAACAAGGGGTGAAGAATAAATGTTGTCCTGACCAGTCAGACCCCTGTGGGTGAATGAGAAAGAATGAAAACATATTCACCACATGAAAAACAGGATTTGTTTCTGAGTGGACACAATTTGAAAGGATCATTCACTCTGGGTAGAAAAAATGACGCCAATACCACAGAGAAAGCAGGACAATGTGGGAACTGCTAGACGGGTTTCAATTAACCACAGAAATGGAACCTCATTTAATCATTAACACTGGGGAGAGGCCGTTCACCAGCCCCGTGTGTGGGAAGGGATCACTGAGCAAAACCACCTCCAGAGTCTCCAGCAGGATTACATATCCCATCAGGAGTTGGATTGTGCTGTCAATGCAGCTGTTAATCCCGACCAACTGTCTGTTCCATAGCGTCTGTCAGAGAGTCATACAGCATGAAACCAGGCTGGTCAGACCAACCAATCCATGCTGAACATAGTGCCAAACTAATCTAGTCACATCTGCCTCCTGTACCCGCTGACCGGTGATAATTCCCTTGTAGTTTTATTACTGTACTGTTAATCCAAATCACAGGTAAAATTTTGGGGACAAAGGGTTCAGATCCTGGCAGGACAGATGGTGGAGTTTGAAAAATCTTGTGATGACCTGAATCAGTTGGTGTGGAAACTTCCACCTGATTCACTCCTGCCAGTTCGAGAAGCAAACTGCCAGAGTCATCTGTTCTATCCCACATGAAACTCCAGATACGTAATATCGCGGTTGACTCCTAACTGGCCTCTGGGAAATAACTGATGTACTAGGCATGAAAGAAAAGATTTTATTTTAAAAATCCCACTTTCCCATTCATGGATGGATCCAATTTTCCTTTAAATGTTGCAAATGCATCCTCATCCATCACTTCCTCAGCAAGTTAATTGCACACGTAAAACACCCTCTTTAAAAGAAATGCCTCACATGTCTTTTTTTTTATAATGCCTCTCTTTTTCTCTTAAACATATGCCCTCTCGCCTTGAAATCCCCCTTCTGGGAAAAGACAGCTATCTTTAACAATAGCTTACCTCTCAATAATTCATAAACTTCTGTCAGGTCGCCAGTCAAACCCCTAACCTAGAGTGAAAACAGACTCAACTAGGAAAAAGTGAAAACTGCAGATGAGAGACCAGAGTCGAGAGTGTGCTGTGCTGGAAAAGCACTGCAGGTCAGGCAGCATTTGAGGAGAAGGAGAATCGAAGTTTCGGGCAAGAGCCTGATGAATGACACTTGCATGAAAAGTTGATTCCCCTGCTCCTCGCATGCTGCCTTACCTGTTGTGGGTTTACAGCACCCCATATAGAATCTGAAAATAGTCTCAGCCTATTCAGCCTTTCATTATAACTCAAACCTTCCACAGACAACATGCGTGTCTACCTTTTTTGAACCTTCTCCAGCTGAATAATATGATTCCTACAACTGGGCGACCAAAATTGGACATAATATTCCAGAAGAGGCCGCATCAATGTCCTGCAAAACTTCAACATAAAGTCCCAACTCTTGTGCACAAAGGACTGAGCAATGAAGGGAAGTGTGTCAAATGGCTTTTAACCATCCTGTCTTTGTGCGATGCAAACAACAAGGAATTATGTACCTGTACATCTTGCTTCCGTGTTCTCCAACACTACGCAAAGCCCTACTCTTTTTGTTGTACCAAAATGCAATACCTTCCATTTATCCAGATTGAACACCATGTTACATTTTTCAGTCCATCGACTCATTGGATTCAGATCCTTTTGAAACTTAGATAATCTCTCTCACTGTCTACAATTCTGATGTTGCCTGCAAACCTACGAAGCATGCCTGCTGTGAGTTCCAGTGTTTTCTCATATAGATCAATGACTCAAATTTACTTGTCGTGGCCGTCATTTAGCAGTGTGCAGATCATACAACATTGAGTCATGCAATTAACCATGAAGAAGAAAGCCGCAGACTGCAGGGAGATATCAAACAATTGGAAAGAAAAATGGTGAAAGTAATTCATTCCATGAAAGTAGGTGATCGTGAAGCAGAATCAAACTTAAACCAGCCACCCAAACTCCAGTTGTGGCACTCAGCTGTCTCAGCAAGATGCACTGTAGATTGCTATGTCATTAGAAACGGGAACAAATTTTCCCTTCTGCCCCCCCACCCGCCCCACCATTTCACCAGGAGCATTCACAACCTCGGAATTGCTTGTGCCTCTAAACTGTCATAGAAATAACGTGCATTCACCGGTTGTGTCACTGGAGCCATTGAGTAGCTCTGTGACCTTATTCCCAACCCGATTTCAAGTTGGATCTTCGCGACTGCGCCACTCAGTTCCTCTGATTCTGGAGCTGGGAATTGGGACTATGGCAGACGTAGTTACTGCCTTGCATGGGGACACTGGTGAAGGAGCCGATGTTAAACTGCATTGCTATTGAAGCATACATTTCAACAAAACCTGCACTGTCCGGACTCCTTGATGTTTTGGAGAAATCTGTTTATCTCAGCCTTCAGCATATTAATGATGGAATCACCACAACCTCTCGGGGGGCACCGATGTTAAACGGTCAGCCCATTCTGAGTTCCCACATATCTGCCACTGTTCTCTAAGCACTGATATTGTGAATTTGGTGGTCTCCCTAACATTCTTTATGCTACGGTCCTGGTGCAGTTTGCGTGCTTGTGTGAGGGATGTCGTGATCGTATAGTGGTTAGTACTCTGCGTTGTGGCCACAGCAACCTCGGTTCGAATCCGCATTACGGTAGTAATTGCTCCATTGGCTCCAGCCTTTGTGAAACACAAAGGAATCAATTGTTTTAACATGGTAATTTTCTCAAAGGTGATGACTTTTTCCTTCAAATTCTGCTCGCTCACATCTCAGTTTCATATGTCAAACTTCCACACGTTCTCAGAGATTTCTCTCCCTCCTACGATCACTAACTGAACTTTCCGGCCCACACGCACATTTCATTAAATTAGAGATGCCGGTGTTGAACTATAGTGTACAAAGTTAAACATCACACAACACCAAGTTAGAGTCTACCAGGTTTAACGGAGATCTCGTTTTCGGAGTGCTGCTATTTCATCATGCGGTTGTGGAGTCATTTCCTATTTCATTAAGGCACTGCAGAATCTAACAGTGACTTTCACATTGATACCATTCAATCTGTGCTGCTGCGGTCACTGTTGCTGGGTGCACGTGCCCAAGCCCACAAAAAGGACCTGAAGACCAGTTGATCCATTTAGTTATCACTGTTGTGAGATCAATGGTCATGTAGCAGCTTTTACTGACATGGACCAGAGATTATTGGGGGGTCAAGCTCAGGAAATTGACGCAGGACAATATCGAGGAAAAGCGACTTCATTGGGAAAGATTAGTTTCATGGGTTTTCTGCAATGGCCGAGCGCTATTACCACTGGACTGTTAATTCTGATACCAAGCAAATGAACCAGGGACCTGGGTTTGACTCCGACCATGCCAGGTGTTAGAATCTAATAACGCCTATAAATCCATGGTCAATTGTCAAAAAACAAAACCATCGGGTTCACTGACGCCCTTTAAAGAAGGAAACTGCCATTCTTACCTGGTCGGACGTCCATGTGATTCCAGACTCACTGCAATATGGTTGAATGTCAATTGCCAGCTGTGCAATTAGGGATTGCAATCAATACTGCGGAGGCAGTGACGCCCTCATACTGTAACAGAAAAGAAAAAAATTCTTCATTCGGCTCTACCTAGATTACTTTGTGCAGTTCTGCAATTCACAGTATAGCATGGATGTGATCGCACTGGGAACGTTTCAGGAGAGATTCACTGGGATATTCTTTGGGCTGAAGAGTTTCATTTATGAGGATAGATTGGACAGACGGGGGTTGTTTGTCGCCGAGCAGAGGAGATTGGAGAAGACATGACTGAGATGTACAAAATAATAACGGATATGGATAGGATAGACTGAAAGAAGCGTTTGTTATTGATGGAGGGATCGAACACTGGGGCCAAGAGATTTCGGGAAAAGGCAGAAAGGTTTGAGTAGATGTGCGGAAAGGGTCAGAGAGGCGGAAACCCTTTTAAACTGAAAATATTTCAGATGTGAATTTGTGATGACAAGGAATTTAAGACGGCTAAATCATGGAAAATTTGATTCATGCCGTTAAGCAGTTGTGTTGGACAAGTGCGGCCATAACATGGTGAAGGGTCTCCTTCGATGTTGTTGTCCTCCACAGTATCGTGCTTAGTGTCCCCGCCTGTCACAGGTCTCAATTCTCCGCTGGGGGCTTCGTAATGTTTTAAATCTGTCGCTCTGTTACCCCATGAAGGTTAATAATGCCTGGCCTTCCATGCTCGGTGGGACGTGTCACAGGAAGGACAGTGCTGCCTGAATCAGCTGGGGAAGGACTGCAGCTCCTGAGAAGAGAGGGTGTCAGTGAAAGTGCTAACACATAACGTCTGCAAACTGCACGTTGTGTTTGTGTTGGAATGTAAACCAGTATAGAGAATTGTTCCTGACTGATGTGTTTATTTAAACCAGGAATCTGAAGAAGAAAACAGAGTAAACCCATTCAGATCTGAGTGCAGAAACATTTCCTGCAGCACTAATGAGAACCGCGTTTGGATGCATTGAATTCGGGTTGATGGGCGCAGATTGCTTTCACTTGGCTGAGTTACCCAGTGTGTAAAGCCATTAAACATGATGCAGATGGTGCTCAATGTGATGGTACCATTACTCAGTGTTTCGCACTGCTGTTAAGTCTGCAGGTTAGGTGGCTTGGCCATGTTAAATTGCACTGTGTCCAGGGAGTGAATTCAATAAGTTAAGTGAATTAGCCATGGGTAACGCAGTGATAAGTTCAGCAGTCACACGATGCCAGGTTTTATTCCAGTAGGTTTATTTGAAATAAGAAGCCAGAGGCCTGCTGTGATAGAGAGGGGCGGGGGGGCTAGGTCTGGTTGAGATGCTCTTCAGAGTGTCCCTACAGACTCGATTGGCTGAATTGTACTTTCTGCATTGCAGGGAATCTGTGATTCTATCAGAGAGAGAGGACAATGGCAGCGCTTACTGGGATACTAAGGCATCAGAGATGATGCTGACAGCGTTTAGTGGGGATAGAATTTTATTTCTATGTGTGTTTGAAAATTTGAAACTGAACCAAACAAAACCGAATGTAAGTTTTCCAGAGTATGTGAGGTTTGGAGAGAGGAAATTGGTGGTAAATTCTCTCTTTCAATTCGGTAAATATCTGAACTTCAAACTTTCAAAACCATCGATGTAGGACAAAGAAATGATGGGAACAGAATTTCTGTTACTCAGAGAATCCGATTCCAAAATATTTGGAAAGGCACATTTAGAGACACACAAGCAGTGAGTTTCACCAGGAGAGAGACAGCCTGTGGTCAGGTAAAAGTGGGGTGTTGGGGTTGGAAGGTGCGTGGAAAGAATGTCTAATTTGCATGACTTTATATGTAAAGACATATCGGAAACGTATGCAGCTAAATATGATTCAGCAAAAAAAAACTCAGAGTTTTGAAAGATTTAAATTAATATTCCACATGAAGTATTAGGTATATTGTCAAGGAAAGATCTTCCATAATGAACGGGAAGTGACTCGTCTCTTGAACATCGATTTCCTGCTTTAATCCCATGCCTTAAAAATGGGAGGACAATCGCCATGATGTTGGGTTCATTTGATTCCCACTGAAATCTGCGAAAGTAACTGAGCATCAAAACTGACCTCTTGTTTGTAGTTCAACCTTTTGTTTTTCTCAGCAGTATTTCCTTTAAGCTGAAATGAATTCGAATCAAAATCGAATACAACATTAAACGTTCCAGTGATAGAAATCCAATTCATTTCCGATCATTGCAATGAACAGAGTGAGGTTGCAGCAAAATTAATAAAATGAAACGAAGAAAACTGCATTTCTGGGAATTTTACCCAGTCCAGGTTCAGCCATATGAGAAAGACTATCGAGCTGAAACATCACCTTCACTTCTCTCTCCATATATACTTCTTCACGGAAGAGAGAAACTAACTGAAGAAATTATGAGTCAAGACTAAATGTGCGTGTGAATGTGACGGGAATTTCGAGTTCGGTGGTTCATTCTGAGACAATTCCGAATCGGAATGAATCAAGGATAGGTATTCCTTGGATATTTCTGGCATTATTATCCCACTGAAAGCAGAAACATAATGATGTGGATTCGATCCCTTTGCCATGCGTGGAAGTGGCCCAGAGGTTAAAAGCGATGGGTTGCTTTTTTTTCGTGCATGTGTGGATTTGAATCCTACTCTGGCTGTTACTTATATCAAACGCAGCTGTGGTTTCCCTTTGTGCCTCGCATCTTTAGTATACATTGGATGGAGAATTTTGTTCTTACCCTTCGTTGCACCAGAGATTTGTGATAAATCGATACCACATCAAAGTCGAAATAAAGCAATTTGTTTCTGTTGTAAGGTAAATTGGGATTATAAAATTGAGTGCAACACTCCTTTCATCCATTAATTCCATCTTGACTTTCTCTGAATTTACATCGAATGAAAGTGAAACAAATAAGGAGAGATCGAGAGCAATAGTTTATCCAGTGGGATTGTGAATGAGTATTTTGATGTAACACTCCACATAAAGGCCTGATCAGTATTTCAAACAGTCAACTGGAATTGGAACTGCAGAAAACTTCTCCATTGAAACAAACTTTTCATTCTTTCACAAACTATTGCTGTGTGAATCACACCGCGGTCCATCATCCAGCACGATCACCAACATGCCAACAACATTAGATCCGCCAACTTTATCAGCAATCACGCCTTCTGTCGATATCCATCTGTGGTTTGCCCATTGCCATTTGTTATCTCCAGGCCACAACACATTTCTTGTTCATGCGCTTATGAGCGTAGTCCCTGATCTGTCTGATCAGTTAGAGAAAACTTTTCTATCACTTCATCCCATCACCTCAGAATTCTAAACTTATCAATAAAATAATGTGTTAGACAAATGATGTAGGAATGCAAGTCGGCCATTCAGCCCATCGAGTCTGCTCCACCATTCAACGAATACATGGCAGATCTGATAATCCTCAACCCCATTATCCTGCATTGCATCTACAAAGCTTCGTCATCTTTCTGGTTAATTATCTGTCTGGCACAGTATTAAAATACACAACAACTCAGCCTCAACCACAGTTTTGGTAAGGAGTTCCACCGATTCACTGTCCCCGAGCAAAGAAATTACTCCTCATTTCTGAACTAAATAGGCAATAACTAATTCTGAGTTCATATCCTCTGGTGCTCTTCATATCAGAGGATAAACCACCTGCCCGTATCTACTCTGTCAAGGTCCCGCGAATATTAAAAGTTTATAAATGTTATTATGTGATTATAGAGCTCCCCTCGGTCTCCTTTGCTTCAAGCAGAATAACCCCAGCATGAAAGATAATTCCACGAAGCTCCATTTTCTCCAGTGTTGGCAACATCCTCGTAAATCTCTGCTGTCCCCTGCAGCGGCCTGACATATTATTAAGGCAGGTGGAGATATTTCTGTCAGGCAACGGTTGAAATTTCAAGCACAGAGGGAATTGGAAATTGAAATCAGACAGCGACTGGAATCAGATTTGTCCACAAAAGGACGAAATACAGTAATGATTGCTCTGGCAAATGAGAACCTAATCGTATCCCATTGACCTAATTTCCCTGTAAAATCGTCCACGGAGCTAGTATTTAGGAAAAAGGGATTGAGACTGGCTATGAGCCTAACTGCGGTGGTGAGCAAGTTGTTGGAGGCAATCCTAAGGGACAGGATATACATGTATTTGGAAAGGCAAGGAGTGATTTGTGATAGTCAACATGGCTTTGTGCGTGGGAAATCATGTTTCAAAACTTGATTCAGTTTCTTGAAGAATTAACAAAGACGATTGATGAGGGCTGAGCAGTAGATGTGATCTATATGGACGTCAGTAAGGCGTTCCTAAAGTGCGCATGGAGACTGATTAGCAATGTTAGATCTCATCGAATACAGGGAGAACAAGCCATTTGGATACAGAACTGGCTCAAAGGTGGTAGGGGTTGTTTTTCAGACTGGAAGCCTGTGACCAGTGGAGTGCCACAAGGATCGGTGCTGGGTCCTCTATGTTTTGGCATTTACATAAATGATTTCGATGCGAGCATAAGAGGTACAGTTCGTAAGTTTGCAGATGACACCAAATTTGGAGTTGTCGTGGACAGCGAAGAGGATTGCCTCAGATTACAACAGGATCTGGGCCAGATGGGCCAATGGGCTGAGAAGTGGCAGATGGAGTTTCATTCAGATAAATTCGAGATGCTGCATTTTGCGAAAGCAAATCTTAGCAGGCCTTATACACTTAATGGTAAGGTCCTAGGGAAGTGTTGCTGAACAAAGTGACCTTTGAGCGCAGGTTCATAGCTCCTTGAAAGTGGAGTCGCAGGTAGATACGATAATGAAGAAGGCGTTTGGTATGCTTTCCTTTATTGGTCAAAGTATTGAGTACAGGAGTTCGGATGTCATGTTGCGGCTGCACAGAACATTGGTTAAGCCACTGTTGGAATATTGCTTGCAATTCTTGTCTCCTTCCTATCTGAAAGATGTTGTGAAACTTGAAAGGGTTCAGAAAAGATTTACAAGGATGTTGCCAGATTTGGAGGGTTTGAGCTACAGCGAGAGGCTGAACAGGCTGGGGTTGCTTTCCCTGGAGCGTCGGAGGCTAAGGGAGGACCCAATAGAGGTTTACAAAATTATGCTGGGCATGGATAGGATAAATAGACAAGATCTTTTCCCTGGGGTTGGGGAATCCAGAACTAGAGGGCATAGGTTTAAGGTGAGGGGAAAGATATAAAAGAGACCTAAGTGGCAACTTTTTCCCGCAAGAGGGTGGAATGTGTATGGAATGCTCTGCCAGAGGATGTGGTGGCGGCTGCTACAATTGCAACTTTAAGAGGCATTTGGATGGGTTTATGAATAGGAAGGTTTTGGAGGGATATGAGCCGAGTGCAGGCAGGTGGGATTAAATTGGTTAGGGATATCTGTTCGGCATGGACGGGTTGGACCGAAGGTTTGTTTCCATGCTGTACATCTCTATAACTCTTTACTCCACATAAACACGTTGACAACAAAAACATGTTCGTTGGTGGACAGGTTTTGATTATAAACTCAACTTATTGAATTATTTGAGGATGTGACAAAACATGTTGATGAGGGTGGAGCAGTGGATGTAGTGTACATGGATTTTAGTAAGGCACTTGATAAAGATCCCCATGGTCGGCTTATGTGGAAAGTCATGAGGCATGGGATAGTGGGAAATTTGGTCAGTTGGATAGAGAACTGGCTAACCGGTCGAAGTCAGAGAGTGGTGGTAGATGGTAAATATTCATCCTGGAGCTCAGTTGCAAGTGGAGTTTCGCAGGGATCAGTTCTGTGTCCTCTGCTGTTTGTAATTTTTATTAATGACTTGGAAGAGGGAGTCGAAGGGTGGGTCAGTAAATTTGCAGATGATACGAAGATTGGTGGAGTTGTGAATAGTGGAAAGGGACATAGATATGATGCAGAGTGGGCTGAGGAGAGTCAGATGGAGTTCAGCCCTGTCAAATGTGAGGTTGTCCATTTTGGAAGAACAAATAAGAATGCGGAATACAGGGTTAATGGTAGGGTTCTTAGTAAGGTGGAGGAGCAGAGGGATCTTGGTGTCTCTGTTCACAGCTCTTTGAAAGTTGCCACTCAGGTGGATAGAGCTTGTAAGAAGGCCCATGATGTATTAGAGTTCATTAGCAGAGGGATTGAATTCAAGAGTCCTGAGGTGATGTTGCAGCTGTACAGGACCTTGGTAACGTCACATTTGGAGTACTGTGTGCAGTTCTAGTCGCCTCACTTTAGGAAAGATGTGGAAGCTTTGGCGAGGGAGCAGAGGAGATTTACAAGGATGTTGCCTGAAATTGAGAACAGGTCGTACGAGGATAGGTTGAGAGTGCGAGGCCTTTTCTTATTGGAACGGCGAAGGATAAGGGTTGACGTGATAGAGGTTTATAAGATGATCAGGGAAATAGATAGAGTAGACAGTCAGAGACTTTTTCCCCGGGTACAACAGAGTGTTACAAGGGGACATATACTTTAGGTGAAGGGTGGAAAGTATACGGGGATGTCAGGGGTAGGTTCTTTACCCAGAGAGTGGTGGGGTCATGGAATGCTCTGCCTTTGGGAGTGGCAGAGTCAACATAGGTAGTGACTTTTAAGTGGCAATTGGATAGGTACATGGATAGATGCTTACGCTAGGACAAATGTTCGGCACAACATCGTGGGCCAAAGGGCCTGTTCTGTGCTGTATTGTTCTATATTCTATGTTCTATGTTCTATGTTCTAACTCATTGCTCGGTGAATGCGACATTGTTTGCAAGACACAAATGAGATGTGGAATATAACTCTCTCTATTTGCCTAGAAGGGTGTAACTTCAATAACACTTAAGGTACTAGACACTATCCACGACAATACAGTCACATGATTGTACCCTATTCAGTACCTGAATACTTAGGCCTTCCACTGCTCAGGCACAATTTCAGAGTGTGCACCAACTACACGATGCACTGGAGTAAGTCATCCAGGGATTTTTGACAGAAATTTCAAAGCTCAACAACAGTACTGACTATTAGGACAAGGTTGGAAGATTCAACGAAACACTACCATTTGAACGTTCCCCTCCAAGGCCCATAACACCCTGACTTGGATTGGAATCAGTGATAAACTCATTGAATAGTGAAGCCGTCGTGATGGGCAAAGTTGCATATTTCAGACCTCCATATTTTATCTTGAAATTTTAAAAATGTTGATTAATGCAGTGACAAAGACTTGTGCTCAGTCGATAACTGGTGTTTCCTAAATTCTACTATCGTCCACAACTTGTGGTCACCAATAGAAAATATCCAAAAAAACATCTCGATCAACTGATTTCCCCTCAAGATGAAAGTCGTGCTGGAGATGCACAGCAGGTCCGGCAGCATCTGAGGAAAATTTAATGTTTCAGGCAAATGCCCTTCATTAGGAACAAGACTGTGAGCCTAGGGGTGGAGAGATAAATGGGAGGGGATGGGTCTTGGGAGAAGGTCGCTGAGAGTGTAGTAGGTAGATGGAGGAGGGGGTGAAGGTGACTTGTCAGAGAGGAGGGTGGAGCGGATAGGTAGGAATGAAGATACACAGGTGGAAAAGGTCAGGAGGACAGTGCTGAGCTGGAAATTTAGAAGTGGGGTAAGATGGTTGAGAGGGAAGGAGGAAAATGATGAAGTCCACATTGATGCCATTGGGTTGAAGAGTCCCGAGGAAGAAGATGAGGCGTTCTTCCAGCAGGAGTCGGTTTGTGAGTGAATGGAGATGGAGGTGGTCCAGGACCTGCATGTTCTCGGGAGAGTGGGAGGGGGAGTTGAAATCATTGACCATGGGGCAGTGGAATTGATTCCTGCAGGTATCTTGCAGGTGTTCTCTGAAGTGCTCTGTCAGAAGACACCGCTCTCCCCAATTTAGAGGAGACCGCATTTGGAGCAGCAGGTGTAACAAGTGATATGTGTGGAAGTACAGGTGATGTGGATGTGGAAGGCTCCATTGGAGCCTTGGACAGAGGTGAGGGGGAAGATATGGGCGCAGGTTTTGCAATTCCTGCAGTGGCAGAGAAAAGTGCCGTGAGGAAATGGTCATCCATTGGAGGGTGTGGGCGTGAATATGTATTCCAAAAGGGAAAGGTCTTTGAGGAAAGCGGATAGGTTTGGGGAAGGGAAATTTATCCCTGCTGGTGGGGTCAATTTAGAGGTGGCGAAAATATCGGGGGATAATGTGATTTATGTGGAGGTTTTTGGAATGGATGGTGAGGCCCTTCCTCTGTCCTTGATCTGTCCTTGCTCTATTTGGAGGTGTGGGGTTCATGGATGGAGGTGCGGGACATGGCTGGGATGCATTAGAGAGCATCTTCAACCACATGGGAGGAGAGGTTCCGCTTTGTAAAGAAGGAGGCCATCTGGTGTTTTATAGCGTGAAACTGGTCCTCTGGGAGCAGATGCGGTGGAGGCGGAGGATTCCTGGACACAGGATAGCATTTGTGCAGTAGGGGGCTTGGGAGAAGGTGTAATCCAGATAACTGTGGAAGTCAGTGAGTTTATAAAAAGAACATCAGTAACACCGACCTCCAAAGATATTTTTCCCTCCTTTCCCCCCTCCACTTTCCGACAATACTGTTCCCTCCACGACTACCTAGTAATGTCCACGCCATTCACTGACCCACCCTCCCTCCTAGCACCTTCCTCTACCACCACTGGAATTGCAAAACCTAAGGCCACGCACCCTCCACCTTCGTCCAATGCCCCAAAGATGCCTTCCACATGCATCGAACTTTCACCTGCACGTCCACACATGCCATTTATTGCATTCGTTGCTCCCGATGCAGTTTCTAGAGTGGGGTCACCAGACACCTTCTCACAGAGCGCTTCAGAGAACATCTCCATGACACCAGCAACAATCAACCCCAATGCCCGTGACTGAACATTTCAACCCCTCCACCCACGCCATTCTCCCGAGGACATGCAGGTTCTGGGCCTCCTCCACCCCACTCCCTCATCACTCGACGCCTGGTGGAAGAATGTATCATATTCTGCCTTCCGACACTTCAACCCCATTGCATCAATGTGGATTTCTCCAGTTTCTCATTTCCTCTCCCCCACCTTACCTTAGTTCCAACCTTCCAGCTTGGCACCGTCCGACTAACCTGTCTCACCTGTCTATCTTCTTTCCCACCGGTCTGCTCCACCCTCTTCTCCGAACTAACACTCTTATCCCCACCTCCATCCACCTATTGCACTCTCCGCTAAATTCTCCCAAATCCCAAACCTCCCAATTATCTGTCCGTCCTCGAGGCTCCCAAAACATGATTTTTTCTGCAACTCGGATGCTGCCTGACCTCCTGTGCTTCTTCAGCACCACTCTAATCTTGACACTAATCTCCAGCATCTACAGTACACCCTTCAGTCCAATTGATTCCCCTATCCATTGATCTTCAGTGATCATGAATGTCCACTCCAAGATCTCTTTGTCTGTCTACACCACATAGGATACTCACTGTTATTGTTTTTCTCCCAAATTTCTTTAACACTCATTGGTCTGGATTCAATTCCGTTCGCCTTTTTTCCTTTCCGACTGATTGATGCATCCCTGCAGTCTCTGACATTCTTCGTAATGGTCAACTACTCGACCAATTGTTGCATCATTTGCAAACCTCTGAATCATGTCTCTTATAATTAAGTCTAAATCATTGGTCGACATCAGAAAACAATGGAACTGCACTGAAAACACGCATCCAAACAGGGTTCATTGCTGGTTGTGATTAACAGCTGCAGTAACAGTAGAATTTAACTCCTGCTGTCATTTGTAAACTTGCTGGTGACTCCATCAGTTGGTCTCCAGAGTGATCACTTCTCACGTATGAGAGTGTTCAATGACCTGTGTGTATTGCGACTGAGCAAGTGATATTTAACATCAGTGGGTAATTGAATCCTTTCCTGCAGACACCCCATGGCCCTGACTTCTTGGTACTGCGGGTATTCATGTGTCTATTTAGTTTGATAATCAATTGAATTCGAGTCCACACAGACACTATTCCCATTTTCCCGTTGTTCATGTATTTTTATTCTTCCTTATTCTCCCACGGAATGTTGTTATTATTGTCCTGAAGAGCATTTGTTGTTCATTCTTAATTCACCGTGAACTGAGTCAGAGGGCATTCTAAACCACATTGTGGGTCTGGAGTCACATGTTGACAGGACTCGTTACGGTCGGTAGACTTCACTTTCGAAGGGACATGAATGAATGAGTTTTCAGCAATATAAAGTTCTTGTCTCTGGTCCTGAGATTAGGTTTATTTTCCACGTTTAATTCACCAAATTTAACTAAGACCAGCTGCCACGTTCCAGTCTCTAAAGATTACGAGCCTAATGGATCGACAATGCACTAACAACTCCCTGCTATATTTCTCCATTTAAAGAATGACATTGTTAATTCAGATTATCCCAGATGGAGAGAGAATAGGACGCGTTTCTGTGTTGGAATGGAAGCAATGCACGCTGGATTGGAGTGTTTACTTGAGCAAGAGACTGATGTGGAGTTGGTGTGAGCAAAAATAGGTCGTACTGTCAAAATAACAAAATACAGCTTTGTCAAAGAAAATCTCTTAGAATGCTTTCAATACATCGACCTCTCACTTCATGCTCCAGCACGCTTTCTCTGAGCCAATTCTCAGTGCAGGTTAATGATTCTTCTGAATCTTAATCATATAATAAATTGACACCAATATGCCCTTCCTTTCACGAGAAGGACTCTCAACCTCAGCATTTCACGAGCTTGGATAAATAGACAATGTCTTTTCGCTGGTGGTGGGGAGCTCAGAACTAGAGTGCACAGGCGTAGGTTGAGAAGAAAAAAGATAGAAAAGAGACCTAAGGGGTAAGGTTTTCAGACAGATGGTGGTGCGTGTATGGAGTAAGCGGCCAGAGGACGTGGTTGAGGCTTGTACAACTCAACATTTGGAAGGCATTTTGATCATTATATGAATAGGAAGGGTTTGGAGGGCTATCGGCAGAGTGGGACTAGATTGGGTTGGGATATCTGGTAGGCATGGACGGGTTGGAACGAAGACTCTGTTTCCATGCTGTGTATCTCTATGACTCTATGACCGCACCTTTGCCAATCATGTCACTGGTGCAACAGAACAGCTTCACGCACTCATTTCCACCCCCACTTCCGGTTTGATATTTGCAGCTGCGCAACGAAGTTTGTCTGATACCAGTTCTCGGAACTGGCGTCATGAGACTGAGTGCAGCAATGGGTACTTCTTTGTATGGGGAAGTTGGTGAACCAACAGTATTAAAACTGATTGTTATTGAAACATATATTTCACCAAAATCCAGCACTATCCCATAAACCTTGTTTTTTTCTAGAAATCTATCAAACTCAGACTTCAACATGCAGTACTCGATGGAATCACCACAGTGTCTGATAATATCGAATTTAAAGTTTCAGCTACTTCTGAATTCCCACATTTCGGTTATTGCTCGCCTAATATTCCTGTTGTGCATCTGCTACTCTTTCTAACATATCCTCTGTCACTGTAACTATTGCTGTTTTTAAACGCGTGTATCTGCATGACCCCGTGATGGTTTGAATGCTAAAATCTTCAACATTGTGGCCGCAGTAAGCTCGTTCGAATCTGAGTCAATGCATTTTACTCCTTGTGAGTCATGCAGAGGAAACACAGAAATAAATTAGTTGATTTTACATGAAATCAATCTCAAAGATTATGATTTTTTCCCATCAATCTCCTATGGCTCTCACATTTCTGCAAGTCAAATGTCAGGATTCAGACTCACCCATTCTCGGAGAATTCCCTCCCTCCCGCAATCACTTACCTCCTTTAAGAACCCCTCCCATTTCCATTACAATCACTTTCACATTGATCTCGTTCGACCAGTGCTGCTGTGCTCACTGTTGCTGGGGGACCATGTCCAAGTCTCACCATCGGGAGCTTCAACCCAGTTGATCCATTTTGATAACTCGGTTGTGAGATCAATCTGCATGTAATCGCTTTTACTGACATGGACCAGCGATTATTGAAACACCAGGATCAGGTAGAAGATACAGGGCAACATTGATGAAAATTATCTTTAATCAAAAAACGCCAGTTGTTGTCGACTTCTGTATCATTTATTTCAAATTTTCATTCGGCTCTAGCGACACTATTGTGTGTAGTTATGCAATTCACATTATAGCAGAGATGTGATAGCACTGGAAACAATGCAGGGGAGATTTGCCAGAATATTGTCTGGGCTGAAGAAGAGAGATTGGACCAACTGGAGTTGATTTTCTTAGAGCAGAGGAGATTGAGTGGGGCATATTAACATGTAAAATGTACTGTGTAATATGGATAGCATAGACTAAAATACACGCTTCACCTTGATGGAGATCTCGATCACGGGAGACCATCGATTTAAGGTCAGAGGCGGCAAGTTTAGAGTGAATGCGTGGAAGAACGTTTTCAAATAGTGGATGATTGAAATCTGGAACACAGTGTATGCAAGGATCTAAGAGGCAGAAATCCACATAACTTTCCGAAGTATTCAGATGTTAGTTTGTGATGCCAAGACATACGAGGCTATGGGTCAAGTTGTTTAAAAAGCAGTTACAATAGTTAAGCAATTGTTATTGAGCAAAACATATACTCCGTTCGAAGTACGGGTTACTAATACCTGTCCTTCCATTCTTGAAGGGACATGTCAGAGTAAGAACTGTGCTGTCTGAATCAGAGTGGGGGAGTACTACTACTGCCAGGGAGACAGAGTGACAGTGACTGTGCAACTACGTGACTTCTGCAAGCTGTACCTAGTGTCGTTGTCGGAATGAAAATCAATGCATCCCTTTTCTCCGCAGTGAGTGTTTATTTATAGCCCATAGTTCAGTAAGATATACATTCTTACATAGACTGGTTTTTTCCTAAGGGTATTTGGAGAGCCCCACAGTTTATGCTGCTGCAGTATTCCTCACCCTGTCCACTCTTCACGTACCATGCCACAGCACCTTCCTCCAATATGCGGATGGCCTGCTATTGGCTTCCACCCCCGCTATTGCATGCAAGCAGTTTACAGTGGCCTTGCTCTGCAGTCTGGCACAGGATGGGCATAGGGTGTTTATCAAGAAAATGCAGTTGTGTCAGCAAAACTTCTGATATCTGGAGTGCGATCTTTCCTATGGCCTCAGAGCACTGTCCACGGAGCAATTGGCTGTCATCGCCCAGATTCTCCTACCTGTAACAAACAGGCAGCTGCAAGCGTTTCTGGGGTGGTAAACTACTGCATTCCTGTCCACTGTGCTATTGATGCATCTCTGTGGGAGGCAGCTTCCCTTAAACAGCCAGCCAGAGTGAAGTGGACAACCGAAATGCAACGGGCATTCACTGAACTGAAGCAACAATTAATCTTCACTCCTGCTCTGGGAGTCCCAGATTACTCACAGACCTTCTATCTTTATGTAACCAAGTCAGAAGGGTTCACGTCTGGCATTTTAACACAGCTTCATGGGGATCTCCGTGGCCCAGTTGCGTTTTATAATGTTTAGTTCCCATCTGTTATGAGCAGAAAGCCTGAATCGTTGTGCGCAGTGGCAGCAGCCACAGTAACAGTGGATAAGGCCACCCCCATTGTGCTAGATCTCCCGTGTACTGTTTTGGTCCCAATGTCACTCTCCCTCCTGCTTAATGCAGCAGCAATCCAACATTTTACTACAATTCATAGCACTGGTCATGAAGTTGCTTTGTGATCTGGGCATACCTTTCCCTACACCGCGCCCTAACTTTGAACCCCACCACCCTAAGTCCGCTCACCAAACATGATTCTGCAGACAACCACACCTGCTTGGACCTAGTTCAGCATTCCTGACAAAGGGATCCTGCCAGAATCGTTGATTTTCCTGCTTCTCGGAAGCTGTCTTAACTGCTGTGTTTTTCAGCACGTTTCTCATCTTGACTCTAATCTCCAGCATCTGCCGTCCTCACTTTCGCCTGTTTCAGCAGGTGTCCTGAACAGTCTGAGAAAACCAGGACCAGATTCTTTTCACCAGCGGTTCTTCCTTCCGGCCATCAGCCAAATACACATTAGCAGGCCAAGCCATTTGCACCCCCATCGCCATAATCTTTGCTCTCACCAGAGCCTGCCACCTGGCACAGGGTAGCACAGCCAATATCTACACAGACTCCAGATGTGCCTTTGGAGTCTTTCAGGACTTTGGCACAATATGGAAACAGAGTGGGTTCATCAGCTAAACAGGGAGACCACTCCAACATGCTGCACTCCTTGCCAACATCCTAAAAGCAGTCCTGCTACCGGCCGCTGTCGCATTATAAATTGTGACGCCAATAACACTGCCACCGATCCCGTCAAACAAGCAAATGCTTCAGCTGATGCAGCCACCCGGGAATCTGCCCTACCCCTTGCCACTTATGCCCTGCAGACCCCCGGGTTGGTGAAACCTCCAGAGTACCCTGACTCTCTCGATGCAGTCACAACAGCTCAACAAACCGCCACACCAGAAGTGACGGCCGCATGGGCCCGCACTGGGGCCGCACAATCACCGTTCTTACAGGTTCTTACCCACCCCTGCATCATTTAACTGAAAGTCAACCCGCACTCACTGGCCCTGGTGGTACACGGAATCGGACACACACAATCAGAACAGGATACAGCTCCAGACACCACAGAGAAATTCATCTGCTCGCTCCAAACATCGGATCATCACTCTTGGTCTGACCTGCCCATCACCCCTGATCGGTAACAGGGCACACAGAACAGGGCACTTAATCCACAGTGAGCCGTGGGTGAGCATTTTCTTTGACATGACCCACATTTGTGCCCAAAGGTAAACCAGACCAGCTGCTGGGTCTGCGCCCGTATCCCTGAACATTCCCACAGTGGCATTCCCCATAGCGCAGTCCCTTTTAACACTGCAGAGATGGCAGAATTGTGGCTGAAACTGGAGAGGTCCCAGGGATCACAACGCTCAGTCTGCTAACCAGACCGGCCATTCATGTAGCTCATAGCTCAGGCTACTGGAAATCCGCAGGATACCAACTTGGCAGATGCACAGGATGTTTCTACGCAGCCCAGAACCTCTCACATGAAATCCCAACCTTGACCATCACTGACACCACCGCACGGAGGTCACGCAGAGAAACCATGTGCCTAACGAGAAGCCAGCCATCCACATGGGTGGCTGGGTGGATCTGATGCTCTAACTCACTGCTCATGACCCCTGCAGCATTCTGGTCTGTAGCAGAGTGCAGCATCCTGGATTTACTTGGCCACGACATGTCTGTCCACAATTCCATTTTCAATCAGATTTGGACATGAACCCAAACCCACCACCTAAGAACATACAATGACACTTACTTTGTCAGCTGCCATAAGGCATACCTTGGCTGGCGTTGTCACGGGCTGGCACCTGGGTATGCGGTACCTCTCTATTACCACTCCCAGTCATCTCCCTTCCAGAAGCTTATTCCCACAGAAAACGCACCCTCACTGCCCTAGACGAGATACCCCCTTCTCCCGTTTTTGTGTCCACTTACGAAACCCTGCGCCTCGACATAGAGGCACATCAGCTGGCCACCATGCCAGAGGAGATAACATGCCACGGCTGAAGTTCTTGCCCAGCTGAATGCAGAGGCTGTCGCCATTCGTACTGTCGCCCTAAAAAACAGAATGGCCCTGGAATACTAGCTGCCCACAAAAGGGGCACTTGTGCCTTCATTGGCACAGACTGCTGTACCTAAATCCCTGACTCCAGTGAAAATATAACGGACCTGACACACCACTTTCCACAGGCTTCTGCTGTCCCAAATGAACCGGAGTCCCACTGGGACTTGTGGACCTGGACAACCTTCTGCCTTGACTCGCGGGACTCTGAACTGCTGGAGAAACTAATATCCCATATTGCAGTTGTGGGTATTATTATCCTGGTTGTGGGCCTCCGTATGTGCTGCTGCCGGTTTTGTACAACACTGTTACACTTGCCTTCCTCACAAACCAGCTTGTACAAGTTCGCTGGAGTGTGATCCCCTCCCCTGACACAAACGTCGCTCGGTCAGATTCGACACTGACTATGACCTCTCTGACACCAATCCCCACCACCTGATAGCTTCCCCGGTCCGGGCTACTTTGCACTTTTTTTTAACATACTCTTAACAAAAGAAGGGCGAACTTTGGGAGAAAATCTGCTACAGTGCCCACCCATAGCATAACCACATTAAAAACACAGACCTATGTCAGCGAAACATCGAATTCATGCCTGCCAACACACACAGAAAACGCCCAGCTATGCCTCAGTCTTGGTCAAAGAGGCGAATATAGAATCCAGATATTCTAACCTACTCCCAGACCAGATAATACACTTCTCAAACAGCCTTCACAGGAAGTTCCTAGCCTCGGTCATCACTTCAGTCCGAATACCCTAAGTGCAGGATCGTTTCCCATATAAACCGATGATGCACAAACAAAGGGGCAGACTGAGAGATTTCGAAAGACTTTGCTCCCAGGAGGAACACAATGGACAGAACTGAAAGACAGGAAAATGAACATGTACACATACTCGTGGAGACAGGAAATACTCGAGAAGACATTCTCACCTATTCCAGGAGATGGTTGGAATATCCAGTGTCAATTACAAATGAATTAGTACTGCCAGACGCTTGTTTAAATTCCATTCAGTTTATTCTTCTTTTAATCGCCTTACACGTTTCACCACTATAAGTGCTTTGCAATTATCACCTTTGTTTTGTATCCCTACGAAAACTGTCTGCACCATTGCTTGGGGGAGAACATTCTGGCAATCTGTGCGGAGAATAAATTCTGTGTTAGCCTACTCAATTTCTTTCCCACAGTGTCGATTTGTTTAATTAAACTGCTTGCCAGCTTAGTATCTGGTCTCTGATCCATTGGAATCAATATCTCTGACACCACATGATCGTGAATTGCTTACGTTTTTACTCTGTTGTCAGTCTCCCGTGTGGGATCTCGCTGAAACCCACATACAGTACATCATTTAACTCCCCTTATTTAAAAATCTGATCAATTCCCCAAAACATTTAATCAGATCTGTTCGGCATCACCTCCTCGAACAAAACCATGATGACTCCTTCATCAAATCTTGCCTGGACAAGTCGCAATTAATTCTCTCATTCAGAGTTTTCTACGAACGTTTCCCGACCACTCCTGTGAGACTCACTCAATTGTATTTCCCTGATTTGTATCGATCTGCCTTGTTAAAAAAGGGAAAACCCATTATTCGTCCTTCAGTCCTCGACCAACTTCCCTGTTGCCGAAGAGGAAAGTGAGACATTGGTTCTAACCTCTTAAATTGCTCCTTTGTCTCACAGAGCAACGTGAGATATAACTTCACTCTGAGCTGGGGATTTCTCCACGTTTAAGACTCTCAAAAGCTCCAGTATTGTCTCAGACTCTGTATGAAACTGATCAACAACCTCTCAGTGCGTCTTCCTGCATTCTATACAGATGTCTTCGCACAACAGGACTGTTCACAAGCTGAATGTGCAAAGTGATTCATCCAGTTATCCTATTTACAACTATACACAACTGTACTGTCACACTACAGGGAACACATTCACGTATTTTTAACTGGAAAACGTTGTTTTCAGCCTTTGCGCCTATAAACCTTTTAACTCTGACACCCAATGGCACATTGTTACAGTGAGAAATCGTTCGAATGTTCTCTATCTGAGAAAAAAAAACTGTCACTTGATTACATCTCCTGCGTGGACTCCAGTCCCTTCACATTTGACATGAGGGTTGTTTTTCTCTCTGCTGTTCATCACATCCAGGAGAGAACTGCGGCAGACATGATTGCTGTCTTCATTGGCCTAAGAATTTGATGCCGATTGCTCACCTTGTATTCAGAACTACCCAAAGGAGAACCTTTAAACAGGAATGGAGTTCTGTATTCTGTGCAAGGGATCATTGCACAAGCACAATATCCATCTTCTACCAGGCCATGCACAATCATTCTTCCTCGAACATTCACAGTATCCCACTCTAACCAGACCAAAACCAGATGATGCTGGAAAAATTCAGCATCAAAACAGAAATCAGAGTTAACCTTTCGATTCAAGTTACCATTCCTCTGAACTGACAATAGCTTGGAAAATGTTGGTCTATTTGCAGAAGATACAGTGGGGGTTGGCGGAGGGAAAAGAGTAAAAGATAAGTAGGGATAGGGTTCAAATAGAGAGAAGAACAGTTGGACAAAGGAATGGATGATGATTTGGATGGCAGGTGAATACATGTTAATGGAGACTGTTAGTGGCAAACCATATGTTGTGTGTTATGGAAGGCCATGTGACAACAAGGCCTGGCATGTGGGATGGGGGATGGAACATGGGAGAGTTCAGGCCCTAAAAAATAAATTGATATGGAGCCTGGAATGCTGCAGAATCCCCATATATAAAATGAGGTGGTGTGCTTCCAGCATGCGCTGAGGTTCGCTGTAAGTCTTCTTGAAGACAAAACTTGGATGTTCTGCAATGTGGTCACCCAGTCCAAACTTTGTTTTCCAAAATAGTGGAAACCACATTGCGAGCAGTGATTGCAGTAGAGTGGATTGCGTGAAGTGCAGTTCATGCATTGCTTAAACTGGAAGGTGTGTTGGGCCATTGGAAACAGAGGAAAGAATACGTCAATGGATAGGCGAGGAGAGACAAGAAGCGAAAGGAGATATAATTACAGAAATCATGAGGACAAGAAACCGAACAAAAAGGCACTTCACTGAATGCTCGTCGCATTTGTAACATGGTTGAAGAGCGAACGGCACAAATCAATACGAATGTAAATGATTTAATAGACATTAAGAGAGACACGTCAAAAGGATGGCCACGACTGCGAGTTCAATATCCAGGAGTACGAGATTACTTGGAAGGTCACACAGCAGTGTAAAGAAGATGGTGTCTCTCTGTTACACAAGGCCGACATCAGGACAGTGTGGAGAGATGCTATAAGTTCAATGGAGAATGAGTTGAATTAATTTGCGTGGAAAGTAGAAATTCTCTGAAGAAAAAGTGACTGATATGTGCAGTCTATAGGCCAGCAAATAATAATCTACATGTAGCTTTATCGAAACAGCTCAGACACAGTACCTTTAAAGACGAGTTCGTTGAGTGTACCCGTGATTGTTTCCTTGAACAGTATGCAATGGAGCCAACGAGAGATTAAGCAATCCTCGATCTGGTCCTGCGTACTGGAACAGAAATAATTAATGATCTCATAGTTAGGGATCCTCTTGGAACTAGTGATCACAGTATGGCAGAACTTGGAATTCAGATTTGGAGTATGAAGATAAAAACTAATACCAGGGTCCTGTGCATGTGCAGGGGCACAATAATAGAACGAGAGAGCACCTGGCTAAAGTAGACTGGAAACAAAGGTTATATGGTGGGACAGATATCGAGCAGTCGAGGACTTCCATAAAATATATCTTTTGTAGAATTGCTCAGCAAAAGTATATTCCAGTGAAAAGAAAAGACTGTAAGAAAAGGGGGAATCTTCCCTGCGTGACTGAGGAAATAAGGGAGGCTATCAAAGTGAAAGAGAAGGCATACCAAATGGCCAAGAACAGCATGAAACTGGAAGATTGGGAAAACATTGATGATAAAGATGAGGAAAAATAACTAGTAAAGAATACAAAGACGAATAGCAAAAGTTCCTATAAAAATATAAAACGGAAAAAGAGTGGCTAAGCTAATGGTTGGTACTTTTGCGGATGAGAAGGGACACTAAGTTATGTGATGTGATGAAATGGCCGAGGCATTGAACAGGTATTTTGTGTCAGTTTTCACAGTGGAGGTTACAAATAACATGCCAGTAAGTGGCAAAAAGACAAATGTAGGTGAGGCCCTGGAAACAAACATGATGACGGAAGAGGTAGTGTTAGGCAAGCGAATGGAGCTGAGGATAAACAAGTCTCCTGGCCGTGAGGGAATACATCTCAGGGTATTGGAGGAGATGGTGGGAGAAACAGCAAGTGTACTAGTGGCAATTTTCCAATTCACAAGGGTGCGTGGCAGTCCCAGCAGATTGGAAAACAGCTCGTGTGACATCACAGTTTAAAAAGGGAGATGGATAAAACATTGGAATTATTGATCAGTTCACTTAAGTTCTGCAGTGGGGAAGATGCTTGAGTGTATTATCAAGGAAGAAATATCAGGGCATCGCGATAGAAATTGGACAGATGTAACATAGGTTCATGAAGGTTCAAACAGACATGTTATGTTGGAGCTGTACAAGATGCTGGTGAGACTATCCTTGGTGTACTGTGTGCATTTTTGCTCCCATTACTTGAGAACGAACGTACTGGGACTGGTGGGGGGAGGGGTGCAGCGGAGGTTCACTGGGTTGATTCCGGAGTTGAGGGGGTGAGCCTATAAAGATAGACTGCATACATTAGGATTATTTTCTTTGGAATTTAGAAAAATGAGAGGGGAATCTCACTGAAACATGAAACATTGAACGGAATAGATTAGAGAGAATTATAAAAGATGCTTCCACTTGTGGGTGAAACTCGGACAAGAGGGCATAGCCACAGGATGGGAGGGAGCAGATTTAGGACTGAGTTCAGAAGGACCTTCTTCACCAAGACGCATGTTGATATATGGAATCCATTACCCAGTGAAGAAGATGACGCTAGTTCAATAAAGTTTTTTTTTTAAAGATAAGAGCGATACTTCTTTTGAACAAAAAACGAAACAAGGGATACAGTGAGAGGGCGGATTTGAGTCTTTAGAAAGATCTGCAATGAAGTCACTGAACGGCGGGGTAGGCTTGAAGGGCTGGACAGCCTATTCCTGCTCGGGTTTTTAGGTTCTATGCATTTATGTGTCACAAAAGCAGTGGACAGGGACTGAAGAGGGATATCTGTCTGATGATGGTATCTCGCTAGAGGTGTTCGAAATTTAAAAAAAAAGATGATCACTTGAATCACCACTGCGAATACATTAGCCAACTTCTATAGGTGCGCCATTGAGAGCATTTTATCTGAATGCATCACTACCTGGTATGGCACCTGTTCCATTCAATATCAGAGACGTCTGCAGCAAGTGGTGAACTCGGCCCGGACAATCACGAAGGCCAACCTAGTACATGTTTACATATTATTTATACATCTATATTACTTAACACTGAGATCTGTTTGTACTGATCGCAAGGTAAAGCTTTTCACTCTTCCTCAGTACACGTGACAATAAGTTCAATTCAATTCAATTATGGAATGTCGACGAGATGGATTTTTGGAGTAGCTTGTGGTGGAGCCAAGTAGGGAACAGACAATTCTGGATTTCGACTTGTGCAATGAGGCAGACTTGGCAAAGGAGCTGAAGATGAGGGAGCCCTTAGGATGCGGTGATGATAACATGATTGAATTTACCCCACAATTTGAGAGGCAGAATATACAATTAAAGGTAACGGTACTAAAGTTGAATAAAGGCAATTATAGAGGCATGAGGGAGAAGATGGATGAAATTGGTGTGAAAGGAGCCTCGCAAGAAAGCAGGAAAGTGGAAATGCAATGGCAGGACTGTCTGATCGTAATTTAACAGACACATCAGAGACACATCCTGTGGAAAATGAGGTAGGGTGCTGGGAGGTTGAGGCAACCATGCCTGACTGAGGAGGTCATCAATAGCATAAAAGCAAAAGAGAAAACATATAATGTAGCGAAGGGCAGTGGGTAATCAGAGGATTGGAAAGCTCACAAAGACCCACAAAGAACAACAACAAAACAAATGAGTAGGGAGAAGATTAAATATAAGCTAACTACTAATGTTAGGAAGCCTGCAGTTGTTTCTTTATTCAGATAAACGCAAAAGAGAGGTAGAAGTGGACAATGAGCCAATAGAAAATGACACTTGACAAACAGTAGTGGGGAACAAGCAAATGGTTGAGGAACTGAAAAATTACGTTGTGCCGGTCTTCACGGTGGAAGGCATGAGTTATACACAAACATACAAGAGAATTGGGGGACACTTGTGAGTCTAGTGGCCAAGACTGAGAAAGTGCAAGAAATACTGCATGGCCTGAAGTTGGATATATCATCTGGATCAGACGGAGTGCCCTCCAGAGTAATAAAGTAGGCAACTGAAGAAATAATGGATACGTTAGTGGAGAACTGTCAGGAATCGCTAGAATCAGGAAGCGTGCTAAAGGACCAAAAAAATCACAAACGTGACACCCCTTTTTCAAAGAAACAACGCAAAAGCTGGCAAATTACAGACTAATCAGCCGAATCTTGTTTGTGGATAATGTCCTGGAATCCATTGCGTTGAAATAAATTTCTGAATACTTGTAAGGAGATGTCAAAATAAGGCAAAGTCAGAACGGTTTCATCAAGGGGAGGCAATGCTTGACAAATCGGGAAGATTTCCTCTTTGAAGAAGTAACGAGGAAGGTAGACCAAGGAGAGCAAATGGATGTTATGTGTCTGGACTTTATGAAGGCCTGTAATATTTGCTGCACAGGAGGCGACTGAATAAGATAAGGGCCCATGATGTCACAGGAAAGGTGCGCTCGCAGGACAAACAGCAGTGATTGGAAACAAAAGGATCCTTCTCAGGATGGCAGCTGGTGACAAGTGGCGTTCCTCAAGGCTGTGTTGGGACCACAACTTTTCATTTTCTCCATTAGCGATCGAGATGATTTACCTGAGGACAATGTGTGTCAATTTGCAGACAATGCAACGATAGAAGGACAGGTAGCATGAGAAGGCTGGGATGCTGCAGAATGATATGGACATGTAGGGCGCGTCGGAAATTACATGCCAAATGGAGCAAAGTGTGGGAATGTGTGAGGTTATGCACTTTGGTAAGAAGAATAAAGATACGGACTATTGTCTAAATGGGGCAAAAGTTCACATGTCTGGAGTGCAAAGATACTAGAGTTTAGCCCAGGATTCTCTCAAGATCAACTTGCAGGTTGAATCTGTAGTTAGGAAGACAAATGCAATGATGACATTTATTTTTGGAATACTTGAATATAAAAGCAGGACGCACTTCTGAGACTCTATAAGGGTCTGGTCAGACCACATCTGGATTACTGTGCGTACGTTTGGTCCTTAAAGTTCAGGAAGGATGCACTGGTCCTGGGGTGTGTTCGGAGGTGATTCACCATTATGGTCCCAGGAATGAAAAGCTTGACAGGTGAGGAAAATTTGAGGAGTCTGGGTCTATACTCCACGAAGTTTAGAATGATAAGAGGAAATCTGATTGGTACTTATAGAATCGTGAATGGCCTTGACAGTGTGGATGCTGGGAAGGGATTTCAATTTTAAGTACAGACTAGAACCGAAAGGCACAGCCTTCGAGAAAAGGAAAGACATTTGAGACCAGTAATAAAAGACACTTATTCAGCGAGGGAGTGGTGAATGTATGGAATTAATTGTCAGATAAGGCTGTGGAAGCTAGGTCTTTGATTATATGTAAGACTGAGATATGCTCTATTGTCTAATGGACATATGCCTCGAATGACTCCATCTACAAGTTTCCCTCCAAGGAACGTGTCAGCCTGACTTGGAGCATTGTCAGCGAAGATCTGATTTCGTTCTGATTCAGACTTGATCTGCCAAATGATCTATTTCAGCCCTCCATCATTTATTTTATCATTCCCCCGACAATAAAACTTAATGCAATGACCAGACTTGTGGCCAGTCCTCTGACTCTTCTCTGAACAGGCAGTTGCTAAAGTGCCAGCATCACTTCCCTGCTCTTATATTCCCACCTGCGGTCAAGAACAGAACGTATCTCTAACTCATGGAGACCACTTGATCACTTTTGCAATCACTTTAAAAATTCGTGAATGCCTGCTCCAATTTCTATTTTAGTGATAGGGCGTTGCATAGTGTTGTGGAACACGGAGGCCGGGGATGCCGGTACATAATTCTTTTTAGTTTGCTTCACATATAGACAGAATGGTTTAAAAAAATGTCATTTTGCCTTCGTTGCTTAGACTTTTGAGCGTAGAAGTTGGTCCATTCTGTTGAAGTTGAACAGGACATTAGTTGAGGCGTCTTCTGGAATACTGTTCCAGTTCTTGTCGCCCAGTAATCGCAAGGAAATTATTCAGCTGGAGTAGGTTTAGAAGAGATATACCAGCGTATTGCTAGTGGGGAAGGTTTGAGTTATAACGAAAGGCTAGATAGGCTGAGAATATTTTCACTCGAGTAATGGAGGTTGAAAGGTGACCTGATAGAAATTTATAGATTATTGAGAGTTCGGATAGAGTTACCTGTAACTGCCTTTTCTCCAAGGAGGTGGACTTCAAGACGAGAGGGCAAAAGTTTAAGGTGAAGAGAGAGAGATTTAAAATATGGCAAGGGATGTTTTTTTTTAACAGAGGATGGATTATGTGTGCAATTCACTTCCTGAGGAAGTGATGAATGAAAGGACATTTGCAATATTTACAGAATATTTGGATCAATAAATGAATTGGAAAGTTTCAGTGGGATTTTAAAAATGCCATTAATTCATGCTTAGTTCATTATTTATTGCCCATAGAGCAGTTCAGAATCAACCACGATATTTTAGATCTGGAATCACATGCCAGCCAGACTAGATAAGTATGGCAGTTTTCTTCATTAACAGGCATCAGTGAATCAGATCTACAACAACTGATTCAACATCATCATTATACTCTTTAGCTCTACGTATCTATTGAAATGAAATTCCACTATCTGCCATGCCAGGATTTGAACCCGTGTCCACAGAATTATATGTGGACTTTCGTATTAACAATGCAGTAATAATATCGCGAGGGCGTTATTAAGCCTCAGCAGTTACAGGAGCCGTCAGATGCGAATCTTTTAGTTTGGCATGATGTTCAGCATGAGCTGGTTGGAGAGAAATGCCTGTTTTCATGCTGTGTGAGTCTATGATGTTGAGTCCATGAAACTGGCAGACGGTTGTCATAAGCAGCAGCATTGACAGTTTAATTGATCTCCTTCTGGGATGTGTAATCTTGCTGGTTACTCTGGAGGTTCTTCTGCTCATTGAACCCGTCCCACACACGGGATTGTTGAACAGTCTGTCCCCAGTTTGACTGAGTAAATGAGTTTCCACTTCAGCAGTCAATTGAATCTCGCATTGCTCTGGTTTCTCTGTGATATCGGTGTCCTTGTATCTACCCAAGGGGGAACGATTGGTTCAAATAATGTCCACGCAGACGCAAGTCCCGTTGTCCATGTTTTGAATGTATTTTTATTCTTCCTGATATACCCACAGGGTGTAGATGTCGCTGGTCAGGACAACATTTGTTGTTCATTCTGATTCGCTGCTGCCTCGCTGCATGAGAGACATGGATTTTATCCCAGTCTCGTATGACTGTGTGCAGTTTACACATTCTCTCTTTGCTTGTGTGAGTTTCCACCCACAGTCTGAAGGTGTGCAGGTGGGATCAGCCATGAGAAGTGAAGGGGAAAGGAATAGGTATGGAGTGTGGGTCTGATAGGATGTACTTCGGAGGGATGATGTCGACTGGAAGGGCCGAATGGCCTGCTTCGCCACACGATCGGCATTCTCGGATTAAGGGTCAGCTATGTTGTTCTGGTCCTGGAGTCACAAGTAGGCAGGACTGTGTAAAGCTAGTAGCATCCCCTGCATAAGGGAAATGCATGAATGGGATTGCAGGAAATAAAAGTCATGATCTCTGTTCCTGAGGTCAGGCTTTCATTCCAGGTTTTATTCGTCGAACGTTAGCATTACCAGCTCCGTGTCTGAGTCCGCAAGGATGACTCGTTTATTATATAACCACAACAACACCTTCTCCCGGTTGCAGTATTTCCTGGGAACAAGAAGCTGACTCTGAGCTGAGGCGAGCAAAAGCAGCTGCTACTGCCAATGTCAAAAACACTGATCCAAATAAGAAAATGAATTTTCGAACCTTGCCTCCCCAAAGTTAAAGTCTCAAAACGCTTTAGATGTGCCAATCGGCTGTCTTAGCAACGTGTACTACTTATGGCTATAATATTATAAATGGGGGCAAGTATTCCGTTCCGTCCCGCTTTTGACCAGGAGGAATCCCAACCTCAGAAATACACGGGCCTCTCTCTCGTCATTCCATCCCAATTTCCCATAGGATCTTCGTGGCTGCTTCACACAGGTTCTACGATTCCCGGTCTGGAACTCGGATTACGTGTGATTGCATGCAACAGTTGGTACTGCCTTGTGTGAGCAAAGTGATGAAGTAGCCGATGTTAAACTACAATGCTATTGAAGCATACGTTTCAACAATGTCCTGCGCTGTCCCATGAGCTTGGAAAATTTCATTAATCCCCTTCTCCAATACTCTCATTCATGGAATCTCCACAGTCTTTGGGGACGTTAAAGTTAAAGATTCAGCCCATTCTGAGTGCCCACATGCCTGTCGCTAAGGCCTGATATTGTACATTGTCCCTGACATTTCCTCTGCGACCATACTGGGTACAGATTGCAAAAGTGCTCTGTGGAGTGCTGTAACTATTTAGTAGTTCGTATCGTGCATTGTGATTGCAGCAACCTCGGCTCGAATCCACAATATGGCTGTTAGATTAGATTAGATTACTTACAGTGTGGAAATAGGCCCTTCGGCCCAACAAGTCCACACCGACCTGCCGAAGCGCAACCGACCCATACCCCCTACATTTACCTCTTACCTAACACTACAGGCAACTTAGCATGGCCAATTCACCTGACCTGCACATCTTTGGACTGTGGGAGGAAACCGGAGGAAACCCACGCAGACACGGGGAGAACGTGCAAACTCCACACAGTCAGTCGCCTGAGTCGGGAATTGAACCCGGGTCTCAGGTGCTGTGAGACAGCAGTGCTAACTACTGTGTCACCGTGCCGCCCACAGTTAAAAATTTAACATTTTTACATGATAATATTCTCCGAGGTATTTTCCAAAGAATTACATTCTCTGATGTTTCTGCGTTTCATGTATCAGGATTGAAACCCAAAAGTTCTCGAAGATGTCTCCCCCTCCCACTCTCCCTAACTCCCTTTTCCGTCCCATATCCCATTTTACTGAGGTATTGCAAAATCTAACGTATGCTTTCACGTTGATACCGTCCAGTCTGTGCCATTGCATTCACTGTTACTGGTTGCGACAATTAAGAATATGCTAAATCCGTTGTCTAAAAAACCCATCTGTTTCACTACGTCCTTAATGGGTATGGCCTCCATGTGACTCCAGACCGCAAGGCATTAAATGCTGCAGAGCCACTCCGCATGGTGTTACAGAATGTAAGAGCTTCATTCGGCTGTACCTAGACATTTGTCTGCAATTCACTTGAGTCCAGGAATGTGATCGCACTGGGAAAGTTGGAGGAGAGATTCACCCAGATAGTGTCTGGGCTGAAGAGTTTCAGTCATGAAGAGAGACAGGACAGGCTGGGATTGTTTGTCACCGTGCAGGGGAGTTAGTGAGAAGGCATTGTACAGATGTACAAAATAATGACGGGTGTGGAACAGGTAGACTGAAGATCAACGGAGAGATCGATCGCAGGGGGCCAGAAATTTAATGAGAAAGAAAGGTTTATGTAGATGTGTGGAAAAGCGTTATTGGTCGGCGGGTGTTGGAATTTGGAACACACTGTCTGTCAGGGTCAGAGAGGTATAAATATTCAGATTTGAATATGATCTGCCAATGCTTATAAGTCTGTGGGTTAAACGATTCGAGTCGTTAAGCAGTTGTTTTTGACATATGGAGCCACAACGGGCTTAATGGTCTCCTTTGCAACTGTTATCCTCGGTAGTAGAGTGGTTCGTGTCGAAACATGTTATGCAGGAGATAGGAGCTCAATGCCTCACTGGGGCAGTGTAAATGTTTTAAAACTGTCACTCCGTTCCCAAGTGCGGCATATTAACGCCTGTCCTTCCATTCTCCATGGGACATCTCACAGGAAGGACAGTGCTGTCTGAATCAGCGTGGAGAAGGACTGCAGCTCCCGCTGAGACAGAGTGTCAGTGAAAGTACAATTATGTGACTTCTGCTACATGCACCTTGTGTCTGTACTGGAATCTAAACCATTTAATAGAAAGAAGAAGGAACCTGAAGAAGAAACAGGGTAAACTAATATAGATGTGAGTGCAGAAATATTTTCCGCAGCATCTTGAGGAAAACTGACAAACAACTCTGCGAAAGAGTTTGTCTCAGAACTGTTAGTTCACAGGGGTGTTTTGTTCCACTTAAGCACTTAAGAAATTGAATAGCAATTTAACTGAAGACTTGAAATGTTAGAACACACCAGGTAATGAGTCACGTGCTGGAAACTGTGTTTACAAGCCAGATGTTTGATGGCTGATACTGATGCAATAGGCTGAAGGGCCATTCACCATGCTTTTCAAAACTCGATGATTGTCATTTTTCAACTGAACCAATAAGGCAAAAATAAAGTCATCAAGAAAAGTTGCAAGCATTGCATATATCTTCCTTGGTGCGCAAGTGCTGAAATTCAGTACTCTCACTGCTATTTCCCAATGTTGATTTCCAGTAAGGGAAAAAGATTTGTTATTCCTTATGAAAATCTTAAATTGAACATGACTTCCTGACATTACAAAACAGCAAAGATAGCAGTTCTGTCAGAGTCAGTGAGAATTTCATATCGGAGATGAAATCAAATGGGAAGAAATGCTGAAATCAGTTGCTTTTGCCTGCTCAGACCCAGTACAACAAAAAAGATCCTTTTGGAAACATATAGGTTTTTTCAAGGATTTAAAAAGTTGGATGCAGAAAGGTTGGTTCTGTGACCAGAATGCTTTGTATCGAATGAATTGGAGATACCGGTTTTGAACTGGGGTGGACAAATTTGAAAGTCACACACCCCAGGTTATATTCCAAAAGGTTTAATTGGATGTACGAGCTTTCCGGCTGGTGCTCATTCGTCAGGTGGTTGTAGAGTACTCTGTTGTAAAGCACAGAATTTATAGCACAAGTTTATAGTGTGATGTAACCGAAATTATACATTGAAAAATACCAATATAGAAGAGGGCACATCGGGTGCAGTGGATGCAATAAATGAGTGTGTGGAGGTGCAGGGGAATTTGTGGCGGATATGGAAGGATCCCTTGGGGCCTTGGAGAGAAGTAAGGGAGGAGGTGTGGGCGCAAGTTTTTCATTTCTTGCAGATGCAGGGGAAGGTGCCGGGAGTGGCGGTTGGGTTGGTGGGGGTGTGTGGATCTGACGAGGGAGTCATGGAGGGAGTGGTCCTTTCGGAACGCTGATAGGGGAGGGGAGGGAAATATATCCCTGGTGGTGGCGTCCGGTTGGAGGTGGCGGAAATGACAGCGGGTGATACGCTGTATATGGAGGTTGGTGGGATGGTAGGTGAGAACCAGTGGGGTTCTGTCCTGGTGGCGGTTGGAGGGTCGGGGCTCAAGGACGGAGGAGCGGGAAGTGGAGGAGATGTGGTGGAGGGCATCGTCGATCACGTCTGGGGGGAAAATTGCGGTCTTTGAAGAAGGAGGCCATCTGGGTTGTATGGCATTGGAACTGGTCCTCCTGGGAGCAGATGCGGCGGAGACGAAGGAATTGAGAATATGGGATGGCATTTTTACAGGGGGCAGGGTGGGAGGAGGTGTAGTCTAGGTAGCTGTGGGAGTCAGTCGGTTGATAGTAAATGTCCGTGTTGATTCGGTTGGCCACCTGATGTGGCCTCCTCTATATTGGGAGACAGGCCAACTACTTGCGCAACGTTTCAGAGAACACCTCTCGGACCACCGGACCAACGAACCCAACCACCCCGTGTCTCAACACCTCCCACTCCACCAAGGACATACACGTCCTCGGACTCCTCCATCGCCAGACCATAACAACACGGCGGTTGGAGGAAGTGCGCCTCATCTTCCGCCTAGGAACCCTCGAACCACAAGGGATGAACTCAGATTTCTCCAGTTTCCTCATTTCCCCCCCTCACCTTGTCTCAGTCAAATCCCTCGAACTCAGCACTGCCATCCTAACCTGCAATCGTCTTCCTGACCTCTCTGTCCCCACCCCTCCCCGGCCTGTCACCCTCACCTTGACCTCCTTCCACCTATCGCATCTCCAACGCCCCTCCCCCAAGTCCCTCCTCCCTACCTTTTATCTTAGCCTGCTGGACACACTTTCCTCATTCCTGAAGAAGGGCTTATGCCCGAAACGTCGATTCTCCTGTTCCTTCGATGCTGCCTGACCTGCTGCACTTTTCCAGCAACAAATTTTCAGCTCTGATCTCCAGCGTCTGCAGTCCTCACTTTCTCATCACTTTTTTCATTTGTAAAGCGCAAAACGTTTTATTTTAAAGTTACATTCTCAGGTGAACTTGAACAATTGGTATCAGCCCCCCGTGTGCTGCTGTCTGTTCCATAATATTTAGACTGATTCTAATGTTAATAAATGAGTTAACAGATGCTGACATGGATTCATGCAGTTTTTGAGCGAAGTACAATGTAACTTTGCAAGTACAATTTCACCCCAGAAACGTATATATGCGTGTGTCTGTAGGAGGGTCTCTGTGTGTAAATAGGGCAATGGGGTCACCTGTATTGTGACATGAACCCAAGGTCCCGGTTGACGCCATCTGCACGGGTACCGAACTTAGCTATCAGTCTCTGCTCGGGCACTTTTAGCTGCTGCCTGCTTCGTATTCTGCCTTGGACGATTGTCACCCGAAAGTCCGGGGTGGAATATGATGAACCACTGAAGTGCTCTCTAACCGGGAAGGGGCACACCTGTCTGTTGATTGATGTGCAGCGCCCATTCATCCGTTGCTGTAGCCTCTGCTCGGGTTCACCAATCTACCATGCCTCAAAGCATCCTTGCCTGCAGCGTATTTTTGTTTTTAGATTAGCGTCAATCTAAACATTATGGCAAGGACACAGCACACATGGACTAACACGTTCAACATATTATCTGGGTTGACACTAATTGTTAAAGTTTACCTGAGAATGTAACTATTAAAAGAAAGTTTTGCGAATAAAGTAACTAAGAAGTGAACCTAACATAGTCATTTCAACAGATAGAAGACTTAACAAATAATCAAGGTATTTTTTTTAATATATCATTTCAGTTACATCACACTGTAAACCTTTGCTATAGTTGTAAGAATTCTGTTTCTTACAACTGTGAACTCCACAAACACCTGATGAAGGAGCAGCTCTCCAAATGTTAATGCTTCCAATTAAACCTGTTGGACTATGACCTAGTGTTGCGTGATATTTAACTTTGTATTAGAATGTTGATCTCACAATTAAAACAGAGATGAGCAAGCATTTATTCTCTTCAGACAGTTCTGGATCAGTGAACTTTCTTGTACGAGAAGGCTGATGAGGAAGAGTCATTAGGTGCAATCATGCTGAGATCGGCAGATCTTCAAACAGCAAAGACATTAAACGTTATGGATAAAGGAAAGAAAATGCAGTTCAATGTTATGAGATCAGACATGAAACCATTCAATAGCGGAGCAGACTTGATGGTCTGAATGGCGTCTTTGTGTTCCTAAAATTGTTGGCCTAAATATGAAGCTAGAAAACGGACTTGAGTAAAATGTGCCAAATTAGTAATGGGTGGACCCTCGGAACATCACACAAAGGGCAGACAATGTAGGTAATTGATCCGGAGTGATCCGGAGGTAAACAGGAAAACCAATATTCATTTTCTACATTAAACCTAGCTCCACTAGGCATGAAGTTAACTCTTACAAACCGCCATTCCCCTTCCATTTTAGTGACGCCCTCTCCGTTCTTGATTTAAACTTATTCACCGTCAGGCAATTGCAGCTGACATTGCTGATGTGGAACTGTAACATGCACGGAAGTGATTCAGAGTGCTGCACAACACCATTCTGCTTCGAAAGATCATGTTAACACCATCTGGGACACCATGAGATTCGTCATTCTATTCTGCCATCCTTCTGTGCATGGTCCCCTCGAATCTATTCCGGTCTTGTTGGTTGGTTTACAATACTGAGGCATTTCAGTTTCTGATGTATGAGACCTTCTCTCTGAGCTGGCAATGTGCGAGCTCAGTGATGATAAAACTGGTCTTGTAAACTAGAAAAGCACTTGAACTAGCCCATTCCTGTTTTTCATTCCAATAACTTGAGGAAAACGGTTCGGCAGGACAGGAAAAATCGGGCGTGAGTAGTGATCCATTTTGGAAGCAAGAATGAGTTGAGACAGTTACAACAAGAGAGAGAGATGGGGAAAGAATGGGCAAGTAACACTGGGACGGGACGGGTTGAATGGTTCCTTTCTTTGCTGTAACCAGACAGCGGTGTTGAAGTCTAAAATGGGATAATATCCGCCAATTCGGTGAAATCTTACTTTCTCCCAAGGCCTGTGTCACTCTTGGGGAAATGTGTCTGCGTGCTTCAGTCTGTGCGTAAAAATGGGATTCAGCTTCCCGACTGGGTGTGAACGCATTTTCCCCATCTCAAACTTCAATCCCATTTATTGTGTCTTACGAGATTAAAACGTTCCAGAGAAATTAGCATTGAGATGAACACGTGAAACGTCAGAGTTTACAAGGTTACAGACCAAGCGAGATGATAGGACCCATTTCTGTACTGTAAACACTCGATAATTCAATCATTTTTGAGGGCAAACATATCTAGAGTGACATAATTTCAAAAACCGCATTATGAAGAAACAGTGCAACTGCTTCTGCCCTCATCCCTGGTTAGTATTCGGCGTTTTAACTGAGTGGCCTGGGTTTTATTACCGTTCAGGAAATCAGGACTTCTTGTTCCTGACGCAGAGAGAGCAACTTTACCAGGAATCTGTTTAATGCCTTAGATCAGTCAATATCCCAGCCCCTGAAGGAAGGGAAAAGTGTCTTCCCTCTCTCTACACAGTCGGACAGTTCATCCTTCATTATCCTCTGATTCCACTTCCCAAAGGGTTTCAAAGAACTGTCAAAACTGTGCCTCAGCTTTTTTTTCTTTTCTGTTCTTTTCATACACAGGAGCAACAGCGATTGAGTGGGTTGGTTTCTGAAAAAGAAACGTACCTTATGAGCAATGGGTGAGGCTATTCCAGGATTGCCATCTCTGACAGCGCTGGGACATGACTGATGATCTCTATGATATGGAAGTGCCAGTGTTTGAATTGGGTAGACAAAGTTAAAAATTACGCAACATCAGGGCATAGTCCATCAGGTTTATTTGTAAGCACGAGCTTACAGAGACCGCTCCTTCATCACTTGAGTGTCTTTCTGCAGAAACTTGCTGTGTGTGTCAATATGTGCGATCATTTGGAAGATCAGCTGGACTTTAACCGACCATTCGTGGTGTAGATGGTACCCATGACTTGGATGTGTTGGTGTTGGACTGGTGTGGACAAATATAAAAATTACACAAAGCCAGATTATAGACCAGCAGTTGACAACCACCTGATGAAGAAACAGTGCATGGAACACCAGTGCTTCCAAATACACTTGTTCGATACAATCTGATGCTATGTGATTTTTAACTTTGTTAGCTCTTTGTAATGTTTAACTGATCAAAGACAGCAAAGGAAGTTTCGTTCGTGGAGATGAAAGTTTCAAATATTATCCACCTCAGGATCACAAAAATGATTAGTTTGTATGTGGGCTGAATCTCCACAATGCGCTTGCGCCAAGTAAAAGTCAAACTTAATACCGCCTGATCCGTAGCCAGCTATATGAATGGTTGTACCACGAGCAAGAGGCACAGCTGAAATTCTACACGCGGCAGAGCTGTGGTGTTAACAAGGACATGAGCAATAACAGTAATAGTCACAAGGTGAACAAAGAACAAAGATAATCACATTAATTGATTCACTTCAAATTGCCCTCATAAAAACGACTAATCACAATCCGATCAACCAACCAATGAGGTCACTGCTGATCAAGGGAACTGCAATTTACTTTGCTGCGTTTTCACCATAATTTGATGTAAACTCCAGCCTAATCATCACATCGCATATTCTCAATAATTTTCAGCTTTAGGTTACGTTAATGACCTGTCCGTATTTGCAGGAAACTGAACAAATGAAATTAGTGAAAACGTCCTTCCGGTGATGTAATCCAGTGCAGAGTCGGCCAGAAAAGAAAAGGCAAAGCCATGAAATATCACTCCCATTTCTCTCTGTACCAATGTGTTTTCCTGAGTTGGATATTTGCAGGACTTGTCCTTAATATCTAAAGTATTAATTATTTTCCTGGGAAATTTTCGTTATAAATCAATTAACATCTGAGTTGTTGAAACCTATTTTACTTCAGAATAAAATTGTTGAATATCCTTTCCCCAATCTTAATGTCCCAATCCTTCCTTCTCTTCCATGTAAATACCAACTGCTCCAGGTGAGGTTGGAGCTCCCAACCTGACCTTCCAATGCTCCTTGCTGCTCCATGTCAACAGAAGCTGCTCGATTTGAAGTTGGAGCTCCCAGTCTGATGTCGCAATGCTCCCAGCTCCATGTCAATAGAAGCGGTCCAGTTGAGGTTGGACCTAACACTCTGACGTCCAAATGCTCCCAGCTTCTGCATGTCATTAAGAGCTGGTCCTTATGAGGTTGGAGCTCCCAGTCTGATGTCCAAATGCTCCCTCCTCCATGTCAATACAAGCGGTCCAGTTGAAGTTAGATCTACCACTCTGATGTCCCAATGCTTCCCGCTGCTACTTGTCAATAAAAGCTGCTCCAGGTGAGAGTGGAGCTCCCAGACGGATCTCGCAAATCTCCTTGCTCCATGTCGACTGAAGCTGCTTCAAATTAGGTAAGATCCCGCAGTCTAATGTTCCAATGCTCCCTGCTACTTCATGTCAATAGAGGCTGCACCAGGTGAAGCTGGATGTCCCAGTCTGAAGTCCCAATGTTCCCTGCTGCTCCACATCAATAGAAGCTGCTCCGGGTGAGGTTGGAACTCCCAGACCAATGTCACAATGCTCCCTGGTTCATGTCAGCAGACACTGCTCCAGATGAGGTGGGAGCTGCCATCCCTCGCAGCTCACAAACTTCAATACCATCATATAAATAGTGCCCACTGTCCATTTCCACCATTGGAGCCATTGGTGGAATATCCGCATCATGTGAATTTAATATTATTTTTAGTCACCACCGAATCATTATTTCCAAAAGACATTCTTTCTTAAACCTTGTTTAGCATGTGTAAAGTGCAGTCAATCCGAAGTTAGATAATGGTGCTAATTGATGTATGCTCAATAAATATTACATCAAATTTTTCATGTCGAGTAACTGCTACTGAGCAAGGACAATGTTTGTAATGAAATCACACTTTTACTCCAGGTGAGGGAATGTAGTTTGTATTATTTAAAATGAACTTGTCTACAGTGTACAATGATGAAATTGATCTCAATTTCAAAGCAAAGTTGGTTACATTCTCATCAATCTTGACATGTGGTGTCCTCTTCTTTCAACCACACGGGTATTAAAACGAAACGTCTGTTAATGGCATGCGTATAAAGACACATTAAATCATTTTTCATGCTTTTGCTGCATGAATTTGCTGTTGTTGATCCACAGTTTAAGTTCAGTCCCTTACAGTTAACATGCTGACTTCTTCAGTTGTTCATAGTTCAATGTGATACATCCAGTGTGAGCATAACGTTTTGGAGCTTGCTTGCCACATCTTGTGTTTATCTGTGCCTTGTGTCCAGCCTTCATCAATGGCGAGAGCAACGGGCGAGGGAGAGACCAACGGAGAGTCTCTCCGTGCCCATGCATGGCACCCAGATGGGCAATTCTCTACTGTACATTTACAGCCAGTTCTCGGTGCCGCTACACCCAAGCCCTGCCCCTTTTGAAATATCTCCACTATTTTGTGTTGTCGCTCTGTGGTCTTCTCGTCAAAAGAATCACTTCGACACAAACTGCTCCAGATTTCATTTGACAAAACAAGCATTAAGAATCCCATTGCATAAACATGCCCTTCGCATCTCTCGTTATTTGGTTTTCCTGGATCTCTTTCATACGATAAAAGGTCACAGCAGCTTGACTTGAAAAAGAAAATCGCGTTGCTTTTCATTATCCCAATGCGATCTACGTTTCAATGCAGTTTAGGCAACTGGCTCAAATTATTCCTTGAGATTTTATAAGAGCATCGATACATATAAATTGACCATTGGAGTTCCAATTTCAATAAGACAGCTGTGAGCATACAAAAATAGCAACGTTGAAAACAGCGACGAGAGTGGGATTCGAACCCACGCGTGCAGAGCACCATGGATGAGCAATCCATCGCCTCAACCTCTCGGCGACCTCGTCACATGCACTGGCAAGTGTATGAACTTATGAATAAGTGTATTGCGTAAATTATGCAGAACAGCAGATAATTCTCCCTGGTATGGTGAAATGCTAAATAGCACAGTACGGTCCCAAGACTATGGTCTGACCTCTGGGTTGTGGGGCAATGGCATTCCCACTCTGACACTCTGCTCGCAGTGATCGGAACAAAAATGAAGAAAAGACTATGTAAAAAAGTCAGTTAAATTCTGTGAAGATTTGAAGTCAATGGAATGACGAACCCGAGAAAGCAGGAGGTGTTCTTTCAAGAAAGAGTTGGATAGAGCTCATAAGGATAGTGGAGTCAAGGTTTATGGGGATAAAGTAGGAACAGGATATTGTTTGAGGATGATCAGCCATGATCGCAATGAATGGTAGAGCTGGCTCGAAGGGGAGAATGGCCTACTCCTGCACCTATTGTCTATTGTCTATTAAATTGCCTGTGAGGAATTGTTTTCCAGACTGGAGGAGAGTGCATAGTGCTCAATGTCATTATTCGGAACACCTTTCTTCTGCCAAGATATATTTGACACGCACGTTTGTACAGAACAGACAATTTCAAAATCCTAAATAAGGCTAAACTGACAATTGAATTCAACAATGCAAAAACCTTGATCTGTATCATTTTCCTGGGCCGTGCAACACCAAGTATGATCACAGCAACACAGTGAGCAAGTGTCAGAAGGAAAATGAGTGCAGTGCCAGAGCAAATTCTGGGAACAGCAGTTGACACACGGGGAAGAGCATTTCCCACAACACTTCCCAAAAAGCGGACTGCGGTTGAAGAATTCAGAGGGGGTTTACACTTTGGAATTTGATAACAGAGACACAATGGAGATCTCCCATTGAGTCTGTTAAAGTTGAAGATTTTATGATTTCTACAGATGAAAAACAAAATAAAATGCTCATTGGTTAATGAAGGGAAATATTGAAATTGTATATTTCAACAATCTACACATCTTTGCAATGAGTAGCTCACCATTTTCCTCACTCGGGGTCAGAACCACTGGAGAAAATGATCGTATAATCCCCGTTACTCACCATGGAATCAGAGAAATTTGGTTTTGCAAACGTTAAAGTACAACCAGGAATGTGGAGGTAAGCATTAATGTGTTGCTCCTGTGCTGCAGGTGACAGTGCACTGTATCACTGTTCCAGTATAGTGGGCTGTGCTGTGCCGAAGTTTTAAGTTTGAGTCTCACATGGAGCAGCTTCAATTTGTCATCGTCTTGAGGGGTACGGATAGAAGGTGATATTGAGCAAAGCCAAGTTTATGGGAACATACCTGTCTTTGTGGATTGAGAAACGACCCTTTTCTGCATAATGACTCCTTGATCAACAAACATACTGCTAGTATTTAAAACGTGAGAAGACATGTGTGGAGAGAGAGCCAAGTGTGATTTTTCAGCAGATGGATAACGTTTCCCGTGTGCACTGCGTTAAATTCCGGGAAAATAGATATTGAACTGATTTCATGTTACGCAGTTTGTTACAAACTCAGAAATGTTATTGCAATAATAAAAAAAAAACACATAGGGCCTTTGTAATATTGCATTGAATTGAATTTTGGTCTGAGCATATTTTATCTTCAATGGCGTGCTGCAGAGGAGTACAGAGGGCTAACGACACAAAAGGACAGAGTCTTCTTGGTGCATTTCTTGGTTGGAGTTAAGAATGTACAAAAATACAACTAAAATCATGTGAATGTGGTCAAATCTTCAAAGTCCAAGTGACGATTCAATTCTTACTCATTAGGGTATATTACTTCTGTCTGCAGTTATTTTAGGACATCAGCTCCATTTACAGAGTTTCACCTTGAATAATACGCCACACCTTACCAATCCATGAAATTTTTATACTCAATCTTAATTAGTTGTACGTGTTCATGAAATGTCTTTGTGTCTGAAGTTAACCAAATTCGAAATTGTTACGAAAGCACACTGACTTTCTCTCAATGGTAAATTCCCTCCTTGTATGTTTGTTCGTGTATCTTTTAAAACACTGTGAAATCAGCTTCTACGCTTCATTTCTGGAAAGTAGTTCACGATTTAACTAACTTTATTGAGTGGAAGAAACTCTCATCCAAACTTTTCTTAATCATTCACTAATGTTTTTGAAGCTCTAACTAAAGTTATTGATTCACTCGAAAGACGGATTTCCCCGATTTAGTCATTCAAACCTCACGTAATGTGAAAATCTCATTTGTTTACTTCAAACTTGCGTGTTTCTGCTCCAGCATTTCCAAATCTAGTGAATAAACTCCTTCATTCTTTCTATCGTCTCGTTTGTATCCTTTCTGATATTTTTATGTCTCAGTAAACAGCGTCACTTGGCTTTCTAATATCTTGCTACACAGGAAACAGCGTCTGTGCCCTTTCTAAACTCTTTACATATTTTTGGTGGAGAATGAGGACAAGGATTACACACAATGCTCCCACGGAGGGTGACCTACAGATTTTACAGTTACACTACGAAGTCTTTGCATTTTAAATATGACGTCTCTATGCATAAACTCCAATAAAGTAAATTATTATCTATCCAGTTCATGAACATCGTCTCCATGGAGACGAAAATTATCTATCAATCCCTTTATTCTTCCACGGAATGTTCGAAAGGTTTGTTAGGCCAACATCTCTAAGTCCCCATCCCTGAGTGCGTCTCAGCCATTTTTAAAGGCGACTGAAGTTCAAATACTTCATAGTGTGCCTCCTGTCATTCCAGTGCCATCACCAAAGGCCACCGTGGATCTGAAATCAACAGTTTTCACATAGTAATTGTCGTAGATATTGTGTATCGTTTGTCCGTGTTCTTGTTCAATTTATTCATCATTTCATGGCTCCCTGTATTGAATTCTACTGAGTGATTAATTTGTTAATGGAGACATTCCCTTCACTACTCATTTGAAACTCCATGGAACATTGAATGATTTTATTCATATGCTTCCAGGGGACAGTCCTGCCATTACTGGGTGGCAGTAATATCCCCACGTCCCATCGAAGGCACGGATTTCCTTCTCCACTTTAGGAGATCATTACAGCACCGAACCCAACGTGTGCATTCATTTAAACCAAAACAGTTGCAGCAAGGCTTTACAACTAAGATTTTGTAATCTGCTTGCATTGGTTGTCCCAAAAATTACATTCCTCATTGTGGTATGGATGTGGATGAAAACAATTTCTGAATCTTGAGCAATTACATTTCAATTTTGTCAAAAAATTGTCATTCACTGTTCTCTTTCCCTTTCAGTTTCCCGTTTAATATACCGTATTTTCTTAGTTTATTTTACGTTTTCAACAATTTCAATCAATTTCGCTCCTGATTATCAATTCGAGAGAATGCCACAATTTTGACGACATGCATGCAGTGCAGCTGTAGGGTGCGGCGAACATGTGGAAAACATTGGTCACGTGAACCAAATAAAAATAGCGTACTGGTGGAATCTGGCCGTTCCATCGCAGTCATATTTAAAACATTTAACGTAATCTTCAGCCAAATCATATTGGAAGAAAATAAGAAAACAAAAACGACAAACTTGCCGATGTTGAAAATCAAACAAAAACAGACGTTGCTGGAAATTTTCAGGACATCTTGCTGGATCTGTGGAGAGATGGACTCAGTGGATGTGAAACGTTAACTGTGATTCATCTGCGCAGATGATGCCAGCTCACCTGTGATTTGACAGCAATTTCTGTTTTTGTTTCAGATTGGCAGATTTTGTCACAGTTCATGAGAACAGTGTTCTCTAGAATCAAACAGAAAGCACGGACCTGGTAGTGTGAAATGATACAGTAATAATAAATGAGTCGAGAATGTTGTACTGGAAAAGCACAGCAGGTCAGGCAACATCCGACGAGCAGGAGAATGGACGATTTAAGCATAAGCCATTCATCAGGAATTAGGTTTGTGAGTCGGGCTGAGGGACAAAGCTGAAGCCAGGTGCCAACTCGCAGACACCTCCTCCTACTGACATCGATCAAAATCTCTCCTCCCACCACCAAACCATCATCACCCAGACCATTCACAATCTCGTCACCTCTGGGAATCTCCCATCCACAACCTCCAATCTCATTGTCCGTGAACCGTGCACTCTCCGATTCTACCTCCTTCCTAAGATTCACAAACCTGCCTGCTCCAGTCGACCTATTGTCTCAGCTTGCGCCTGTCCCATCCAAATCATTTCTTTTTATCTCAGCATAATCCTAATTCCCTAGTCCAGCAAATGCCCACTTACATTCGTGACACCCCTATGAACTTCACCTCCGCCAAGAATTTCGTTTCAGTGGCCCCCAACGCGTCATCTTCACAGTGTACATCCAGTCCCTGTAGAAATCCATCTGCCATGACAGAATCTCACACCATCCCAACCAGTACCTTTCCACGGACAACCTCATCCACCTGGCTGAACTAGTCCTCAGAATCAACAACTTCTCTTTCCAATCTTCCCACTTCCTCCATCGAAATGGGTAACCATGGGCAGCTTCATAGGACCTAGCTATGCCTGCCTGTTTGTCAGATACGCGGAACTATCCATCTTTCGCAGTTACACAGGCACCATCCTCCACTGTTCCTCCGCTACATTGATGAATGTATTGGCGCCACTTGGTGCTCCAACGAGGAGGTTCAATAACTCACCAACTTCACCGGTACCTTCCACCCCGACCTCAAATTTATCCGGATCATCTTGACAACTTCCCTCGTCTCGTGAAAAAAACGACAATACTTATTCCCAATTCCTCTGCTTCGACCACATCTGTTCCCAGGATGACCAATTACAACTCAGAAAGACCCAGTTAGTCTCCTTCTTCCACGATCACAAATTGTCTTCCCACATGGTTGACAACGCCCTCCAATGCATTTCCTCCACTTCACACACCAACACCATTGAACCCCACGCCTCTCAACGCAACAAGGACAGAACCACCTAGTGCTCACCTTCCACCCCACCAACCTCTGCAGAAAACGCATAATATTCTGCCACTGATGCCACCTCAAAGCAGATACCACCACCAGAGATATATTGTGCTACACAGTCCTGCCAGGACCCCAAAATGACCATTTCCTCCATGACCGCCTCTTCAGGTCCACACTTGCCCCCGACCAGCCCACAACCCTCTCCTGGTACTTTTCACTGCCAGCAAAGGAAGGGTGAAACTAGCACCCACACCACTCCCGTCATCTCCAAACAAGACCCGAAGAGATCATTCCACATCCATTAGAAATTCACCTGTGCAGCTTACAATGTCATCTACTGCATCCATTGCATCCAGTGTGGTCTCCTCTTCATCAGGGATACAGGACACCTTCTTGCAGATCATTACAGAGAACATCTCTGGGACACTCGCACCCACCAACTTCACCGTCCCGAGGCTGAACACTTCAACTCCTCTCCTACACCGTCAAAGACATGCAGGTACTGGACCTCTTTCAATGCCAAAACATTACAACGCAACGCCTGGAGGACGAACGCCACACATTCCGGCTTGGGACCCTAACACCACACGGGATAAATGTGAACTCGAACAGTTTCCTCATTTCCCCTCCCCCAATGCCAAGCCTTCAACTCGCCACCGCCATCTCGACCCATTCCACCACTGCCACTTCTGACCAATTATCATCTCCCTCATATTCATCCATCTATTGTTTTCCAGCTATTTCCCTTCTACCCACGCCACTTCCATTTATCTCCGAGCCCCGGCACACAAGACTTATTCCTGATGAAGGGCTTAAGCTTGAAACTTAAATTCTCCTGCTCCTCGGATGCTACCTGATCTGCTGTGCTTTTCCAGTATCACACTACCAACTCTGATCTCTAGCCTCTGCAGTCCTAACATTATCCTTGGAATTATCAATGACACTGGAGTGAAGATATCCCTCGATTGCAGTGATCACAGTGTGACTGAGTTTTCCATTTATTTTGGGTGAGGGCAGGCTGGATCTGAGACGAGCGTTTAACACCTAAACAACGGGAATGGGATCAGATAGCGAAGTTAGGGCGGGCTGAAGTGAAGTGAAAAATTCTATCTGAAGATGGGTCAATGCAAATGCTTCACATCACCCAGATTGTAAACGACACACAGAAGGAGCAAAGCCCCTTCAGTGCAGGCACAATGGCAGGTAAAGTGGAAAGGAGACAATCCAACACACAGAGGTGCAGTGGAATCATTTATGTGAAAGGATTCGATTTATAAGCTATTTTACATACGGACTGCCCTCGCAGTGGAAAAAGGAATTTCCTTCAGTGTAACGGCGAGATTTGCCTGTGACATCACAATGTTGAGAGACACTGACATAGTTTCTTCAGTAGCAGCGTGGCCAAGTGAAAGCGTGATGGTCCATCAACAAGAGCTCAAGCTCTCCTCTGCGCTGTACAACTTATCTCAATCGCTTCACAGTGTATCTTCTTCTTCCGGCTTCAGGGAAACACTTGAAATGTGAACTAATCACGAGTGTTTACACTTGCACCAGTCTTTTGCAGCTCCCGAGTTGGCACAGGTACGAGTGATCGATTGGCCTTCTCGAGTGCTCTCGATCTGAATGATAAAGTGCACTGTGTCTGATCTGCAGAATGTCCCCACGCGGGACGGTGCTGTTTATCCCATCCCCGTGGACTTAGCTGTCTCTATTGGCAGAGTATTCAGTCATGTCCCTTCACTTGCAGGCATTATGAGAGGATGTATGTGCGGATATGCTCTAAAGCTTCCTCTCACGGGCACAGCCAGGTGCAAGAGCAACGCTGGAACTTAGCAACTTTGAATGCAAACTTCCTCCAAATATCATTTATTTGAGAGAGAGAGAGAGAGAAAGGTGCTGAGCTGGTGGGGAAGAGAGAGATAGGCTGTGGACTCTCTTCCCTCAGTAAAATTCAAATAAGTGCATTTTTGTTCTGCCCATTTGATGTGCAGAAACGATCTTCACAGAACAATCCTCCAGAAAGGCTTTTGTTTCAGAAGCGTCGGTTTCTTTGTTGCAATCGGGCATCAGTTAACATCTGAGTCCCAACTGTCCCAGATGAAGCGACTCCGAATGAAACCCTCATTCACTGAGAACCATCCCCACAGCCAGAGACTGCGGGGCTACAGGCAGTCCAAAGCAGAAGGGAGGATTAAAAACGAGCCATTATTTTTCCCTCAGCCACTCTGTCACAGAGACAGGCAGAGGTACGGCAGAGACGGGTGACGTCATTCACGTTCAGCCCATCGAGTCCACCGCAAGTCTCTATCACTTGCTTCTCTCTGACGTTATTCATCATCAGTGCTGCTTGTTCCAATAATAGGAAACTGTGTCTGTGTCGAAATGCTGTCTCTGACATACTGATCCACATGTCATTCAAGACTGTTCATTTCACCGGAGGAGCCTGCTGTGTGACACAGCGTTGGAAATAACTGCAAGGCGTCATGTGCGTTGTACCCGCCACAACTGATTTCTCTCATGTTCGCCAGTGTATTTCCAGCTCAGGCAAGTGACTTTGCGAATCACGTCATAACAGACCGACAGAGAACAGTAAAATAATCTTCCTTAATTTCAAACGTGTGTTTCCTCAAACGTATAAATGTGGCAGGTTTATCTATTTCAGATACCATTGAGTTTAAGGAAGCAGAAGGCTCATCAATATGTAATGCGATAGCGAAACTCTGACAGTGGCAGTGCACACACTGAAAGCTGGAATTGTCAACGAGCAGAGGATGCTTTTCATCCATTAGTTTATGGATTATGGGCCCACCAGGATCCCTCTGGGCCGCTCTGTTATCGCTGACCACAGCAGTTTCACGCAGTCTTCAGGTTTTTTTTAGCATGTACCTTCGAGGATGGCGTCAAAAGATCCTCAGTATGTGATACACTGTGGCACAGATGTGTCCCGGCTGTGTCAATATAACCACCCTGTAACTTCCCAAATTCTGCTGTTTTAATTGCAATTTCAATCAGAATCACAAAAAGTGTCACAATGCAGACAGAGGCCATGCAGCTCACCTTCGCTCTGCTGGCTACACACAATGAGGAAATGACTGTGCTTTGATTGATTGATAGTCACATGGATCTAAGTACAGTGGAAAGCATTGTTTGCGATTGGGAAAGGCAGATCATGGTAATCAAGGACATGCAGACCACAGCGTGAGAAAAGCAAAATTTGACCAGACTCAGGAATTCAGGTTACTACACATAGGACGTGCGCACAGCAACATCCACATTTGAAAGATCAGCATTATTTGAAGCTAGACAATCCATTTCTCAGACCAGCAACGGCCGAGAAGAAGCCGTTCTTCAACTTGCCTGTGTATGTTTTCAAGCTTTGGAATCTTTATCTGAACCCGATCTCATCGAAATCATATCTTCTCAGTCAAAAGTGAAAAAGTGTGCAAGTTTCCAAGGCTCATCCGCAAGGTGAACCCGAGACCTCTCGCACGTATGTCACCTGTCTTAGGCAATATCACACCCGAGACAAACGAGCCAGAACGGCGCCAGACGTGGTAACCATAACTCAAGTGAGTATTTTAGTTTACTGAGGCTATTTCTGCTGTTTCAGAGTGAAAGAAGCACAGTTTTCACCACAGCTCCTTTCCATTCTGACTCGCTTCTCCCAGGAGGCCGTGCTGGCTGCTTTCCCGAAACAGGGCGGTCTTCATTGATAACTGGACGAACTCATCTTCCATTGTCACGCAATGTTGGTGGAGAGCAGCTTGAACGTGGTCTTCAGCTCCGTATCAAACACGGGTTTGTGGAGCGGGGTGGGGGTCTGGCGGGAGTGGGAAGTATGGAAATTTTTGAGAGGTACAGTAAAGGGAGACCGTGCATGCACATGAAATCAGCTTCTTTTGGGAACCCTTCTCCAAATAATGGGATCTGAGACAGATAGAAAATACAGAACTGCGAGGAAGGAGTAAATCTCTCCCCATTATTCGGGAACAGTGCCTATGCTTCTCGAAGTCACGGGGCGGCTTTTGCTGTATGAAATCAGCATGGGATGTTACTGCAGCGAGTCCCGTCGCTCAAGCAGTTGATGTGCATACATTTTTCCACGTTGCCTTCAGTTCAGATTATAGATTTCACAGCTCACATCATCCCAGAGTGACAGGGAAGTGACTGAAGCGATGCAGACCTCATCTTAACACAAGCGGGGGATAAATTGGATGTGGGAGAGCGGACAGTCTCGTCTGGTTCCAGCATTTACAATCCCACTGTGATATTCTCTTCACAAGATTTGACCACATGGAAAGAAAATAACACAGTGACAAAATCCGGTGAATCTGATTCTGTGCAAAACAGAAGCCAATGGAATAAAAAGAACCATGAGAGCGGGAATGTAACATTATCTGTGAGGAAGTTGTTTCCAGACTCCAGGAGTGTATACAGTGTTGGTTCCAGTGGTAAATATCTGGATAAGTAGACTGCATTAGCATCGGCTCTTATTGTACTGCATCTTTAGTACAATGTTCCAAAAACACGGGCCTTTTATATAGAGGGGACAACTTAAAAATCCTCAATGATGCCAAGCACACAAAGGAGGTGAACAACAAAGCAACCGCAGAAACTCGTGTTATGTAATTGGGTAAACGTCCCAGCACAACTTTCGCTCAAATTCGCTCTCTGTCAAATTCCTGAGCCTGAGATTCGAACAGTGAATGGTCTATGTTAATAAAAACTGCTCGGATCTCACAACTTCAGGATTTAATACGCCCATATAAGTACGTCTGACAACAGTAATTGATCCATCACTGTGATACGTCAGCACGTGTAGAGAATAAATAAATATAAGAACAACAGTCATGTATGTGACTGGGATTTGACCCGATGCTGCTGCAGCCAATCGATTCAGCTGTAATTGAAATTGCTTCCACCTTTCCTGTGTCGGTGATGATATTACATATCGGAGTGGTGAGTTTTCATGCGTTGACTTGGACCCAGCATTCTTTCTGAGGTTGAAATTTACTGGGATATAAAGGCATGGTGAAAGACACGGTAGCGTTTACTGGAATATAAAGACATTAGGAAGGATACGGTCAGAGTTCACTTGATACAACGTCGATAGAAACGACAGACATGAAGCTTACTTTGAGATAATACCACGAGAAAACGATTTAGCATATTTAATGTCACGGTTGAGATAGATAAAGAATCATTTGGGAGAAATCAGTAAAGACCTAGTAGTGTCTGAAGGGAGGTTTTCCAGCTGATGTGATGTGGTAAGAGTAAATCTGAGGGAAATTCCTTCGTTTAGGCGAATGGAAACTAAAGGTTGGAGCTTCAAAACCAACGGGGAATGATGAAGTAGTTTGGAGCAGATTTTTTTTTAATTCTGAGAATTACTGAAATCGGAGATGAATTTTCAGAAATAAAAACAATTTAGGAGCTGATTCCATTATATTCCAAAGGTCGTGTGCAGGCACACAGGGACTTTATTTAACAGCGACAGAGATTCTGGGCTACCTGGATGGCGAGGCAAAAGGGACATACTCTCGAAATGGATAACATTCATCGTAAAGAAATTGCATAATACCTGCAACTGAAAATATTAAGTATAAGAAGAGCTGTTGGTGTTGATAGGTGTTACATCTTATTCTACATGAAATATTAAATATTATAAATACACTGAGTTGTTTAGTTTAGCTCTGCATTGCATGGAAGTCGGTTAGCTCAGTCCGACTAACTAGTTATGAGAAAAGTGAGACCAATAGCATGGGATTAATTGTCTCACGCTCTTAGCTTTGCAGAAGGATCATCACCTACTCCGCTCATCTGATCTGAAATACTATAGTGCCTCTAGTGAGTAAAATTTGGCCTGTAGATGTAAAACATCATTATCATTGCCATCTGTTGCCTTGAACATATGGTCACAATCACTCGAAATGAGAGTGAGTCCATTTAATACTCACTGATCTCCGCTTGAAAAATCCTGTGACAAGACTCGACCTTATCCCAGTTTGCCCCCTCTGCTCCTCCCAACAGCAAAACTACTTGTTATGCCTTTGCCAGATTTACCGACAACATTCAAACTCCCGAAGAGATGAATCTCATACTTTCGTTTGGATAATGTGCTGTGCGTGTTTGCAGGAATTGGAATGATATGAAATGAGTTAACCAGACTTTCCCAGAATGTAATCCAGTGCAGGCTGAGCGATTTGAGAAAGGTCATTCAGCTAAAATTTCACCTCTGTTTCCCTATACACAGATGGATATTCACCTGGGGAATATTTGCAGCTTTTCAGATAATAATTTGACAGAAATGCGAAACTGGAGTTTTCAAATAAATGTTACTTTATTCAACATTGATTTCAACTGTGTTTTAGTATGATGCACTAATATCCCTTGTCAATGTCAGTAACAGCATCTTTAGATAAGCATTGAACTTACAACCGTGGCATTTAACGCACTTTCACGTAGCAGGCGCTAACGATTGTGCGACTGAAGCCCCAGACAGCATGCTGTTCACATGTCCTACTCACACCTTAGGAACTTTAACTCAACTGCTCTACTTTTGTTGTGGTTTTAAAATTAAAGCAAACACAGATTAGGTGAAACTGACATGGACCTGTGATTATTGAAGCATCAGGTTCAGGAAAGGGACGCATAAAAATATGCAAAATAGACTTCTTTGAAAAACGGGGTTCCGTTGGTTCCTGCGTAGTTTACAGGCAATGTTACATTGCCGCTGTCGCCAGGCCTTTCCTTCGATTGGCTTCAATTCGAATCTATAAAACTTCACAACTTCCTTCTGAATGTTCATACTGTTAACATGAAACATACTGCATTTATCAGTAATCTTCACCATTCCTACATCCATGAACATGTTGCACGGTTTCCATGAATACTGAAGATGTAAGAATGTGATGCAAGAATAAATTCAATTCCAGTTTAAATTGTAAATTAGAAAGAATGAAAAGTAAGACTCAGAATGTCAGAAATTCATGTACGTCTCCGTGTCCAGAACTGCAGCAAAACAGAGGGGTAATCTGTCCCTGAGTCCCCACGTTTCCTTGTTCCATGTGTCCAGTTGGAAACCTGTGTGAAGGAGCATGCAGTCTGACAGAGCGCCTGGGAGAATCCTCGATTGTCTGATCTAAAGCTGCAGTAGGAGCTCTCCATTCTGGCTGTGAGAGCGGTGGGGTAAATGGGAGGACGTTGATATTCCGTGGTGTAGATTCACATTTCAACATGTTATTGTCGAAGACCCTCTGTCAGAAAGAGCCCTGACAGAGAGGAACAGGAGGACGCTATTCCAAACACCGGTTTTACCCCTCCATTTGACATCGAATGATTGACCAAATACATCAATATCTTTCCATCAACAACAGTTTGTCGCCCAAAGGGAAAAGGACATTTAAGCAATCGATAATGCCTGTGCAACTATTGGAGGGGAATGCGTTTAGAGACAGTGGGTTTCTGCACGAAGTTTGGAGGTTTTCTGGGTTAGCAGTTGACTCTGGTCTGATCGAGCTTCAAATGATATGATTCCATCAAAACGCACTAACAAGGGGGTAAGGAATTTTCTGTGGTAAACAGCAATTTCGAGAACCCCAGACGACGGGAATTAACGATGAATCCGCAGAATAATAATTGATTCAGCTGGAATCTGAATTCCGATTCTGATGGAACTCAAAAAACAAACTTTGTATTGAAATTTTAACAATGCAGAAGAAATCTAACGCGTTTTTCATTGCACCACCGAGCCGCGCTAGCCACAATTTTACTGTACCCAAATTTGTGGTTGCCGTGGAGAAAATGTGATAAATTTCCAGGAGATGCGGGGAGTTCTTCAAGGAGTAGATTTTTTATTTGCAGACAAAAAACCGTGACACTCTGAAAGCAAATTCTGGAACGAACCCGAAACCCAGGATCCATGGCTCTTTATACCCTTTCTTCAATTATATATTTGTTAGCTTACCAGGATGCCCAACTGTGTTTGTCAGAATTGTTTCACTCCAGGTATACAATAAACCATTATCGCTCTAATTCTGCCACTAGGATTTTTCTATTCTCACGATTATGTATTTTACTGCTACCTCTGCTGCAATGATCTTACAGACCAGACTAACCTGTCATGATTAGATTTTTAGCTACACCATCTACCACCATGTTTTCCTGTCCCAAGCTGATTAGATATTTAACGTATTCTTTCTACTACAAGGGTTTCAAGGAGGCTGACTCTACTAACTATCAATTAAATATTTAAAGTCAAATCCTAAATATTTATTGTCACGACTTATCCCAACTGCAATGATGATATTTAGCTGGCAAGGCTGACGTTACTAATTGCTATTATCTCAGTCTGTCACAGTAACCGTTCAGCCCCAGTCTGACTCTGTTCATTGGTGGAGCAGCATTCCACTATGATTACCCCATCCTGCCACAGTGACCTTTTGACTCGTGTAGCATTCCACAGACCCCTTGTAACAGATCAACAGTAGTATCCATGTTTTTACCCTTCCCATGCTTTCATGCTCCATATCTTGTGTACGGTGTTCGAATCTTTGATCAGATATCTGTTTGTCTTCACCCCACTTTACACTACCTGGTCCTTCTCCATGTGTGCTCTAGCTTCTCTAGTATTCGGCGAAATACTCCTAAAGTGTTTTGATGACTCATAGCTTTACCACACGATCAAACATTGAGTTCCAATTATACAACACTCTCAGAATGAAAATGTTCTTCCTATATCTCCACTGATTATCCTCCCCCTTGCGTTTAAAGTGGATCTTTGGTTGTAAACACTTCCCATAAGAAATTTATTCCTATAATACGTATCTATCCCCTTACTGTACACCTTCATCTCTTCCTCACTCATTCTCCTCCGCTCTCAGATAAAGAGCCTGAGCTAAGCTAATTTATCTTCGCCATGACGAGATTGTCGTGCTGGAAAAGTACAGCAGGTCAGGCAGCATCCGAGGAGCAGGAGAACCGACGCTTCTGGCATAAGCCTTTCATCAGGAAAGAGATGTGTAGGTGGGGGCAGAGAGATAAATGGGCGGCAGTTAGGGTTGGGTGGAAGGTAGCTGGGAAAGCGATAATTGGATGGAGGCGGGGGAGAAAGTGATAAGTCAGATGGGGGAAAGATTAATAGGTCCAGAGGGTGGTGCCGAGTTGGATGCTTCGGATTGTGATAATGTGGGGGGAGGGGAATTGAGGAAGATTTTGAAATCCACATTTATCCAGTATGGTTGCAGGGTCCCAAGGCAGAATATGAGGCGTTCCTCTTCCAGGCAGCGGGTGGTAACGGTTTGGCGGTGGCCTATGCCCGAAACGTCGATTATCCTGTTCTGCAAACCACATTTTAAGAGGTGATGTGAAATACCAAAGACTAAAAAATTGACCAAAACTTATAGAATCACAGGTATTGGAATTAGACACAATGCAGACAGAAACCATTTGGCCAATTGAGTCTGCTCTGCGCCGCCGAAGCGGTTCACAGTCCTTTACCCTGTCTTTCTAAACCAGCATTAATGATCCACCTCCCAAAATAGAAATGAGTTCAAAAGCTCAACGGGCCAGGCAGCATCGGTGGAGAGAAATCAGACTTAACATTGCGAATCAAAAACTGTTCCAAGGAATGACCTGTTGACCCCAAATGGTCATTCTGTTTTTCCTGAGCTGCAATTCCTACTTTTCTCTTTGATTTTGTCTTTGATTATACAGTCGATTCAGGTTTTGCCATCTCCCTGAAGTGCACACCTTTGGACAGTGAGATGGAATTGGAGTAGCCAGAGGAAACCCACACGGAAGAGACAGTAAAGGAGCGTGCAAATTCCACACAGTCAGTCACATAAGTCTGGAATCTAATGTGGGTTTTTGATCTCTTAGCCCTCCCAAGCTGCAAGCGACCGTCAAGGCTGCGAATTTAACCCAATCTCACGCAGTGACAGTCGGTGGTATTGCCCTGGAGTTCTATGCAAAAAGAAGCCTATGTATCAGTACTGGAAATCAATAATCGAGTAACTATCCGAACTCCTTTTAAAAATCACTTGACCGACAGCCGTGTACGTCTTGTCATCATAAATTCACATCTGAATACTTCTGAAAGTTATGAGGATTTCCGCCTATCCAACCTTTGCATGCACTGAATTCCAGATTTCAAACTCTCGCCATTTCAAAACATTTGGCTGCGCATTCACTCAAATCTTTCCTCTTCTGTTCTTAAATCTATTACCCCGTGAGTGATCTCACCATTATAAGGAAACGTTAATTTCAGTCTTTACCATCCATATCTCTGATCATTTTGTATATCTCAATCATGTCTCCTCTTGATCGCTTCTTCTCTAAGTCTATCCAGTCTATCAAATCTCTCTTCATAACAGGAGCTCTTCTACCCAGACAATGTCCTGGTAAATCACCCTGCATCATTTCCAGTGCTAATGTGATTGCAGAACTGCACACTATAGTCTAGATAGAGCCGAATGAGAAAGTGAAATAAATGATGTGGAAGTCCGCAGAAAGAGGTCTTTGTGAAAAAAAAAATCCTCAGTGCTGCCCTGTGGGCTTTTCCTGAGCCTGAAGTTCCAATAATATCTGATCTATGTGATTAAAACCTGCTACTTGACCATTGATCTCAAAATCATAGTATCGAAATGGATTGACTGCTCTGAAGGTCGCAATGGTATGATTTCGGCAAGTTCACCCAGCAATAGTGAGCGCAGCAGCACAGACTGAACTGGGCTGAATGTGAAAATGATTGTAAGGGAAATGGGAGGGGGAACTTAAAGGACGTCAGTGATTGTGGGAGGGAGAGAAGTCTCCAAGAATGGGTGAGTCTGAATTCTGATATTTATCTCACAGAGATGTGTGAGAGAGGGGTTTGATGAAAAAAAATCACAATATCAGAGAACGTTTCAGGTAAAATCAATTAATTCATTTCTGTGTTTCTTTGGCATGTACCACAAGGAGTTAAAAAAAGGGGAGAACGTTACATGCCGTATCTCGGATTCAAACGAAGTTAGTGCGGCCACAACGCACAACACTGTACATTATACGATCCCTGAGCCATGCAGAGATGCGTGTTTGAAAAGAACAGTAACCACAGTGACAGAGGGCATGTTAGTAAGAATGCAGAGACACAACAGGAGTATTTGGTGAGCAATAATAGACATGTGGGAACTCAGAATTGGCTGTATATTCAAACTGGATGTTTCAAGAGGCTGAGGAAGTTCCATCGAGTACGGCATGTTGAAGACTGGGGGTGATAGATTTTTACAAAGCATCAAATTCTCAAGGGATACTGAAGGATATTGTTGAAATGAATGTTTCAACAATAATAAGGTTTCACATTTGTTGCCACACCAGCTTCCCCACACAAGGAAGTACCCATTGCTGCAGTGGACCACATAATCCCAGTTCCTCCACCCAGAATCAATGGTGCAGTTGCAAAGATCAAACTGGAAATTGGGATTGAAATCAGCACGTGAAGCTACTCTGTCGCACCAGTGATGCGATCGGTGAGCACGTGGTGCTTCTATGATGATACAGAGGCGCATGAAATTCCGAGGCTGGGAGTTCTCCTGATCAAAGGTGGGGAGGAAGCGCATATTTGTCTCACGTTTTAGATTATTAAGATAGAACTGCAGCATTAACCCGCACTGCTTGTTGTCTCGGGGAAGCGTGCTGCAGCCTGAAGCGAGAGGTCGATGTATTGCAGGTATTCAGTGCACTTTTCCTTAACAGTGCACTGTTTTGTTATTTTGACAGTAAGAACTGTTTTTTTAATCACATCATCCTCTTACTCCAAGCAAACACTCCAGTACAACGTACATTAGTTTCATTCCGACACAGTCACATGCCATATTCTCACTCCCTCTGAGGTGATTGGACTTGGCAATGTCATTCTCTGAGATTGGGCAACGTAGCATTGAGATGGTCGTGTAGTGAAAAACGAAGAACAAAGAACACAGAACATTTGTAGCCCAGGAACAGGACCTTTGGACCTCCAAGCCTGGGCTGAACCAAATCAATTGTCTAAACCTATCACCCAATTCCTCAGCATCTGTGTCCGCCTGCTCCCCACTTACTTACGCATCTATCAAGGCGCACCTTGAATGAAACGACCGTGCCTGCCTCTACTACCTCTGCTAGCAACGCGTTCCAGTCACCTAACACCCTCTGCGAAAAATACTTTCTACATCTCTCCTCCTTAAACGTTTCACCTCTCAACTTGAGTGCGTGACCTCCCATTATTGAATCCCTCACCTGGGGAAAAAGCATATCACTGTACACTCGTTCTGTACCCTTCAAGATTTTGTAGATCTCAATCAGGATCCATCAATCTCATTTTTTCTACTGAAAGTAATTATAAACTTGTTAACCTCTGTTCATAGCTAGCATCTTCGATACCAGCAACATCCATGTAAACCTTCTCTGCACCGTCTCCTAAACGACCAGAACTGTGCACTGTATTCTAAACGCAGCCGAAACAAAATGTTGTACAATTTTAGCATGACCCGCCAGCTCTTACACTCAAAGCCCGGTCCTATGACGAGAAGCCTGCTATATGCTTTCTTGACCGCGCTATCCACCTGTGCCACCATCGTCATACTACAAACGACCTGAACTCCAAGATCTCTCTGCTCATCGAATTTCCCCAAGGCTGTTCCGTTTACTGTGTAGTTGGTTCGAGAATTAGGCTTCCCAAAATGCATCACTTCACATTTGCCTCGATTGAACTCTGTCTGCCACATCTCTGCTCAACTCTCTTGTCTATCTATATTCTTCTTCATTCTTTCACTGACCCCTATGCTTTCTGCTTCCCACCAATCTTCATGGCAAATGCAAATGTAGTGGCAATGTACTCGGCTACTGGACACTGGAACATGGCAGCTACTGGTAATTAAATCGATGAATAAAATCATCAGAGGAACAGGGGCAAAAAGTTTTAATTTGCTGAAAACCCATTCATTCTTGTCCCTTTGAAAGGGAAATTTGCCATCTTAACGAGACCTGCCAACATATGACTCTAGACTCATAACAGTGCGGTTCACCCATAGAATCCCTCTGACTCAGTTCAAGGTGAGTTAAGAATGAACAACCAATAATGTTCAGACCATGACGGCCACACTCTGTGGGAGAAGAAAGAAGAGTAAAAAAAAATACATGAATGACGGGGAAAATTGTGAGTCATCTCTGTGTGAACTCAAATTCAACTGATTATCCAAGCTAAATAGACATATGGATATACACACCGTCAAGAAGTCAGGTCCTCAGGGGGACTTCAGAAAATGATTCAATTACTCGCTGAGGTGTAAACCTATGTGCCCAGGCACAATGTGGTCAGGTCATTCACCACTCCCATACCTGAGAAGGGATCTCTCAGGAGGCCAACTAGCAGAGTCACCAGCATGTTTACAAATGACATCAGGGGTCTGATTGTGCTGTTATTGCAGGTGTTCATCACATCCAACAATGAATTTTGTTTAGACGCCTGTTTCCAGTGGAGTTCCACTGTTTCCTGATGTAGATCAACGATTCAGACTTAGTTGTAGGAGTCATGATTTAGAAGTTTGCAGAGGATGTAACAAATTGTCGTGTATTTGACTATGATGAATACTGTCAGGGCTTGCCGAGATGTATCAATCAGGTGAAAAATAAAAATGGCGAACGGAATTGAATCCAGACCAATAAATGTTAACGAATTTGGGGAGTTGAAACAATAATAGTGAGGGTTCAGAGTGGTGAACAGAACAAACAGGAACAAAGAGATCTTTGAGTGGATATTCACAGATCACTGAAGATCTTTGGACAGGGAGCTCAGTTGGTCGAGAGTATTTTTCGATATTTTCTGTTGTTGACCTCAGACTGTGGATGATATTCGATCTTTAGCAACCGCCAGTTTAAGAAACAACTAAAAGAATGAGCACAAGTCTGGTCAATGCAATCATCAACATTTTAACAAATTGTAAGATAAAGGGTGGAGGGCTGAAGTATACCACTTTGATCATCAAGACCGCTTCATCACTCAATGGATTTACCATTGATACATCTTCAAGTCAAGCCGGTATGTGCCTTGGAGGGTAACTTGTAAATGATAGCGCTTCAGTGCATCTTCAACCTTGTCCTTATACTCGGAACAGTTTTGAGCTTTGAATGTTCTGTCAACACAGCCTGGATGACTTACTCCACCGCATTTACTGCAATTGTGCCTAAGCGGTGAGGGTAATAAACATTCAGGTATTGAACGTGGTTCAGTTAAGTGACTGTATTGTCGTGGAGGATGTCCAGTTCCTTCAGTGGTATTGAAGCTGCACACAACCAGCCAAATGGAGAGAGTTCTGTTACACATCTAATGTGTGCTTTACAGATGATGCAGGCTTCACGGAGGCATGAGTTGTGGTAATAATCAAACGAAATCGACTGATGGACTTTTTTTTTCCAGTCAACTTTTTATATGGACGGTTAGGTTCCATTTCTCCTAAATATTAGCTTCGAGGGCGATTACACAGAGGACTTCAGTTGCAATGACGTCATTGAATGTCAATAGAATATGATTAGATTCTCATTTGTCAATGTCATCGTTACGTATTTAGCCCATGTGTGGACGAACTCGACTCCAATTGCTAGCTGATTTCAAGTTCCTGTTCCCGTGCTGTCAGGGAAAGCCGAGATTTATGAGGATGTTGTCAACTTTGGATAAAATGGAGCTTCGTGGAATGATTGGTCAAGATGGGATTATTCTCCTTGAAACAAAATCGTGGGATCTTGACAGGGTAGATACAGGCAGGTGGTTTGCCCTATGCTCTGAGGAGAGCACCGGAGGACACAATCTCAGAATGAGATATCACCCATTTAATTCAGAAATGAAGAGTAATTTCCATGCTCAGAAAATCTGTGGCTTTTGTTTGACAACCGAAGTAGAGGCTAAGTTGTTGTGTATTTTCAAACTGTGTCAGGTATTTAATCAGAAAGATGATGAAGTTTGTCGAGATAAGGCAGGGGAATGGAGTTGAACATTATCAGATCGACCATGAGTTCGTTGTATTGTGGGGCAGACTCGATGGGATGAATGGCATATGTCCACTTTGTTTAACATTTGGTCTAACGCCAAATTTTATTCATAAGTTCAGAATTGTGAGTGGATGGGATGAAGTGAGAGAAAAGGTTTGTCAAACAGATCAAAACGAAGCTCTTAAGCTCATGAAGAAGAAATGCGCTGTGACCTGGGGGCAACAAATGTCACTCAGGACAGCACAGGTGGCTGTTTACAGGAGCTGTTATTGCTGAAGAAAATTGGTCGACCTTGTACAGTTAGCAAGTCAGTCATCACGCTGCATGTGAAATAATGAAAGGTTCGTTTCATTTGAGTAGTTTTCTGCGGTTCCAATTGCGAGTGATTGTTTGAAATACTGATCAGATCATTGTGTGGACTGTTAGGTTAAAATAATCATGAACAATCCCACTGGATAAACTTGTGCTTCCGATCACTTATTAGGTATTTCCCTTTCTGTCGATGTAAATTCATAGAAAGACAAGATGGAATGAGGAGTATAAAGAAACAAAGTGTGTTCCTTCTCATTACACCAATTTAATTTACAACTGAATAGAACACCTTCTGTCATTCTTTATTTCAACTTGAATGTGGTGTTGATTATTTGTGAATCTCCTGTGCAGTGAAGGGCAAAAAACAAAATTCTTGATCCAGTGTATACCAGAGGCGTGACATGCAAAGTAAAAATGCAGTAGTGGTTTGTGGAATTAGCAAACAAAGTATGACTCGAACCCGTGAATGTGGAGCACTGTAGTATAATAACCAACCACCATAATGCCTCGGTCTCTTCAGCACGTTGTGGAAAGGGGTGACATGTGACCTCATCAAGGTTACATGTGGTGAAAGTCGTGGATGAGAAATTTCTAGAGTTATATTGAATCCACAGCATTGTGTTTATGCTTTCACCAGAATTACAATAACAGCAAAATCCAAGAAATAGCCATGCTCGTCGGAATGACCATCTGTCATTGATTCATTCTGATTCAGAACTGTGTCAGAATGAAACAGCAAACAAGAATTTCCCGTAATATTCACACCCACATTTTGCCTTGACTCACAATTTCTTCAGTCACATTCTCTCTCACGTGAAGAAGGAGCCATGGAGAGGTACATAAAGGCGATGTTGTGGTTCAATAGCCGTTCTCATATGACTTAACCTGAATTGGGTTAAATCGCAAGAAACGGTGTTTTGTTCGTTTCACTGTATTAATTAAACTGAAAGTCACACTGTTCGTTGTAATAATTGGAAGTGAATTAGATTTATCACATTGGAACGATTAATGTTATATGCAAATTTATTCCGAATTTATTTCGGCTGACAGAAAATACTGCTTAGAAAAAGAGATGATTAAAGCCCAAAAGAAAAACCAACAGTTTTGTTGCTCGTGCTTTGTCAGATTTGATCATTAAATGGAACAAACATCATGGTGATCACATCTTTTACCAACGTGATTAAAGCAGGAAGTCGTTCTCCAAGCAATGAGTCACTTATTATTCATAACGGAATATCTTTCCTTTACAATAAAAAAAAACCACTGAGTTCCATTTGCATTGCTCATGGGGCATATTATGCCAAAATTTTCCAAATCTAGGGTTTTCCCAAACTAAATCTTATTCAGCTGTGCACGTTCACGAAATTTCTATTCCTTTAAAGTCAACCAACTGAGACATTGTTGACTTCCAACCGACTATACCCCACCCCTCCAACTTTACCTAGCCACAGACTATTTCTCTACTTGTGAAATGTATTCCTTATATGTCACCAAATGTGCCTTTCCAAATATTTTGATAAACAGGTTCTCGGAGTGTCAGCGATTCTGCTCTCATCATTTATTTGTCCCTCAAGGGTTTCATCAAGGTTTTGACGGCTTGACGTTTAGATATTTACTAACTTGAAAGAGGGAATTTTCCACATATTTACTCTGTCCAAACATTTCATAACCTGGAAAACCTCCATTAAGTCTTCCTTGGTTCAACGATAACTGTTCTAAATTTTCCAAGAAAACAAGTTAATAAAATCTCGTCTTCAGTAAACTCCATCAGCATTGTCTCTAATGACTTTACACCCCCGTAAACGCCATTATTGTCCTCTCCGATAGAATCACAGTATTCTACAGTGCATAAAGAACATTTCAGTCAATCCAGGCCGTGTCGAATCTCGGAAGAGCATCTCACCCAGATCTAGCTCCCTTCCCTCTTCCTGTATATTTCACCTTAAGACGGGGCAGCTCTCCCTCTTATGATTTCAGATAAAGCTGCTAGACTATAACCTGGCGTCCTGTGACTTCTACTTTATTCCGCGCTACCCGTGGCTAATTGACTTAACTCACTTAATTCACTCCCTGGATACGAGCGGGCAATTTAACTTGGCCAATATACCTTACCCTCAGCCCTGACGGCGGTGCTAACTACTGAGCCAATGTTCCATCATAGTGAGCAAAATCTGTGACATTTTTAACGGTTTTATACCCTGGTAACTCAGCCTCATCAAGTAAAGCTGCGCCCATCAACCCAAACTCAATGTATCTAAACAGTACTGTATGCTTTAAAGTCTCACTGGTGCTGCCGCAAACGATTCTGCACTCACATTCGAATACTTTTACCCTGCTTCTTCCTCAGCTTCCTGCTTCCAGTAAACACCTCAATCCGGAACAAATCTGTCAAGTGGTTTTCATTCCAACACAGACAGAGGATGCAGCTTGCAGAAGTCACATGTTTGCACTTTCACTGACACTCTGCCTCCCTGAGAGCTGCAACCCTTCCCCACCTTGATTCAGGCAGCACTGTCCTTCCTGTGACATGCCCAATCGAGAATGGAATGACAGGTATCCATGCCCGCTTGGGAAAGGGGCGACAGTTTTAAAATATTTATACTATCCCCAGCAGAGAATTGAGTCTTGTAACAGGCAGGGACACAAACCATTATACTATCCAGGACAAGAGTGTCAATGGAGGCCCTTCAGCAAATTGGGGCCATATTTGTCAAAAACAACTGTTTAACGAACTGAATTCCATTTCACAACGTTTATCCCACAGCCTTATTTGTCTTGTCATCACAAGTTCACATCTGAATATTTCTTTAGGTTAAAAGGGTTTCTGCCTCTCTGAACGTTACAGACAGTTTATTGCAAATTCTGAACAACCCGCTGGCTGATAAAACTTTTCTGCACATCTTCTCATACCTTCCTGCCTTTTTCCTAATCTCTCTGGCACCCGTTGATCGATCCCTCCATCAATGGGAAACTCTTTCAGTCTACCCTGTCCATACCCTAACTCAATCATGTCCTCTCTACGTCTCCTTTGCACTGCGACCAACACTGCTCCATCACACATGAGACTCCAGATGCGTAATATCGTGGTGGACTCTTAACTCTCATCTGTGAAGTAGTTGAACGACTAGGTTTGAATGAACAGACTTTATGTAAAAAACCTCACTTAACATTTCCCACTCTTGTACCGATCCAACTGTCCTTTAAATGCCGCAAATATATGCTCATCTATCACTTCCTCAGAAAGTTACTGGCACACAGAAAGCACCTTTTCTCAACACAAAAAAGGCCTCCGATCTCTTTTTTTTATAAAATCTGTTTTCCTCGTAAACATCTTGTCTTGAAATCTCCCTGCCTGGAAAAGGCAGCTATCGTTAACTCTAACTCAACTCTCAATAATTTATAAACTTCTATCAGGTCGCCGCTCAAATCACTATCCTCGAGTGAAAAGCGTCTCAACTAAAGGAAAGGGAGGTCTGCAGATACAAACGATCAGAGTCGACAGTGTGCTCCTGGAAAAGCACAGCATGTCAGGCAGCATCCGAGGAGCAGGAGAATCGACATTTCAGGCAAGAGACTGATGAATGGCACTTGAGCGAGTAAAATATTCTCCTGCTCCTCGGATGCTGCATTAACTGATGTGTTTTTTTTTCCCCCCAGCACCTCAATCTCGAATCTGAAAGTAGTATCGACCTATCAGACTTTAAATGTCTCTCAAGACTTATACCCCTGGCAACATGCGCACGTAAATCTTCTGAACAAATCCAGCTGAATGATATCATTCTTATAACTGCGCGACCGGAACTGGGCACAGTATTCTGGAAGAGACCTCCTCAAAGTCCTCACACAAACTCCCATCTCCTATACACAAAGGACTAAGCAATGAAGAAAAGTGTGCCAAATGACTTTTTTACTATTCTGTTTGTGACGCAAACTAAGAAGAGTTACGTACTGTATCCCAACGTTCCGTGATTTCCAACACTACACAATGCCTTATCATTATCTATATAAACAATACTCATTTTGTTATACCAAAATGCTGAACCTTCCATTTATCAAGATTGAATTCCATGTGTAATTTTTCAGTCCAATGCCGCATTGGGCTAAGTTCCTTTTGAATCTTAGCTGGTCTTCTTCAATGTCTCCAATTCTTGTGTCGTCTGCAAACCTATGAAGCAAGCGTGTCATGTGTTCCATTGTTTTCTAATATAGATCATTGATTTATATTTATTTGTCGTGGCCGGGATTTAGCAGTTTGCCGACCATACAACATTTAGTCATGTAATTAACCATGAGGAAGAAAGCCGCAGACTGCAGGGAGATATCAAACAATTGGAAAAAAAAACTGTTGAAAGCAATTCAATCCAGGGAACTGGACGCTATTGAAGCAAGCTCAAATTTCATACCAGCCGCCGAACGTTAAGCACTCAATATGCTCCACTTGTGGCACTCAGCTGTTTTAGCAAGATGCACTGCAGATTGCTGTGTTATTATAAACAGAAGCAAATTGTCCCTTCTGCCCCGCCTTTGAGCAGGAGCACTCCCAACCTCGGAATTGCTTGTGCTTCTACTGTTGTTGCTGAAGAATCATGCATTCACTGACTGCATCACTGGATTCATCGAGTAGCTCTGCGATCTCGTTCCCGTCATGATTTCCAGTTGGATCTTCGCGACTGCTACCTCAGTTCCTCTGATTCTGGGGCTGGAAACTGGGACTATGTGGCAGCAATGGTTACTGTCTTGTGTGGGGAAACTGATGAAGTAGCCGAAGTTAACTGCATTGCTAATGAAGCATGCATTTCAACAAAACCTGCACTGTCCCCCGATTCTTTGATTTTTTTTATAGAAAGCTATCAATCTCAGCCTTCTGCATATTAATGATTGAATCACCAGAGCCTCTGGGGACACTGATGTTAAACGTTCATCCCATTCTGAGTTCCCACATGTCTGTCACTGTTCTAAGAATGACTGCTGTTGTGCATTTGGAGCTCTGCTTAACATTTCCTCTGCTCCTATATCTACAGCCCTCTATCGCTGCCATTTGCTATGGCCATGATCGTGTATTGGTTAGTACTCTGCATTATGATCGCCGCAACTTTGGCTCAAATCCGAATCTTGGCGCTCCATTCTTTTTCTGCTCCAGCGTTTGTGTTACACCTAAGAAATCAATTGATTTTACATGTTAATATTCTCGGAAGCAATGTTTTATTGACTGCAAATTCTGCTCGCTCACATCTCTGCGTATCATATATCAGAATTCAAATCCAGCCATTCTCAGAGATTTCTCTCCTCCAATGATCACGAACCGTCCTTTCTGTCCGCCCACACAGCCCCATCCCCAACCCCCATTTCATTAATTTGGAGATGTTGGCGTTGGACCGTGGTTTACTAAGTTAAACATCACACAACACCAGGTTTTATTCTTGCAGGTTAATTGGAAGTTCTTGATTTTGGAGCGCTGCTCCTTCATCATGTGTTTGTTGAGTAATTTCTTTTTTCATTAAGGCACAGCTGAGTCGAAAAGTCACACTCAAATTGACACCACTCAGTCTGTGCTGCTGTGGTCACTGTTGCTGGGTGAATATGTCCCAATCTGACGATCAGGACCTTCAAATGAGCTGATCCATTTGGACGCCACGGTTTTGAGATCAGTCTTCATGTAGCGTCATTTCCTGACATGACCAGAGATTATTAGAGCATGAGGTTCAGGGAAATGCCACATGGCAGTATAGGAAATCAGTGACTTTATTGGAAAAAAAGGATTCAGCATCTTTCTGCAATAGCCGAGTGCTACGATCACTGGGCTGCTACTTCAGACCCCGAGTTGATGTGCCCGGGATACGGGTGCAACTCCAACTGTGCCAAGTGGTAGAATTGGATTGCATTAAATATCGAGTACGACAAATGCAGTGACTCCTAAACTTTTTTGACCAATTGTTGAAACAACAAAACCATCCAGTTCATTAATGTAATTTGAGGATGGAAACCGCCATTCTTACCTGGTCGGGCCGTTGTGGTACGGTTCAGTATCAACGGCCTGCTGGGCAATTAGGGATAGTCATTAAATGCTACTGAGCCAGCGACACTCATTATCCAGTAACAGAAGTTTTAAAAATGTTTATTTGGCTCTAGCCAGTATATTGCGAGCAGTTCTGCAATTCATACTATAGCATGGAAGTACTGGGAACAATGCAGGACACATTCGCTAGGATATTGTGCGGGCTGAAGAGTTTCAGTTATGAAGAGAGACAAGCCAGACATGAGTTGTTTCTCGCCGAGCAGAGGAGATTGAGAGAAGACATGATTGAGATGAACAAAATAATGAGGGATATTGATAGAAAGAAACTTTTCCTACTGATGGACAGATCGAACATTGGGGGCCAGAGATTTCAGGAAAAAGCAGCAAGATTTCAATAGCGTTATCAGCCAGCGGGTGGTTGGAATTCCTTCTAATCTGAAGAAATATCCAGATATGAATTGGTGATGCGAAGACATATAAGTCGATGGGCTAAACGACAGAAAATGTAATTCAGGTCGTTAAATAGTTAGAACATAGAGCATAGAACAATACAGTGCAGAATAGGCCCATCACCCCTCGATTTTGCAACGACCTGTGAACTATTCTCAGCTCGTCCCTCTACGCTATCCCAAAATAATCCATGTGCTTATTTTAGGATTGATTAAATCTCCCTAATTTGGCTGAGTTGACTACATTAGCAGGTAGGTTATTCTACACCCTTCCTACTCTCTTCGTAAAGAACCTGCCTCTGTCAACTATCAAATCTATTACTCCTCAATTTGCTGTCATGCCCCCTCGTACACACTGACGTCATCATCCTAGGGAAAAACGTTTCCACTATCTACCCTATCTAATCGTCTGATCATCACGCACGTCTCTATTAAGTCCCCTCTTAGCTTTCTTCTTGCTAAATGAGAGCAGGTTCAAGTCTTTCAGCCTTTACTCAGAAGACCTTCCCTCCAGACCAGGCAACATCCTGGTAAATCTTCTGTTCACCTTTTCCAATGCTTCCACGTCCTTCAACGAAATATTGGTCAAAGAACTTTACACAATATTCCAAGTGTGGCCGCACTGGCGTTTTGTATATTTGGAACATGATATTGCGGCTCCAGAACTCAATCGTCTACAAATGAAACCTAACACATCGTATGCCTTCTTAACAGCACTATCCACCTGTGTGGCAACTTTCAGGGATCTATGCACATGGACTCCAAGATCCCTCTGCACATCCACACTACCAAGAATCTTTCGATCGATCCAGTACTCTGCCTTCCTGTTATCCTTCCCAAAGTGCATCACCTCACATGTAACTGCTTTGAACTCCATTTACCAACTCTCAGAACAATTCTGCAGTTTATGAAAGTCCCCTTGCAACCTAAAATATTCTTCCACACTCTCCACTACTCCACCAACTTTTGTATTGTCTGGATACTTACTAATCCATCCACCTATGCCTGCGTCTAAGTCATTTATAAAAATGACAAACAGCAGTGGTCCCAAAACAGATACTTGTGGTCGACCAGCAGTAACCAGCTGTTTTTGATAAATGCGGCCACAACAGGCTGAAGGGCTTCCTTCGACATTGTTTGTCTTGGTAGTATCGTGGTTAGTGTCCCCGCCTGTCACAGGGTTTAAATCACCGCAGGGGGCATTGTAAATATTTTAAAACAGTCGCTCTGTTCCCCAGTGAAGATTATTAATGTTTGTCGTTCCATTCTTGATTGGACATGTCACAGAAAGTGCAGTGCAGTGATCTCTGAATCATTGTGGGGAAGGACTGCAGCTCCCGGGTAGACAGAATGTAGGTGAAAGTGCAAAAACGTGACTTCTGCAAGCTTCACATTGTATCCGTGTTGGAGTGAAAACCATTTGATAGACTTATACCAGATTGAAGCGTTTACTGGAAGCATGAAGCTGAGGCAGAAACATTGTAATGCGATTCAGATCTGAGTGCAGAAACATTTCTTTCAACAATAGTGAGTTCGCACAGCACAGAGTCGCGTTTGGATGCTTTGAATTCGGATTGATGGGCGCAGCATGCTTTCAATAGGCTGAGTTACCAGGCTATAAATACATTAAAATGAGAGACATGATGCTTATTGTGATGGTACATTTGCTCAGTGGTTAGCTCTGCTGTTAGTTGTGCAGGGTCGGTGGATTGGCCATGTTACATGGTCTCTCATGTCCAGGGAGTGAATTCAATAAGTTAAGTTAGTTAGCCATGGATAATGCTGGGATAAGGTCGGCAGTAACACGATGCCAGGTTTTATTCCAGTGGGTTTATTTGAAATCACATGCCAGAGGGCTGTCCCTTCTTCAGGTGAAATATGCGGGGATAGAGAGAGGGTCTATGTCTGGTTGAGGTACTGTTCAGTCACTCAGAGAATCCGTTTCAAAACATTTGCAAAAGCACATTTAGAGACTCACAAGCAGTGAGTTTCACTAGGAGAGAGACAGCCTGTGGCGGGGTATAAGTGTCAAAGTGGGGTGTGGAGGATGGAAAGTGCGAAGAATTCAATGTCTAATTTGGATGAGTTTAAATGTAAAGAAATATCGTGAACGAGTGCAGCTGAATATGATTCGGCCAAAAACAACCCGACGATTTTGAAGAATTTGCATTAATATTCCACATGAAGAATTATAACTGGAACTGAGCAGATGCGATTTATTGTCACGAAATGACATTCCATAATGAATAGGAAGTGGCACGTCGTTTGAGATCTATTTCCTGCTTTAATCACATGCCTTAAAGATTTGAGGACAATCACCACGATGTTGGGTTCATTTGATACCCACTCAAATCGGCCAATGTAACTGAGCACCAAAACTGGCATTTTGTTTTTGCAGTTTAACCTTCTGTTTTTCTTATCAGTGTTTCGTTTAAGCTGAAATAAATTCGAAGTAAAATTTAATACATCTTTAAACGTTCCAATGAAGTATATCCAATTCACTTCCGGTCATTGCGCTGCACAGAATGATGTAGCAAAATTAATAAAATGAAACGAACAAAACAGTATTTCTAGGAATTTTACCCAGCTCAGGTTCAGCCATATGAGAAAGGCCATCCTTCACTTCTCTCTTCATGTATGCTTCTTCACGTGCGAGAAAATCTGACTGAATAAATTATTAATCGAGGCGAAATGTGCATGTGAACGTGACGGGCGTTTCTTGTTCGATGGTTCATTCGGAGACAGTTCTCACTCGGAATGAATTAAGGACGGCTGTTCCTTCCAAGGACCATGTTGACTTCTTGAATTTTACTGGTATTATTCCGCTGAAAGCAGAAACATAATGGTGTGGATTCGATTCTGCTCAGGAAACGTCTCACCCCTGACATTTACCATGCATACTCTTGATGGATCACATGTCAGCCCATTTTGCCAGCCCATTAAGCGGCCAAGAGCTTAGAGTGGTGGGTTGGTAATTCATTGAGTACGTGTGTGTTCGAATCCTACTAGGCTTTCTCCTTCCATTAAACACAGGTTTACCTTCCTTTGTGTCTTATATTCTTTAGTTGATATGGAATGGAGAACGTTGCTTTTGTCTTGCACTGTATGGGCGGTTCACGAATAATTGATACCACATCAAAGTCGAAATAAAGCATTTCTGTTGTAGGTTAAATTGCGATAATGAAAGTCAATGCAACTTTTATTTCCTATTTCATTCCATTTTGATTTTCTAGGAATTTACAACGAATGAAGGAGAAACAAATAAGGAGAGAACGGGAGCAATAATTTATCCAGTGGGATAGTGAATTACTGTTTTAATGTAACACTCCTCACTGACCAGTATTTCAAACAGTCAATTGGAATTGTTATTGGAACCGCAGAAAACTTCTGCAATGAAACGAACCTTTCATTCTTCCCCAACTTTTTGCTGTGTGTGAATCATACCTCAAACCACCCTCCAGCGTGATCAGAAAGTTGCCAACAATATAAGGTTCACCAATTTTCTTTAACAATCACAGCTTCTGCATATATCCATTTGTGGTGTGTGCATTGTCATTTGTTGCCTCCAGGACTTCAAGATCTTAGACACCTCAAGAGGGGTCTTTTGGTTCGAGATCGGTCAAAAGAATCAACGAATGCGGTCTGTCAAAAAAGCAGGCGTCATTAGTTTATTGATTTAAGGTACCTTGAAGCAATTCTATCCAACAACACAGAGGTTAGAGCTTTTGTGTTCTGTGGTGAAATTGCACAGTTTTATTTGAAAATTAGGCATTATTTACACTTTTTTTTAGAAATACTACAGCCTTAATTAAAAGAAAGACTAATCACATATAATATGGTGACATGATTTGCAGCAAGTTAATCCAATGATAATTCCTGCGAAAAAGTTCTTAATTGCAAAAACGTCCAATCAACTGTAATATGGAGGAAAGATTGACAACATGTTAATCGAATGGTAAATCCTTGGAAAAGAAATTTTATTTACATAAATTTTCATGCCATGGCAAAATTTCAAGGTTATTTCAAATGGTCAATTATTGTGTCTGTATTCATTTTATGCAAACTCTGTTGTTCTCTTTTCTTAGAATTTCAGCTTAATTCTGCAAATCGCCAGTACAAGTTCGCAGGGTTCAATCACTATTCTCAGCCATTTCATCGTTATCTTTTAAATTGAAAAAAAAATGTGTTCAGCAAAAATCCACATATACTTATTATTTCAAGCAATAAACTAAATTCAAATTTTATATCCTCATCTGCCCCCTTTGAACATTCTATGACCAAATCATAAAGGCATGGAAAAAATCATTCCAATTCGATGGCAGTAAAAGACTGCATTACATCCTGTCCTTCGAAGGGGAACAAAGGGCAGGCAATGGTGTTTTCTCATCTGCATCTAAGTGGAGAAGAAGCATTTTCTGGGTGGACCAGTATTGTCATTAGAAGTTAATATTTTAGCAATAATACACTTCACTATCGCAATTACAACAATAAAACCAATTAAAACATATCTGTATTAATTAGCCAGTTGCACATTTCTTCTTCATGAGCTTATGAGACTAGTTCCTGATTTGTTTGATCAATTTGAAAAACCTTCTCGATCACTTCATTCTATCCCGTCGGAATTCTAAACTTATCAATACACGAAGGTGTTAGACCAAATGATGCAGTAGTGGAAGTCGGCCATTCAGACCATTGAATCTGCTCGAACATTCAATGAACTCATGGCTGATGTGATAATTCTCAACTCCATTCTCCTGCATTGCCTCGACAAAGCTTCATCGTCTTTCTGGTTAAATATCTGTCTGGCACAGTTTGAAAATACCCAAAAACACAACCTCAACAACTGTTTCGGGAAAGAGTTCCACAGGTTCACTGGCCCCTGAGCAAAGAAATTACTCTTCATTTCCGAATTAAATAGGCAATATCTAATTCTGAGATTATGTCCTCTGGTACTCTCCGCACACCAGAGGGAAACCATATGTCCGTATCTACCCTGTCAAAGTCCCATGAATATTTTACGTTTATAAATGTTATAACGTGATTATAGAGCTGTCTCTCCTCCCCACCACCCACCACCTGCCTCCTTTGTTTCAAGGAGATTAATGCCAGCTTAACCAATCTTTCCAAAAAGCTCCATTTTATCCAATGTTGGCAACATGTTTGTAAATCTCTGTTGTCCCCTGCAGCATCCTTGCATAGTTTTAAGGCAGGTCGAGAAATTTATGAGAGGCAACAGTTGAAATTTCAGGCAAAGACATGAATTGGAACTTGAAATCAGATAAGGATAGGAATCAGATTGGTCGACGCAAGAACTAAATACCGTAAAGAGAACTCTCAAAAATGAGAATCTAATTATATCCCATTGACATTCAATGGCTTTATTGTAACCTAACCCTCATGCAATCTTCAGCGGAGCTAGTATTTAGGAAAAACGGACTGAGACTGGCTATATAATCACTTTGACAACGGAAACTTGTGCGTTGGTAGATATTTTTGTTTACAAACTCAACTTTTGCCTCTGTGAAGCCTGCATAGTTTGCAAGGCACAATTGAGATGTGGAACAGAACTCTCTCCATTTGCCTCGATGGGTGTAGCTTCAATTACACTTAAAGAACTGGACACCCTCCACGACAATGCAGTCACTTGATTGTACTCTCTTCAATACCTGAATATTCATTCCCATCACTGCGAAGGTACAAAGTGAACCGACTACAAAATGCACTGGAGTAAGTCATCCCGGCATTTTCGACAGGACCTTCAAAGCTCAACATTTATAAGGATGCTGCATTGAAATGCCACCATTTGCAAGTTACCGACCAAGGCACATAGCACCCTGACTTGGAGAGGTATCAGTGATAAATCATTGAGTCGTGAAGCGGTCTTGATGGATGAAGTTGTATACTTCAGCCCTCCATCTTTTATCTTACAATTTGAAAAAATGTTGATTCATGCAGTGACCAGTCTTGTGTTCAGTCATTTTACTGTTCCCTAAACTGCAAACGTTCTATTATCCTATACAGCCTGTGGTCGACAACAGCAAATATAAAAAAAACCTCTGAATCAACTAATTCCCCTCAAGATTAGAGTGGTGCTGGAGAAGCACAGCCGTTCCGGCATCATCTGAGGATCAGGAAAAATCAACGTTTCAGGCAAAAGCCTTTCATCACGAATGAGCCTATCAGGTGGAGAGATAAATGGGAATGGGTGGGACTGTGGAGAAGGTATCTGAGAGTGCAGGAAATGGATGGAGGAGGGCGTGAAGGTGATATGTCACAGAAGAAGGTGGAGCGGATAGGTGGGGATGAATGTACACAGGTGGGACAGGTCAGGAGGATGGTGTTGAGCTGAAAGGTTGGTACTGAGGTAAGGTTGGAGGAATGGGAATGAGAAAACTGATTAAGTGCACATTGATGCCATGGCATTAAAGGGTTCCAAGGCAGAGGATAAGAGTTTCTTCATCCAGGCATCAGGTGGTGAGGCACTGGCGATATAGGCGGCCCAGGACATGCATTTCCTGTAGAGAGTGTGAGAATGGGTGTTGAAATATTTGGCCAAGAAGCAGTGGGGTTGATTCTTGCGGGTAACCTGGAGATGTTCTCTGAACTGCTCTGTGAGAAGACATCTGGTCTCCCCAAATCAAAGGAGATCACATCGGGAGCAACAGATGCAAGAAATGAAATGTGCGGAAGTGCAGGTGAACCTTTGATGGATGTGGAAGGCTCCATTTGCCAAGGATGAGGTGAGGGGGAAAGGTATGGTGAAAGTTTTGCAATTCCTGCGGTGACAGGGAAAGGTGCTGGGGGGACGGGTGGAACACTGGAGGTCGAGGACTTGACAAGGTAGTTGCGGGGGGAATGGTCTTTGGGGAAAGTGGACAGGCATTGGGAGGGTCATATATCCTTGGTGGTGGCGTCCGTTTAGATGTGGCAAATCTGTCGGCGAATGATGTGATTTATGCGGACGTTGGTGGGATGGAAGGTGAGGACCAGGGGGTTCTGCCCTTTTTTTCCTTGGAGGTGAGGGGTTCATGGGCAGAGGTGCTGGACAGAGATCAGATGTATTGGAGGGCATTTCAATCTCATGGGAGGGGAAGTTCTGGTCTTTAAAGAAGAAGGGGATCTGGTGAGTACTGTGCTGGAACAGGTCCTTTGGGAGCAGATGGGGTGGAGGCAGAGGAATTGGGAATAGTGGATAGCATTTCTGCAGGAGGTGGGGTAGGTGGATGTGTAATACAGATAGCTGTGGATATTATTGGGTTAGTAAATAAATGTCAGTAACACTGACATCCTGGGGTATTTTTTCCCTCCCCACCGCTATTCACTTTGAAATAAGACGGTTCCATTCACAAATACCTAGTTAAGTCCACACCTTCTAACAATCCACCCTCCCATCCCAGTACCTTCCTCTGCCTCTGCAGGAATTTCAAAACCTGCGCCCACCCACCCCTCCCCCGGCCTCTGCACATTGCCCCAAAGGAGCCTTCCACATTCAACAAAGTTTCAATGGCAACACCACTCATGTCAGTCGTTGTATCCATTCCTCCCGATGTGGTCACTGCTACATTAGGGCTACCGGACACCTTCTCGAAGAATGCTTCAGAGAACATCTTCAGGGCACCCACAACAACCAAACGCAATGCCTCGTGACGGAACACTTCTACCCGCCCCCCCCCCACAGTGCCAAAAGCATGCAGGTCCTGGGCCTCCTCCACTGCCACTCCCTCACCACCCGACGCATGGTAGAAGAACACCTCATCTTCTGCCTCGGGACCGTAAAACTCCATGGCATCAATGTGGATTTCATCAATTTTCTCATTCCCGCCCCCCCCCCACCTTACTCTATTTCCATTCCTCCAGATTGGCAGCATTTTACGTCCCAATCCTAGCTGTCTACCTTTTTCCCACCTATCTGCTCCACTGTCTACTCTGATCTATCATCTTGGTCCCCAACTCCAACCACCTATTGCACATTTAACTAAATGCTCCCCAGCGCCACCGCTTCCTATTTATCTCTCAACCTTCGAGGCTTCCAGCCTTATTTCTGATGAAGAGCTTTTGCCCAAAGCGAGAATACTTCCTGCAGTTCGGATTCTGCCTGGCATGCTGTGCTTCCTTAACCCTGCTCTAATCTTGACTCTGATCACCAGCATCTGCAGTGAGCACATCCATCCAACTGATTCCCCTCTCCATTGAGCCTCAGCGATCGTGAATGTTCACTCCAAGGTCTCTTTGTCCGTGTACACCACACAGAATACTCACTGTTATTGTTTCTTCTCCAAAGATTCATTGACACTCATTGATCTGGATTCAATTCCATTCGTCATTTTAGCTTTCCACCTGAGTGATGCATCCCTGGCTTTCTTTGTTACGGTCAAATACACGACCAATTGTTGCATTATCAGCAAACGTCCAAATCATGGCTCCTACAACTAAGGCTAAATCATTGATCTACATCAGAAAACAGTGGAACACCACAGGAAACAGGCATCCAAATATGGTTCATTTCTGGTTGGGATTAACAGCTGCAATAATAGCAGAATCGATCCCCTGCTCTCATTTGTAAACTTGCTGGTGATTCTGCCTGTTGGTCTCCTGAGTGATCATTTCTCACATATGGGAGTGGTGAATGACCTGTGCACATTATGACTTTGCAAGTGAGTTTACACCTCAGCAGCTAATTGAATCGCATCCTGCAGTCATCGCATGATTTGACTTCATGGCGACATGGGTTTCCTTGTTTCTATTTAGCTTGGATAATCAGTTGAATTCGAGTCCACACAGGCAAATTTCCCATTTTCTCCGTCCTCTATGTATTTTTATTCTTCCTTATTCTCCCACGGAATGTGGCTATCATTGGTCTGAAGAGCATTTGTTGGTCATTCGTAATTCACCTTGAACTGAGTCAGAGAGCACTTATGGGTGAACCGCATTGTTGTGGGTCTGTAGTCACATGTTGGCAGGGCTCGTTCCGGTCTGCAGATTTCCCTTTCAAAGGGACATGAATGAATGAATTTTCAGTAAATTACAGTTATCGTCTCTGTTCCTGAGATTGGGTGTATTTTCCATATTTTATTCATGGATTTAAATAACAGCAGCGGCCATGCTCCAGTCTCCAAAGATTACTCGCCCAATATATCGCCACTGCCTCATTTCTCCATTCAACGAACGACATTGTCAATTCCGATTATCCCAAATGGAGAGAATAGGACGCGTTTCTCTGTTGGAATGGAAGCAATGTTCACTGGATTGGAATGCTTACTGGAGCGAGAGACTGATGTGGAGACAATGTGAGCAAACGCAACTCTTACTGTCAAAGTAACTTAACACTGCTTGTAAAGGAAAATTTCATAGGCTGCTTTCAATGCATCGACCTCTCACTGGAGGCTCCAGTACGCTTCCTCTGAGCCAATGTTCAGTGCGGGTTAATGCTGCTGCACAATCTTAATAATATAGTAAATGGAGACCAATATGCCTTTCCATCCCGTCTTTGACCAGGAACACTCCCAGCCTCAGCATTTCACGCGCTTCTATCTGGTCATAGAAGGACTGCGCCTTTCCCAATCACGTTACTGGTGCCACAGAATAGCTCCATATGCTCATTTCCACCGCCACTTCCGATTTGGAATTCACGACTGCGCCACTCGGTTTGGCTGATACCAGTTCCAGGAACTGGGATGATGTGACCGACTGCAGCAATGGTACTTCTTTGTGTGGAGAAGTTGGTGAAGTCATTGTTATTGAAACCATTGTTATTGAAACACACAGTGCAACAATATCCCGCACTGTCCCCTGAACCGTCATTTTTTTTCTAGAAATCTGCCAAACTCATTGTTCAACATGTAATACTTTATGGAACCACCACAGCGTTTGGGGGTATCGAATTTAAAGATTCAGCCAATTCTGAATTCCTACATGTCTGCTCTCACTCGTCTTATATTCCTGTTGTGAATCTGCTAAATTTCCTAACATATCCTCTTTCACTGTAATTATTGCTGGTTTTAAAAGGATATCTCTGCATGACTCAGTGATGGTCGTAATGTTAAAACATTGTGCATTATTTCCGCAGTAAACTCTTTCGAATCCGAATCACTGCAGTTAACGTGCCCCCCATTTTACACCTTGTGACACATGCTGAAGAAACACATAAAGGAATTAGTTGACTTTACAAGAAAACATTCTCCTAGATTATATTGACTTTATCCATCAATCCCCTCTCTCACACATCTCTGACAGTCATATATTAGGATTCAGACTAACTCAATTTCGGAGAATTCTCTCCCTCCCACAATCCTTTACCTCCTTTAGGTTCTCCCGCCCATTTCCCTTCCAATCACGTTCACATTGCCCCCTGTTCAGTCTGTGTTGCTGTGATCACTGTTGCTGGGTGACCATGACCAAGTCTCATCATCGGAACCGTCAAACCTGTTGATCCATTTGAATACCGCGGTTGTGAGATCAATCCTCATGTAGCAGCTTTTAACTGACATGGATCAGCGATTACTTAAACATCAGGCTCAGGAAAAGGACACAGGGCAGTTTTGAGGAAAACAACAGTTATTCAAAAAACAACAGTTTCTGTGGATTTCCACATCAATTATTTCACGCGTTCATTCAGCTCCAGCGAGACTATTGTGTGTAGTTATGTAATTCAGATGTACAAAATACTGAGGGATACAGATAGCATACACTGAAACATTGTGTGTTTCAATAAAAATGGCTTTGATAGAGATTTTGATCAAAGAGTGCTATCGATTTAAGGTCAGAGGCGGGAAGATTAGAGTGAATGCGTGGAAAAAACGTTTTCAACCAGTGGCTCTTTGATATCTGGAACTCAGTGTCTGCAAGGAACTGATAAGCAGAAATGCACATAACTTGCTGAAGTATTCAAATGTGAATTTGTGATGCCAAGACAATTAAGGCTATGGATCAATTAGTTGAAAAAAGAGTTCGGATAGTGAAGCGATTGTTATTGAACAGTACAGTTATTCTGTTTCTAAGTGCGGGTTATTAATATCTGCCATTCCATTCTCGAAGTTGCATGTCACAGGTAGCACTGTGCTATCTGAATCAGCATGGGGAACTATGACAGATCCCGGGGAGACAGAGTGACAGTGAAAGTGCAAAGACGTTATTCGGCAATCTGTACCTGGTATCTGTGTTGGAATGAAAATCATTCGATAGTTTTGCTTCGTAGTTATAGCAGGAGACTCGGGAAGGTATACATTCTATTGCACTTTCCTCATGAGCTCATCCCACTGAATACCACCCATTACCGACAGTAGGCAGGAAAATTTCACTCTATGCACCCTGGTCCTATCCTCCTTGACCCCCAGCACTTCCCCATATGGCACCATTGCACGAAATCCCAGAAGTTGTAATGCTGCTCGTTTATGATGTCTCCCTTCATTGTGTAAGGATCCAGTGACTTGTCTGACCATCAGTGAATTTAGCAAACTACATTTACAACTCGCAATATGACATCATCTAGATTGGGGAGAGAAAAAAACGGAGTTGGTGACAAACGTGAGTACACCTACGTTCTGTTTGCAAGCTAAAACTGACACTGAGCTTCCAGGTTCCTGTCACTGCAACATCCCATTGTGTTCCCATGTCTTCATTTCAGTTTGGTCTGCTGCAGAGCTCCCGCAGAGCACAGCGTGAGTTGAAAGAGCCGCACATCATTTCTTACTGAGAGACCGTACAATCATCTGCACCAAACATCGAGTCGAATCATTTTAGACCCTGTCCACCTTCTTTCACGTTCCTGCCACACATACACATACCATTCCTTCCAAAGGTGGATCGTTTTGCTCGAAAATCTCTCCCCAGATTGGACAAACTGGAGTTGTTTATCTTAGAGCAGAGGAGATTGAAGGGGGCATGATTAAGATGTACAAAATACTGAGGGATATAGATAGCGTAGAATGAAATACATGTTTCACTTTGATGGAGATTTCAATCCCGGGGAGCCATCGATTTAAGATCAGATGCGAAAAGATTACAGTGAATGCGTGGAAAAATGTTTTCAAACAGTGGGTGGCTGCAATCTGGAACACAGTGTATGGAAGGATCGGAGAGGCATACAAGGCTATGAGTCAAGTGATTTGAAAAGGAGTTAGGATAGTGAAGCGATTGTTATTGAGCAATACAAGTACTCTGTTCCAAGTGCGGATTATTAATACCTGTCCTTCCATTCTCGATGGGACATGTCACAGAAAGAACTGAGCTGTCTGAATCTGCGTGGGGGAACACTACCACTCCCCGGGAGACAGACTGACAGTGACAGTGCAAACACGTGACTTCTGTAAGCTGTACGTCCTGTCGGTGTTGGAATGAAAATCATTCAGTAGTTTTGCTCCTTAGTGAGGTGTTTACTTACAGCAGGAAGCTCAGGAAGATATACATTTTACTGCCCGTTCCCCACTAACCCATACCACTGAATACCAGTACTATGCAGGACCATTTCTCTCTATACATCCTCGTCCAATCCTTCTTGACCCCCAGCACTTCCCCATATGGCACCATCCCACGAAATCTCAGAAGGTGTAATGCTGCTGATTTATGATGTCTCTCCTCACTGTATTAGGTTCCAGTGATTTTTCTGCTCTGCACTCAATTTAACAAACAACGTTTCCTGCTCACAATATCACCTCAATCAACGCTGGCGAGAGAAAAACAGAGTGGATGACAAATTTGAGTGCACCTACGTTTGGAAGATTGGCTCATCATTTTCTACTGACAGACCGTGCAAACTTCAGGACCCAACATGGGTTCAATCATTTTAGACCCTGTCCATCTTCTTTCATGTTGCCGCCCCACCCACACGTACCATCAGTTCCAAAGATAGATCATTACGCTGGAAAATCTCTCTTCCAGATGCACTAGACCTGCTGATTTTGTTCAGATATTTCTGCTGTTTTTTGGAGAACTTGTTCTGTTCTGATCGCCAGACTTCAGGAAGCAGGTGTTTGCACGAGAGCGTTTTCAGAGGAGATTTACCAAGGTATAGCCAGGGCTCGACCATTCCCACTGTGAAGATAGGCAAAAGTGAATGCTGCAGGTGCTGAAGCTCAGAGTAGAGAGTGTAGTGCTGGAAAAGCACAGCATGTCAGGCAGCATCTGAACAGCAGGCGAAGCAATGTTTCTGGCACAATCCACCGCCATTCCATTACTACCTGATGCGTGGAGGAAGAATGTGTCATATTCCGCCTTCGGACCATGCAACCACACGGGATAAATGTGTACTTGCACAGCTTCCGCATTTCATTTCCTTCTACATTATATCAATCACAAGTCTCCAACTAGGCACTCCTCTCTTGACCCGTCGATCAAACATCGCTCTAAACTATCACCTTCTCCCTCACCTTCATCTACGTGTCGCTTTCCCAGATAATTTACCACCAACAGAATTCCCCTCCCACTTATGCCTCAACCCCGATATCCAAGCCTCGTTCCTGATGCAGGGCTCATGCCTGGAACGTCAACTCTCCTGCTTCACAGATGCTGCCTGACATGCTGGGCTTTTAAAGCACTTATAATGTCGCCACTGCAAAGGTAGATGAGCTCGGCTGGAGTTCTTTATCTGACAGTGGGGAAAGCTGAGATAGGAACTGATTAATGTGCAGAGAAAGGGGATAAATACATGTGATAGGAATAAACTTCTTACGGTAAGCGTTAATAACCAGGGATATAGCAAGAGAGAGGATATTCAGAGACGTTTTAGGAAGAATGCTTTCATCCTCAGAGTATTGTTTGTCTGAAACTCACTGTTGGAACGTGTGGTAAATCGAAGTGTCATCAGAACATTTCCGGAGTATTTAACCGAACACTTGAGGAACTCGCCCTTAATGACGAGGTACTGCAAAGTGGGGCGAGGACAAACAGATGTTCGATGAAAGACTTGAAACCGTATCTTTGAGCGCAGCAAAATGGAGACTAGCGCAGCTCTTTGGCGAAGTGAAAGATGTTTTAGACTTTCACTCCGTTGTTAAGATTGTTGTTCAAAGTTTGTTTGTTTGAATCCCACCAGATTCGGAGTTTATAACATAGAACAATACAGCACAAAATAAGCCTTTCGCCCCTCGATGTTGCGCTGACCTGTGAACTATTCTCACTCCGTCTCCCTTCATTATCCCAAAATTATCCATGTGCTTATCAATTTATTGCACATTTCAGCTGAATCAATGATTGGTCTACTGATTCATCGTCAATTCCAGACATCTGGAGTTCTCTTCCCTGTTACTGACCAGAGGAGATTCCTCACCTTCTTGGTGGTGAGCTTTGAGGCAATCGTATCATTTGAAACATGATCAGACCAGATTCGCCTGCTCCTTCACAAAACCCACTGCAGAAGTCCATTGTCTCTAAACACATCTCCCACCCACATTAGCACAGAGTTTTTCGGTTTATTCAGTGTATTTTTCCCATTGGCTGACAGGTTGATGTGGATGGATTGGGAAAGGATATTGATGTTTTTGGTCAGCCATAAGGATATCAAATGACGGGGTCGTGCAGGCGGGTGAAATTGCCTTCTCTTGTTCCACTCTCTGACTGTGCTGTTTCTGACAGAGGAAATTAATCAATAACATGATGAGGACACTGTGAATGTACACCACTGAATATCAAGGACCTCCCATTTAACCCACTGCTCTCACAGCTGGAATGCACAGCTCTTGTTGCAGCTTTGATCAGACAGTGGAGGGCTCTCAGGCTGTCAGACTGCATGCTCCTTCACACAGGTTTTCAACTGGGCACATGGAGCAAACGGTTGTGTGGATATTGGGGATTCAGGAACAGATTTCCCCTTTGCCGGGCTAGAGTTCTGGCCACGGTAATAAGCATGAATTTCAGCGATTCTGTATCTTATTATGAATTCTTATCATTTTGAAATTTGAACTGAAATTGAATTTACACTTGTTGAACATTCTTATATCTTCAGTATTCATGAAAACTGTGCAACGTCCTCGGATGTAGGAATGGTGAAGATTGATGATGAGTGCAGTATGTTTCATGTTGTATGTATGAACTTTCAGAAGGAAGTTAGTGAAGTGTCTTTGTATCAAATTCTGTGCCGAATTGAAGCCGATCGAAAGAAAAGCCTTGTGACAGTGCTAATGTAACATTGTCTGTAAACAGGACAGTGACCCAAAGAAACGCAGCTTTGAATCAAGTCTAATTTGCATAGCATTTTTTTGTGTACCTTTCGTGAACCTGGTGCTCCAATCGTCACCGATCAGTTGCTCCTCCTCTGACTTAACTTTGATTTTAGAATGACAACAAAAGTAGAACAGATGGTCGAAGGTCCCAGAGTAGCGCACGTTACAGGTTGGCGCTCTGTTGCTCCCGTGGAGCAATTCATCATCACTTAACAGCGTGTGAAATGCTGCAGCTGTAATTTCAATTATTATCTGAAGGTGCTTTTGCTGATGTTGATCAGGGTTCATTGGTGCACCAGACTGAAGTGTATTTGACAAATAACGTCCAATAAAGCAGCATTTATTATGAACCTCCAGCTTCTGATTTGTGGGATTGTTCTGTATTTGGGAAATGTGTCAATTATCATCCGGAAATCTGTCCATATTCCCCAGGTGATTATCCATCTGTGGATCAAGAAACAGAGGTAATGTTTTAGCATGATGACATTTTTCACATCTTTGACCCTCAACTGTATTCCATTCTTGGAAAGGCTGTTAAACACATTTCACGTTATCCCATTTGCTGCAAATTCGCACAATTCTTTAAACTGTTCGAAAGGAATGAGATTTATCTTTTTGGGTAGATTGAATGTTGCCAGTGAATCTGGTAAAGTCATAACAAATAGTTTTGTTGTTATGCAGAACAGAGCGTTCAAATAAGAATAAGGAGAGTCTTTTTGTTGGGTTTTTGGCGCGAAGATCAGTGAGTATTAAATGGACTCAGTTCCGTTCCTGGTCATTGTGACCAAAGGTTCAAGGCAACAGATGACAATAATGGTGATGCTCGACATCTGCAGGACCATTACTACAGGCTAGTCACTAGAGTCACCTTTGTATTATAGATCAGGTGAGTAGAAGAGATGATGATCCTTATCATCTGCAAATAATACGGAGGTATGGCTTTGAGGGTGCGTTAGAGGTTTGGATTTGGAATTGGCTGGCTGAAAGAAGACAGCGGGTACTAGTTGATGGTAAAGGTTCATCTTGGAATGCAGTTACTAGCGGTGTTCCACAAGGATCTGTATTGGGACCATTGCTGTTTGCTATTTTTATAAATGATCTGTAGAAGGGGTTAGAAGGTTGGGTGAGCAAGCTTGGGGATGATACGAAAGTCCGTGGAGTTGTTAACAGTGAGGAAGGGTGTAGTAAGTTACAGCTAGATATAGATAAGCTGCAGAGCTGGGCAGAAAGGTGGCAAATGGAGTTCAATGTAGGTAAGTGTGAAGTGATTCACATTGGTAAGAGTAACAAGAAGATGGAGTACTGGCCTAATGATCGGATACTTGGTAATGTGGATGAGCAGAGGGATCTTGCCATCCAGGTAAATAGTGCTGTGAAGAAGGCATATGGCGCACTGGCTTTTATTGGTAGAGGAATTGAGTTCCGGATTCCTGAGGTCAAGTTGCAGTTGTATAAGACTCTGGTGCGGCCGCATCTGGAGTATTGTGTGCAGTTTTGGACACCATATTATAGGAAGGATGTGGAGGCACTGGAACGAGCGGAGAGTAGGTTTAGCATGATATTGCCTGGTATGGTAGGAATATTGTATGAGGAAAGGCTGAGGCACTTGGGACTGTTTTTCATTGGAGAAACAAGGGTTGAGGGGGGACTTGATAGAGGTGTACAAGATGATTAGGAGTTTAGATAAAGTTGACAATGAGAATCTTTTTCCACGTATGGAGTCAGCTATTACATAGCTTTAAATTAAGGGGAGGTAGGTATAGGACAGATTTTAGGGGTAGATTCTTTACTCAGCGAGTCGTGAGTTCATGGAATGTCCTGCCAGTAGCAGTGGTGGACTCTCCCTCTTTATGGGCATTTAAACGGGCATTGGATAGGCATATGGAGGATAGTGTAGGTTAGGTGGGTTTGGGTCGGCGCAACATCGAGGGCCAAAGGGCCTGTCCTGCGCTGTATTTTCTATGTTCTATGTTCTATATTCTTAGGGTAACCTGAGACAGTGCGACAATTAGTCTCACTCTATACCATAAACCAGTTAGCCAGTGGAGTGAGCTAACTGGCTTCTGTTTACTGCAAAGTTATAGCAAACAGATCAGTATGTTTACAGTATGTAGTAGGTCATGTAGAACCAGCTGCGATACCTTCCAACACCACCAGCTCTTATACTTAACTTGTTCAATTGCAGTTGTTATACAATTTCTTTCCAATAAACGCGAAACAATTCGTGAGTGTGCCACTTTTGCATCCCCATCCAGGCAGTCCAGAATCCCTGTCCCTGTTAAATTCGCCACTTCTGTGTCTGCATGTAGCTTATCAAATATTCTGAAATCAGCTTATGTTTATTTTTTTATTTCTGAAAATCATCTCCGGTTTCAATAATGCTCAGAATAAAAAGTACCTGCTGCAAAATTCTTTGTCGTTCCTTGCTGGTTGTGAAGCTCTAACCTTTAGTTATACACTCACCTCAACGAGGGAATTTCCCTCCTATTTACCCTTTCCAACCTCACATAAGCTGAAAAACGTCCATTAGGACACAACTCAGTCATTTCTGATTTGTTCCGCTTCTTCTTCATTTATCCCACCATTCCATTAAACCTCTTAATTACTTTTCACTTGGTTTTTTTCTCCCAGTAAATCTTATTTCCGTCGTCTCGAACGATTTTGTATCAAGGGAACTCTCACTATATCCTTCCAAACCATATTCCAACCTCAACCCCCGTGTATTTCAGTATGTCTTTATATCCAGGTAAATTTCGTCCTGAGAAATTATGTTGGGTCTAATTCAACGCATGTAAACTTACCACTGTGCTATGCAATCTCATTGCCGGTACGGGAATGATGTGGGCTATTTCACTTACAGCTGAATCGGTTGGCTACAGCAACATTGGTTCAAATCGCAGTCACAAAGGTGAACGTTGTGCTCATTTTAGTTTCATCTCAACATATGCTGAAGTAACACAGTGAGGAATCAATTAATATTGCAAAACATAAATACGGGGGCGTGTTAAGTGTGAGATTATGAAATCAGGGTAGTTTTGATTAACGTAGACCAGAGATTGTTCAAACCTCAGGCCCATGAGATAGACAGAGTGCGATGTTGAGCGAAACAGACTGTCTAGGCAAATACCTGCGTTATGAAGTTGTGGGTGCAATGCACCTTAAAGGGTGCTGACATTTCTGGCTAGCACAAGGAGTCCAGAAAAACGTAACAACATAACATTTGGTCGAAACAACCAACAGCTTTGTTTTATTGATAAAAAAACAAATTCGAATTCGCCTAATCAATTTTAATTATGCCCCAATCAAGTTTGAATATGGTATTTTAACAATGTTAAAATCCGTGAAATGATCCGACGGATTGTGGAACAAATATCAGATATGTTCAACAGTTACCCAGAGTTGGAAAAACAGCAAAGAGAGCAGCCAAAAGATGTCGGATGCTAGTAAGATCTCTGAGAGGTGACAATCTGGAGAAAGAGATTGCATAGAAAAAAAACATCGACACCGACCTGGAGAGAAAATCTACAGAGAATATTCGACAAGTGGCTGGTTTTTAAATTTGAATATTTTTGTAAATATTAATGGGGTCGGGGTTGGGGAAGGCTTTTCAGACCAGTATTGTAGAACAGAAGGTGAAAGACAGGTTTCGAGAAAGGATTTGTAAGTAGTTGTAAGTTAATTATTCTGTGTAATATGTTAAAAAGTAATAATGTTGTTATTTTTAACTTTAAGTACTAATTTTTACTATAGTTCTTTGCCTCTTGAATTTTAACAGAATACAGCACGGGGAGAATCCTTTCTGTGTTGCTGCTTTAAATTAGCAGAGGTGTTTACCCCGTCACGTAACACCAGTTACTGTGATTGCTGCGTTGTTTCGTTCATTTGTGCATTTTGACTCATTAACGATTTTGAAGTTGTCCAAAAGGTGCAGTGTGTCTTAGCGACAGGGCTCCCTACAATAACATCCGACGTTGATTCAATCTATTGATCCATGGAAACAGCAGTGTGCACTGTCCTCGAGTTTGAAACCAATTCTCTCAAAGATAATGTAACATCCCCGCTTTCAATTCCTCACAGAATCTGATTCAACAAGTTTTGTCACTGAATCATTTATTTATTTGTGTTCAAATAATGTGTACAAAGGCTCACAGTTGGAGAGTGTTGGTCCCATAAAACCGAGGTCAGACAATACTCTGTGCACTGTACTCTGCTGTTCATAATTTCACTGACAGCAGGTAGGTGCATCCATGCGCTGCAAAATTTTCACGCCTGTTTTAAGAAGCAAGATAAACAGTTCCTCGTTGATACTTTTGTTTTCAAACAGACCAAGATTGTAAATGATGGAAACTTGCACTGGTCGAGATTGTCTGCTCTCCGAAATCCATTTTCTCCCCAGCAGGTGGTAAGATGCTGGTCTGAATTGTTTTCTTCTGTTCCCTGTCACTCTGGGATGATGTGAGCTGTGAAAACTCTTCTCTGAGCTGGGGGTAACGTGGTAAAGTTTATACACATCAGGTGCAGTGTTCCTGAGCGACAGGTCTCGCTGCAGTAACCTTCCATGCTGATTCAGACAGCAAAGCCCTCGCTATGAATTTGAGAAGTACACGGACACAGTTCCCGATTACTGGGAGAGATTCTCTCTTTCCCAGCATTTCGGCACTCTTCTATCTGTCTCAGATGGAATTACTTGGACGAGGTTCCCAAAAGAATATGAGTTGCATTGCATGCAAGATCTCCCTTTTGTACAGATTTCCAGATTTTCCATAACTCCCACTCCCACGAGCCCCCTCCCCCGCTGCAGAAGCCCGTGTTTGATAGGAAGGTGAGGAGCGCATTCACCTTAATCTCCCACAACACTGATTGCCAATAGAAGATGAGTTCGTCCAGCTGCCAGCGGGGGAAGGGCGAGCGCAGCCTCCTGGGAAACAGGAGTCAGAATGGCAAGGAGCTATTATTAAAACTCAGTGCTGTGTTCACTCCGAAACAAAAGAAAAAGCTTTTTTAAAAAAACAAAAAGACTCACCTGATTAATAGATCACGCTTCAGGCGGGGTTCTGGCTTGTTGGTCTTGTGTGTGATATCGCCTCAGATGGGTGATGTACTTGTGAGAAGTTACACTTGAGCCCTGGAGTTTTGCATACAGTCCCATTTTTTATTCAGAAAGTATGATTTCGATTAGATCGAGGTCAGATAAAGATACCGAATCTTCAACACAGACATCAGTAGCTTCTTCTATGCCGTTACTAGACTGAGAAAGGTAATCTTCAAATTATGCTGATCATGTTAATGTGGATCTTGCCGAGCGCACGTCCTGTGTGGAGTAACCTGAATGCCTTTCTTTTCTCACGCTGTGTTCTGCATGTCCTTGATTACTATGATCTGCCTTTACCAATTGCAAAAGTTTTCACTGCACCCAGGTAAATATGACAATCAATCAATAAAACAAAATCAATCAATCAAATGCCACAGACATTTCCTGATTGATTAGTGCCAGCACAGCGAAGGTGGGCTGTGTAGCCACAATTTGCACTATTTCGTGATTCTGTGTGAAACCACAGTTAAACCAACAGAATGTGGTAAGTTACTCACAGGTTATATTGACACAGCTCGGACACATATGCGCCACAGTGTGTCACACAATAATAGTGAAGACTTTCTTGAAATCATCGTCTGAGGCATATGCCACACGCCAGATTAAAAGCTGAAGACCGCTGGAAACTGTTGTAGTCAGCGATAACAGAGCGATCCAGCAGGAGCGTACTGGGCTCATAACCAATAAATTAATGGATTGAAAACATCCTCTGCTCGTTGACAATTCCAGATTTCAGTGTGTGTACTGCCCCGCCAGTGTTCCTCTTTCACATAGCTCCATTCAATGTATTGCATGTTGTTTCAATTTCCACTTTCTTTCTCTCAATGTGTCTGAAATGAATATCGCGTACTGATACACCCGCCAAATTTACATAGGTGAGGAAACACACTTGTGAATGTCTGGAAGCTCTTTTCCTGTTCTTTGTCTGCCTTCTCTGATCTGATTCGCAAAATCACTGGCCAGAGCTGGGAGTAAACTGGTGTAGGTAAGGTATATCATTGTAGAGTGCTCTATGCGCATGACGCCTTGTATTTAGTCGCCACACTGTTTAACACAGCAGTTTCATCCCTGAGAAATGAAAATCCATGAATGACAATTGGATCATCTTGTTGGAGACAACATTACGACACAGACACAGTTCCGCATTATTAGGACATTTATCACCAATTATGAATAACCACAGACATGTACAAACGAACCAGAGTCGCAGTGGACTCGATGGGCTGAACAGCTTTTGCCAGCGCGTGTTTGACGCTGCGCATTGATGCTGCCCCTCCTCCTCTTTCTGGGACAGAGTGGCTGAGGGTGAAACAATATCTCATCTTTAACCCTCCTTCCGCGTTAGATTATTTTCAGCCCCGCAGCTCAGGGCTGTGGGAATGGCTCTCTGTGAGTGAGGGTTTTACTCGGATTGTCTTCATCTCGGACAGTTGGGCTCAGGTGCTAACTGCTGCCCGATTGCAGCAAAGAAACAGATGTCGCTATTAGAAAAGCTTTTCTGCAGGATTGCTGTGTGAAGATGGATTCTGAATACCAAACAGGCTGCACACAAATGCCCTCACAAGAATTTACCTGAGGGAAGAGTATCCGGAGTGCATTTCGTTATTTCCCACTATCTCAATGTCTTTGTCGCTCTCTCAGATAAATGATATTGGGAGGAAGTTCCCAATCAAATTTGCTGATATCCAGCACTTGAGGGACCTGGTTGTGCTGATGAGAGAGAGCTTTAGAGCGCATTTGCGCTTGCCTCCCCTCACACTGCCTGCAGGTGGATGGAAATAGATGAATAATCTGCCATTGGACACAGCATAGTCCAAGCAGAAGGGATAAACAGCACCGTCCCGCGAACAAGGAGAGGGAATGAGTAGGTGATATTCTTGTAACTCTCTGCTGCTTCGAAATCCGAGAGCAAAGTGGGATGTAGTTGGATCTGAGTGACTCTCAGCTGGTTAAGTGTTGAAAATGCAAGAGTCTCTAGGGGCATTATCTTCGCTTCGTAACTTGTGTTAATACTGGCATGTGAGATTTCTTACTTCAAGTCGCCTTCGAGCCTTGGTTGTTTGATTTCACTTCTGCTCGGTTGCCCTATCAACCATTAGGTAAAAATGGTGCAAATTATGAAGTTGCACCCCTTGAAATAATTTTGTGTTTTGGGGTCAGACGTGTGATTGTAGTGGGCATAGCACAGTACCATATGCGGTGAAAGTGAAACAAATGTTTCAGAATGTTCACACACACAATCCCACTCTGAATAAATCCACCATCTGGATGTTCGCACAATTCTGAATGTTGATCTTTAGGAAGTGGGGACGTGAAATGATTGGAAACGGCTCTGACCAGGTTGATGGGAGTGGTGTGGTATATGAGGAATAGCAACAATAAAGGTCATTTGAAAAGTTGGGACAGATCTCCTTGGAAAGAAGAAGGCCGAAAGCTGGCTTTATTGAACGTTTCCCAGTCATGAGTGGTTTTAGACATAGGAAAGAAGGAAAGGAGAATGTTCCCTACGCCTGAAAGGATCGAAAATGATTCGGTAGAGTTTTCAAGTCAATAATTAAAGAAGAAAAATGTACATGAGGAAAAACGTTTTCACATAGGGAGTGGTTAGGGTCTGTAAACCACTGCCTGACATTGACAAGAACACCATTTCAATCGAGTTATTTAAAAGCTAATTCGATGGTTATGTTGAAAGTAAAAGTGTGCAGAGTTACAGGGAGAAGGCAAGACAATGATACCAAAATAGAAGCACATTTATTTCTGTGGAGAGCCAGCACAGCTAAGGTGGTTTGTGACAGATTTGTGATTCTGATTGGAATCACAATTCGACCAACAGAATGCAGGGAGTTAGATAACGTTGATATTGTCAAAGCCAGGACACATCCTGCAGGGTGTCCGGCCATCAGACGCAGTGCACTTCACTATTCAGATTATACCAGAGACCAGAGAAGGCAAATTGGTTAATTGTACGTTTTGTCAGCACGAGAGTGATGAACAATGAGGGAAAGTGGAAATACTGGTGATTTGTTCACATTTGAAGTGTTTGCGGGAAACAGGGAGCTGAGGAAGACACAAGGTAAAGCTATTGAGATCTGACTAGAGGAGCAGCAAATACGTTGGACAGCGCAGAGGAGATATTTGCAGTCTTGATTTCTGGTAGATTGGCCTAGTGTGCTTTCACAAGGCCACACTGTTACAAAAGGTAATGTGTCCTTGTCTCTTGGCCATATGTTGTAGCAAGGCAAATATCGCCGTTACACTGCAGGAAACTCCATTTTCCAACGAGAGGGATGTCAGCATTTAACATATACGTCGAAACTTTCACATAAATTTCTGCATTCCATCTTAGTGTCTTGCTTTGTTTCCTTCTCATTTGACCTGTCATTGTGCCTGCACTGAACGTGTTTTGCTTCTTCTGCGTGGCATTATACAGTCTGAGTGACATGATGAAGCTGTACTGCTCCATCATCTGATGCAAATTTCCACTTCAATTCAGCTCATCCTAACTTCGCTATCTGATAGCATTCCCCTTGCTTCAGTTTGAAGCGTTAATCTCAGACCCAACCTGTCCTCCTCCAAAATAAATACGAAACTCAGCCACACGGTTATCACTGCAAACCAGCGACACCTTCAGTCTGAGGTCAATCATTACTGCTGTCTCATTTCTCATTATCAGCTACCGTGCTGTCTGGTGGCTCCTAGAAATCATTATTATTATAAACTGCTGCAACATCCACCAATATGAAAAACAGAAAGATTCAGGAAATTTTATCATCCACAAACAAACGACAATAAGGAATGTAACTGTTGGGACAAGTGTTAATGCAAGCACATTGCAAAATCTTAGTCTGAAAATGTTGCTGCAATTGTTCTGATTTTAATGAGCACACACATTGAGTTCAGTGCAGAACGGATCCCCAACTCGGAGAAGGGAATCCTTGGCTTTTAAGATGCGTTGAGAATGTTCACTGGATTCCTCCCAGTATTGGGAGGACTTTCCTCTTGGAGCATACGAGTAAAATCATTCAATGTCGAATGGGGTTTCCAAACATGAGTGGTGAAAGGAATGTCTCCATTCAGAAATTAAACGTTGGGTAGGATTTAATGCAGTGACACACGAACAAACTATATAAGAACACAGAAAGATGACAAACAATTGATACGATATTTAACTTTTGGAAAATTTTGATTTTAGATCCACAGTGGACTTTCGCGACGTGTATTCATGTCCACAACCAGTCTGCACAGTAAACCATTTCAGCCCCACTGTAACGTGATTGAATCTTCTACCTTTCGAAAAAAAACTGAGAATCACACAGGTCAGGAGGATTTATGGATGCTGGCCTTACAAACCTTTTCCCAAATTCCTTGGAAGTACAAAGGAAGTTTTCATGGGGAGGTTGTTCATGATCTGGTTAAATAATAATGAACGTTGTTTGAATTTATGAATAGGGAAATTGTACTACAAAGCAAGAATTCATTGTGGAACTATAAAATCTAAAGCTCAAACTCAGTGCAATCGTTGTTTGTAATGTTTGTCCTCACTCTCCAACAAAAAACGCAAAGACATGAGAAAAGGCACAGCCACAATTTCCTGTATAGATAGGCATGAGGAAACACTGGGTTGAGGTTTACTGAGGCATAAAAGCATTAGAAATGATAAAAAAACGGTTTTATGTGGATTATAGACAGATTGAGGGATTTTATTCACATGATTTTGAAAATGCTGTACCGGAAATATGCAAGCTTGGGAAGTAAACGAAAGACATCTTTCACATAACACAAAGTTTTAAGTGACTAAATCAGCGGTCCTTCCTCTTTCGATTAAATAAGTAAATAGAGTCTCAGATTCAAAATCATTAGTCAATGAACAAGAAAAAACTTGGATCAAAGTTTCTTCTGCTCAAGAGCATTCAAATCCTAAACGAATTTCCAGAAAGAATGATAGAAGCTGAGTCCAGAGTGTTTTATAAGACACATCAACAAGAACACAAGTAGGGAATTTACCATTGGGAGAAAGTCAATGTGTGTGTAAACATTTCGAATTTTGTTGACTTATCAAAAAAGACTTTTCATGAACACGTCCAGCTGGATAAGATGGAATATAAAATGTTCATGAATTTGAAAGGTATGGCATATTATTGAACGTGAAACATTGTAAATGGATTTGATCTTCTAGAAGATTGCAAACAGAAGTTACTTCCGAATGAGAAGGAATAGAATTGTCTCTAGGAGACATAATACCTGCGTTAAATATTTGATCACATTTACATCATGTTACGTATATTTCGTGCTTTCTGATCTCCATCCATTAAATTCTCAAAGTTGTCTCTGTCTTTTTAGTCTTTTTTTGCCCTCTGTTCTTTCCTACAGCACGCAATTTTAAGCTGAAAGACGATCTGAAGAAAACTGAATGCAATATTAGAACGGTCCCTTGTGATCAATCTAATTCGTTTTTGATTATTACAATGACTTTTGCGAGTTTAAAGGAAATTGCGTAACACGAAACGAACTCAAAATGGTTTGTTTTCTCTGAATTTAACGCAGTGCACATGGGAAACGCCATCCATTTGTTTAAAAAAATATTTTCGGTTCTGTGTCCACACATGTTGTCACGTTTTACAAATTTGCAGCATGTTTGTTGGTAATGGGTCATTTTCCAGAAAAAGGTCGTTTCTGAATTCAAAAAACTGATACTTTCCAATCAACTTGGCTTTGATCAACATCACCTTCCGTCCTGAAACTGCAACGCAATGACAAATTGAAGCTGCTCCACGAGTGGGTCAAATTTAAAACCTCCACTCAACACAGCCTACTACATTGGCACAGAGATACCATCCACTGATAACTGCTGCACTGGATCCACTCATTAATGCTTACCGCCACATTCCTGATTGTATTAAAATGGATGGGAATTCGAGTATCACTGATTCCACGGCTGGTACCTGGAATTATATGATCGCCTTTACCAGTGGTTCCAATGTACTATGTGGAAATTGATGAGCTGCTCATTGCTAAGATGAGGTAATTATTTAATAATATAATTGCAATATTTCCGTCCACTAACCCCTGGACTATTTTATTTTGATTTTAATCCGTAGAAATCCTTTAATTTTAATTTGGAACAGACTCAATGACTATCATGTTCCATTTTAAATGCTTTCTGTTTTGCGATTCGCTCAATACATTACGAATTAAGAGGGTGTCTGAGATAACTTCCAGCTGGAAAAATCCTCAGCTGAGGATTTAGTAAAATTTCATGGAGTATGGTCAATCGAAGCAAAAGTAAGGAAGTCGTTCGTTTCTGCAGTGTTTCACAATACTACCTTTCCCGTGGGCAGTCGAACAGACGAAATGATGGTGCCACAGACTGAGACCCTAAAAAGTAATCCTTTAAAGCTGGTGTAAGCAACACAACATTATTGGGGTACACTGTGTGAAAACAGATACTTTGGTGTATCTCACCCATTCTCACCACATTGCCAAAATTAAAGAAGTCCCATTCCCCAGCATTTGGCCCCAATCCGTCTAAACACATTCGATCCAGAAACTCATCCGGTTTCCATTGCAATTTTCTGAGTGAAATAGCCTAATCCACTTCCTCTGGTAGTTCATTCCATACACGTCAACCTTCTGTGTAAGAAAGGTGCCTCAGGTCCTTTGTCAATTTCAGCCCATTCACCTTGAACCTATGCTGTCGAGTTTTCAACTCGCCCCAGCTTGGGTAAAACACGTATGTACTCAGCTCACAACCCGTCCATAAGATGATGTCGCAGCCGTTTCGTTGCTGGGAAAGTTGTCCCAGCCCATTCCACCTCGCCCTACCGTTCAAGCATTGACCACATCGTTGTCTATATTTTGTCATCAATTTCACGTGTCTTTTTTTTACGTTTTCAAGATGTCAATTTCGCTGGACAACATCGAGCTATTGGAAACAGGAAGGTGAAACGTAGAATGGCTTATACCTTCAGTGCTGGACACCACTGAGCCGCTATACAGGGGGCCGCTGCTTGCTTCTGTAGGGTGGTGGCTATCACGTTCGCCTCACACCCGAAAGTTCCCAGTTCAAACCTCCTTTATTCTTCAACTGCAGCACTTTACATGGACAAAAATGGTGCTTTCCTGCTTGCTTTCCCATCTGCAAACCTGCCTTCGAATACGCTTGAAAAAGTATGCTCTTGAAGTGCAATGTAATGTAATGCAGTTCCATTTAATTACTGCGCAAAGCATGACAAAGTTTTTCTCCAAACTGGATCTTATCATCTGCCATTCTGTTTGTGAGTGTAGTTTACGCGTTCTGATCCTTTCACAAAAAGCAGTGCCGCATTTGCATTCCTTGGGCAGGCGACCTGTTTCAAAGACAGGGAAGAAGCTGATTCACTGGTGTCACATTGCACTCCGGACTCCTGAACTAGCCTGTCTGTCAAATGAGCCCCAAAGTAGTCTCTGAAAGGCCTCATTTTGAAGCTGTCTGTCGTTAGTCAACGTGCGAGAATTGGCACCTGAATCATGGTTTGGAGCAGTTCGCACGTTGGTGGCTCATTCAATCAGCAACAGCAAAGAAAGAAATTACACTCTCAGAGGAAACTCTGGACTTGTGCATTCATAGCGTCGGTATTATTAAAGTGTGCCATGTTGGAAGTGAAACGGAGGAAATGACAGAGAAGCTGCAGAATGACATTGCATCCATTTTGTTTTCTTGAAATCACTGATGAGCAGGAAAGTGTAAACGTAGAGGGCGAGTGGGGAAGTGAGGCAATTGCAGCTCTGGTGAAATTCCTTCTTTGTGAGTAACTCAGCAACCAAAGACATGAAGATGAGTCAGGCGTGAGAGCTCTTCACATCGAGAACAAAAGGCACTCAAGGGCAGTCAGCACCTCTTCTGGCGTGGGAATGTGATGAAGTAATTACCTTTTGACTTCTGTTAACTATGTTGATAAACTGCCTTTTAGATTCACATGAACATAAACTGAATGTCTAACAAGCATCATGGAATTTAGCAAAATTTATTGAGTCGCTTCTCGTCGATTCCCACACAGGTTTCCAACTCAGTTGGTATCCATGTGGATCATGTACAGGTGTGAACATCTCTGCAGCCAATTGCATGGTTAAGGTAAAAGGCAAGGAAAGTGGCAACTCGAACTGGCCCGAGGTCAGAGCATCCTCACAATGTGATTTGTCATTCTCGATTTGGAATGCTACCTCCGGTTTTAGGGTGGAGAACATTCTTTGGGACTCTGATTCTGCAAAACAGACACAGTGACTGAAACTATGCTGCACGGTAGGATGTGGAACACGGACTGCTCAGCTTTGTGTATTTTCCTTGTAGTCTAGTGTGTTTCATATTCCATGCAAACGTGAAAGTTGTCCTGTTTCGAGCAATGGGTGAAATCATTTAGCAAAGAAAGAATAGAAATTGCAGTAATGTTAAGCAGCTCATGGTTATTTCACCAAATCATAACCGAACATATATTCTCATGCGCTCATCGATACATTTGTAGCTGAAAAGTGTCTGAGAAGATCGACTCAGCTTACCATTGATTTTTGTCTGGTTTTATGGGCTATCATGATCTGCTGCGAAATTGATAATGTAGCCGGCACATCCCAGTTGCTGTGCGAGTCGGAGAGGGAGCATGGAACCCTTTTCATTTGACTTTGCATCTGTTGTTATGCAGGAGCACACTCGGAAATGCAAAAAACTGGGGCGAGCGTTCTCGAGCGCTAGATCCAGGTTCCAGTCTCAACAAGGGTGTGGGTTGCAATCCTGCCACTGCCATTTCTATTGATCAACTGCAACAGCTTGTTACAATGCTGTTTCGATCCCCGCTATATTGAAGTTCAAAACAAAAGAAAAATGGGTTTGCATTCCGGGGAAAATAACTGTGATGTGGGAATGTACCGAATGTTTCAAAGTGTCTGTGCTGTCATGATCGTGTTCGCCTCCGGCGTGGAAAACCACACAAGCTCTCCTGTTGCTTTCTGTTCCGGGCAAGTTGAGTTTTTACTGGAACTGAATGGAGACTGTTATTTCATCGCAGTTGTGAAACAAAGTCCTGCGGTGACTTGACTCATCGTTATTTGGTTTTCTGGCCAATGGGAAAATCGTTCCAATGAATTTCGATGTCATACGTTATTGAATTTCTCCCATTTCCTTCATTTCCGTCCTGGGTACATCAGAAGGGAAAGATAATCTAATCGAGACTGTGATTGGTGAAAATCACTTTTTATGGCCCATACTTATTATGTTCTTTCTTTCTCTCTTTTCAGCATTGTCTGGGAAGTGGTGGTGCACTAAGGCTGCAGTATGTTTGAAAGAGTAGTTTGGAAATGCCCTGTTCTTAGTTGTGAGATTACTTTATGGCTCATGCCCTCGGACTGTCTCACATTTAGCATTCATGCTTCGCTGTGTCTGAAAATGCATTTGGATTGCATTTTATTTGTGTTCCGTGTTAAATGCTTTCTCTTTTGCGATTCGCTCAATACATTACGAATTAAGAGGGTTTCTGAGGTAACTTCTAGCTGCAAAAATCCTCAACTGAGGATCTGGTAAAATTTCACGGAATATGGTCAGTCGGAGCAAAAGTAAGGAAGTCGTTCGTTTCTGCAGTGTTTCACAATATTACCTTTCCCGTGAGCAGTCGAACAGGCTAAATGATTGTGCCATAGACTGGGACCCTAAAAAGTAATCCTTTAAAGCCGGTATAAGCAACACAATGTTATTGGGGTACACGGCGTGGAAACAGATATTTCGGTGTATCTCGTCCATGCTCACCACATAGCCGAAATTAAACAAGTCCCAATCCCCAGCATTTGGCCCTAATCCTCTAAACACATTCGATCCAGAAACCCATCCGGTTTCCTTTGCAATTTCCTGAGTGTAATCGACTAATCCACTTCCTCTGGTAGCTCATTCCATACACGCACAACCTTCTGTGTGAGAAATGTGCCTCAGGTCCTTTGTCAATTTCAGTCCGCTCACCTTAAACCTCTGCTCTCGAGTTTTCAACTCGCCCTAGCTTGGGTAAAACACGTATGTACACAGTTTACAACCCTTCCATAAGATCATGTCGCAGCTGCTACGCTGCAGGGAAAGTTGTCCCAGCCTATTCCGTTTCGCCCTACGGTCCAAGCATTGACCACATCCTGATCTATATTTTATCATCAAATTCACGTGTCTTTTATTTACGTTTTCAAGATGTCAATTTCGTCGAACAACAACTACTGGAGCTACTGGAAACATAAAGGTAAAAGTAGAATAGCTTCAACTTTCAGTGTTCGACACTACTGAGACGCTGTTCTGGTAGCCACGGCTTGTTTCTGTAGTGGAGTGGTCAACATGCTCGCCTTTCACGCGAAAGGTCCCCATTTCGAAATTGGGCAGAAACTGATTTGTTCTTCAACTGCAGCACTATCATGGACAAAAATTGAGCTTTCTTGTTTATTTTCCCATCTGCAAACTTGCCTTCGAATTTGCTTGAACAAATCTGCTCTCGTATTGCATTGTAATGTAATGCAATTCCATTAAATTACTGTGTAAAGCGTTATAAAGTTTTTTCTCCAACCTGGGTCTTTTCATATGCCATTCTGTTTGTGAGTGTTGTTACTGCGTTCTGATCCTTCCACAAAAAGCAGTACCGCATTTGCATTCCTTGCAAAAGTGGCACGGTTCAAAGGCAGGGAAGAAGCTGATGCGCTGGTGTCACCGTGCACCTCAGATTCCTTAACTAGTCTGTCTGTCAAATGTACCCCAAAGTCATCTCTGAAAGGCCTCATTTGGAAGCTGTCTGTCGTTAGTCAACGTGCGAGAATTGGCACCAGATGTCCTGAATCATGTTTTGCAGCAGTTCGCATGTTAGTGGCTCATTCAATCAGCAATAGCAAAGAAAGAAATTACACTCTCAGAGGAAACTATGGACTTGTGCTTTCATAGCGTCGCTAGTCTTAAAGTCCGTCCCGAGATCTAAGCCATGTTGGAAGTGAAACGGAGGAATTGACAGAGAAGCTGCAGAATGACATCGCATCCATTTGGTTTTCATTAAATCACTGATGAGCAGAAAACTGTAAACGGGGAGGGCAAGTGGGGAAGTGAGGCAGTTGCAGCTCTGGTGAAACTCCTTCTTTGTGAGTCACTCAGCAACCAGAGACGTGAAGGTGACTCAGGCTTGAGAGCTCTTCACATCGAGAACATAAAGCACTCAAGGGCAGTTAGCACCTCTTCCGGAGTGGGAATGTGGTGAGGTAATTACCTTTTGACTTCTGTAACTATGTTCAGAAACTGCCTTTTAGATTCACATGAACCCAAACTGCATTTCTAATAAGCACCATGGAATTGAGCAAAATTTATTGAGTCGTTTCTTGTCGATTCCCACACAGGTTTCCAACTCAGTTGGTATCCATGTGGCTCATGTCCAGGTGTGAACATATCTGCAGCAAATGGCACGGTTAAGGTAAAAGGCAAGGAAAGTGGCATCTCGATATGGCCCCGAGGTCAGAGCATCCTCACAATGTGATCTGTCGTTCTCGGATTGGAATGCTACCTCCAGTTTTAGGGTGGAGAACATTCTTTGGAACTCTGATTCTGCGAAACAGGCACAGTGACAGAAACTATGCTGCACGGTAGGATGTGGAACACGGCCTGCTCAGCTTTGAGCATTTTCCCTGTAGCCTGGTGTGGTTCATATTCCGTGTAAACGTGAAAGTTGTCCTGTTTCGAGCAATGGGTGAAATCATTTAGCAAAGAAAGAATAGAAATTGCAGTAATGTCAAGCAGCTCATGGTTACTTGACCAAATCATAACCGAACATATATTCTCACGCACTCACAGATACTTTTGTAGCTGAAAAGATCTGAGCCGACTCAGTTTAACATTGATTTTTGTCTGGATTGATGGGCTATCATGATCTGCTGCGAAATTGATATTGTAGCCGGTCACATTCCAACAGCTATGCGAGTCAGAGAGGGATCATGGAATCCTTTTCATGTGACTTTGCATCTGTTGTTATGCAGGAGCACAATTAGAAATGCAAGAAAAGAAACGCATGGTACTGTTTGTTAGTGTGGTCGAGTTGTCTCAGGTGCAGGATTCCCCAAACTCGTTCCTGTAGTGGTGTGTGTTTGAATCCCACCACTGCCCTTTTGGCTCCAACAGCTTGTTAAAATGCTGTTGTTTTCCCCGGTATATTGATGTTCAATACAAAAGAAACATGCGCCTGCTTCCCGGGTAATTGACTGTGATCCGGAAGAGTGCCGAATTTCTCCAAACATCGGTTCTGTCATGATGGTATCCGCCGCCCGCTTGTTAGATCGCACACAGCTCTACTGTTGCTTTACGTTCCAGGCAGGTTGAGCTTTTATGGAACCGAATGGAGACTGTTATTTCATCGCTGTTGTGAAACAAAGTCCTGCGGTGAGTCGATTCATCGTTATTTGGATTTCTGGCCAATGGGAAAATCGTTCCAATGAATTTCGATGTCATACATTACTGAATTTCTCTCATTTCCTTCATTTACGGCCTGAGGACATCGGAAGGGCAAGGTAATCTAATCGAGACTGTGATTGGTGAAATTCACTTAAGGCAGAAATTGCTTCATTCTTCAACTGCAGCACTTTACATGGACAAAAATGGAGCTTTCTAGCTTGCTGTACCATCTGCAAACCTGCCTTCGAATTTGCTTGAACAAATCTGATCCCGTCTTGAAATGTAATGCCATTCTATTTAATCACTGTGCCAAGCATTATAAAGGTTTTCTCCAACCTGGTTCTGATCCTGTGCCATTCTGTTTGAGAGTGTAGTTACCGCGTTCTGATCCGTCCACAAAAAGCAGTACCACGTTTGCATTCCTTGCTCAGGTGGCCCGGTTCAAAGACAGAGAAGAAGCTGATGCGCTGGTGTCACATTGCACCACGGATTCCTGAACTAGTCTGTCTGTCAAATGTACCTCAAAGTCGTCTCTGAAAGACCTCATTTGGAAGCTGTCTGTCGTTATTCAACGTGCTAGAATTGGCACCAGAGGTCCTGAATCATGTTTTGGAGCAGTTCGCACGTTAGTGGCTCATTCAATCAGCAACAGCAATGAAAGAAATTACACTCTCAGAGGAAACTCTGAACCTGTGCTTTCACAGCATCGCTTGTATTATAGTCCGCCCCGAGATCTAAGCCGTGTTGGAACTGAACTTGAAGAAACGACAGAGAGGCTACAGAATGACATCGCAGCCATTCGTTTTTTTTAAAAAAATCAAATGAGCAGGAAAATGTAAACGGGGACGGTGAGCGGGAGGGGAAAGCGGGATAACAAAATGTGGCACTTGCAGATCTCGTGAATTCTCTTTTTCACTCGATTCCCTCTCTCTTACACTTGCCTACTCTCTCTGTCTGTCTCTGTCAACCTTTCTCTCCATCTCTCTCTCCCCTTTCACTACCCTTTCTCTCTCTTGCTTGACCCTGCCTCTCTCGCTTGCCTCATCTGCCTCTGTCGCTCACCCATCTCTATCGTGTGCTCGCCTACACCTACTCTCTCTATCACCATCCCCTCTCGCTATCCTGATCCCCGTGCCTCTTTCTCTCTCACGTTTCGCTGTCTCTCTCTAATGCCTCCTCTCTGTCTCTGACACCCTGTCGCTATCACTTTCTGCCTCTCTCACTGTCCCTCTCGGTCTCACGCACGCTCTGTCACTGACTTTTCTGCTCTATCTCGCACTTGCCTCGCTCTCTCGTTCTCTCTCTCTCTCACTGTCCCACACGTTCTCTCTCCCTTGCCTCACCCACTCTCTCTCACCCCCTTCACTCACTCCCACTCTGTATCTTTCTCTCTCGCTTGCTTTCTCTATCTCTCACTCGCGCCACGCTCCTCTCTCTCTCAATTACCTCTCTCTTGCTCTCTCGCACCCTCGCTCACCCCTGACTCTCTGTCTTTCACTCTCTCTCTCGTTTGCCTTCTCTCTACTTCTGTCTCTCTCTCACACCCTCCTTCTCTCTCATGCACACATCCTTTCTCTCCCTTTCCTTCTTTCTGTCCTTCTGTCTCCCTCTCGCCCACCGCGGCTCTCTCCCACTCTTTGTTGCGCCCCCTCTTTCAACAACTCATCTCTCTCTGCCGTAGCCACTTCTCTCTCCATTTCGCTCACCCCTCCTCTCTCTCTTTCTCTCACCGCATCCCCCTTGCCTTTTCTCTCTGTGTCTCTCTTTCTTGCTCGTTTGGTCTCCCTCTCTAATTTGTCCCCCTCCCTCTATCTCGCTCGATCGTTTGCTCTCCCTCTCTCGTCGCACCCCCTCTCTCACTCTCTCGTTTGGCCCCACCCTCTGCTCTCCCTTGCTCTCTCTCTCTCTCTCTCTCTCCCTCTCTCTTTCTCTCTTTCTCTCGCCCCTCTCTTGCTCTCTCGCCCCCGTCTTATCCCCTCACTCTTTACCTCGCCCCGTCTTGCTCTGTCGCCCCCTGTCTTATCCCCTCACTCTCTACCTCTCAGCCCTTCTCTCTGTCTCTTGCACACCCTCTCTCTCTGAGTCTCCTGACCCCCTCTTCCTTTTCTTCCCACTCTTGCCCTCTATCTCTCTAGCCCCCCTCTCTCGGACCCTGTCTCCCTGTCTCTTTGTTCTGTCGCTCTCTCACCCTACATTCTCTCGCTCTGCGTGTCTCTCGTCCCTCCTCTCTTTACCACACTCTCGCCCCCTCTCTCTCTCGCCCCCTTTCTCTCACCCCCTCTCTCAATCCCCTGTTGAGCTGTCTCACTTGAGCCCTCTCTTCATCTCTAGCCCACTCTCACCCTCTCTCTCGCTCTATCTCTGTCTCGTCCCTCCTCTCTTTATCTCTCTCTCTTGCAATCGTTCTCTATCGCCCCCTCTCTCTCACCCTCTCACTCTCATGCACTCTGTCTGTCTCTCTCGTCCCTCCTCTCTTTATCTCTCTCTCTCTCTCTCTCTCGCCCCCTCTATATCTCGGTGAATGCCTCTCCTCCCCCCCCTCATTCTCGTTCTATCGCTCTCACACCCTCTCCCTCTCATTGTCTTTCTGTCTCGCCCCCTCCCTGTCACTTTCTCGCCCCATCTCTTCTTTTCTGGCATCCTCGCGTGCTCTCTGTCTCGCCCTCTCTTCTTTTCTCACTCTCTCTCTAACGTACTCCTCTCTGTCTCCTCCCTCTCGCCCCCTCCCTCGTTCTCTCTTGTCTGCAATCTCTCTCCCCCCTCTCTATCTCTCGCTTCCTTACTCTATCTTGTCTTCTTTCTCTCACTCCCTACACGCTTGCCCACTCCATAACACTCACTCTCACGCCCTCTCTTTCTGTCTTCCTCTCTCTCACACCCCTCATTATCACACTCTCTCTTCCTAGTTTCTCTTATGGCCACTCTGTCTCCCTCTCTCGCTTGCCCCTATCTCTCTCTCTCTCGCCCCTGCTCTCTTGCTTGCTCCTATCTCTCTTCCATGCTCAAACGTAGTCTTCCTACCCTCTCTCTCGGTCTCTCCATTCCTTCTTTTTTGCTCGAATCACCTCTTTCTCTCTCACGCACAGTCTTTTTCTTGCTCACTCTCTCTCGGTCTCCCTCCATTTCCTCTCACTCGCTCGACACTCCTCACTCCCTCGCCAACTCTCTCTCTCCTGCACCCTACTCTTTCTTTTGCCCACTGTCTCTCTCTCCCTCGACCCCCGCTCGCTTGCTAACTCCGTCTCTCTCGCTCTGCTTTCTCTTGCAGCCACACTTCCTCTAGTCCACACTCGCTGTCTCGCTCACCACATTCTCTCCCGCTCGTTCGAACCCCTCTCATGCTCGCCAAATCTCTCTCTCTTGCTCAGTCCACCTCACTCCTTCTCTCATTTGTTCAAATTTCTATCATCCCAATCTCGCTCTCTCGTCTCCTCTCACTCTCTCTCTTGCCCTCTCTCTCTTTTGCACCCTCTCTTTCCTCCCACTCTCTTTCTTGCTCACCCCTTTCCCTCTCTCTCGCTCAACTCCTCTCTTTCACTCGCCAATTCTTTCTCTCTGTCTTGCTGGCCACATCTCTCTACCTCTCTCTCGCTTGCCTTCTCTCTCTCTCTCTCTCTCACTCTGTAGCGCGCTCTCTCTCACACACACCATCTATAATTCTCGCTCACCATTTCTCCATTTCCCAGTTGCCCCCTCTCACTCTCGCCTGCTCTCTCTCGTACCCATTCTTGCACACTTTCTCTCTCGCCTCTCTCTGCCGTCTACACTCTCTCTGTCTCATACCACACTTTCTCGCTCTCTCCCTTACAGTCTCTCTCTTCTCCCCCTCACTCTCTCTCAAATCAATCTCTGTCTCTCTCACGCTCAATGTCTTACGCACCCTTCTCTCTCTCTCCCCTCAGACTGTCGTCACTCTCACCACTCTCTTTCTCTCACTGTCTCGCCCTCACTCATTCTCATGCACTTTCTCTCTCTTGCTCTCTCATGGCCATTGTCTCCCACTCTCTCTTTCAACCCTCTCTCTCGCCCACTCTCTCTCTTGTCAATTTTTTCTCTCTCACTCGCCATATTCTTTTTCTCTTTCGCCCCCTAATTCTCTCTTTAGTCTCCCCTCTTGCTTCGTATCACTTGTCTCTTTTTCTTGCCGCCCCCTCGCTCTCTCTCGCTCCACTACTCTCTCACTCCATCTGTCTCTCTCTCACCCTCTCTCTCTTGCACCCTCTCACTCTCTCTCTTGCTCACTCCTCTCTCTTTCTCTCCCTCCTGCACGCCCCCTCTCTCACGTCCCCAACTCTTTCTCTGCATCGTTCGTGCCCTTATCTCTCTCTCATCCGCCCTGCCCCCTCTCTCTCATGCTCTCACCCCCACTCTCTCTCTTTCAAACTTAACCTCCCTTGCCCACTCACGCCCCCTCTCTCTGCGTCTCTCTCCCACCCACTCTCACTCGACCACTATCTCTCTCGCTTACCAATTTTCTATCTCTCACTCGCCACATTCCCTCTCTCTTGCTCCATCTCTGTCTCTCACTCACTAACCGTCTCTCTTGCTTGCCCCCTCTTTCTTCCTCTCACTCGTCTCTCTCTCTCGCTCACATACCCGTTTTCACTCTCGCACTTCACCCATCTCTCGCTTGCCCCCTGTCTCTAGCTCTCTCTCGCCACTACTCTCTCCCTCTCTCTCTCACTCTCTCCCTTTCTCACGCCTCTCTCTCACCCACTCTCTCGCCTGCCACCTTGCTCTCTCTTGCTCTCCACATTCCTTGTCTCTCTCGCCCTCTAACTCTTTCTTTCTTGTTTGTCCCCTTTTTCTTCCACTCGCTTGTCTCTCCCTTACTCGCATGCCCCCTTTCTCGCGCTGCATATCTCGCTCACTTGCCCCCACTATCTAGCTCTGTCTTTCACCCTCTCTCATGCTGTCTCTCTCTCATACCCCCTCTCTCTCTCGCCCACACACAAACACACACATACACACACACACACACATACACACACACACACACACATACACACACACACACACACACACACAAACGCGCGCGTGCGCGCTCTGTCTCGCCCACTATGTCTCGCCCACTCTGTCTCGCTCACTCTCTCGCTCGCCACATTATCTCTCTCGGGCTCATTCCCTCTCTCTGTCTCTCTTTCTCCCCCTCGCTCATCTCTCTCTCGCTCCACCCCACTCTTTTGCTCACTCCATCTCTCTCGCTCACGTTCATCCTCTCTCTGCGGACTCCTTCTGTCTTTCTCACTCACACCCCTTCTTTCCCTCTCTCTCACTCTCTTTAATATCCGGCTCTCTCAAACTCTCTGTCTCTCGCACCCTCTCTCTTGCGTGTCCTTTCTCTCTCTTTCTGTCCCTTCTGCATGCCCCCCTCTCTCTCTTGCTCACAAACTCTCTCTCACTCCACACTCTCTCTCACTCTCGCCTTGACTCTCTCCCTCTTCCTCTCATGCTCTCTTTCGGACTTCCTCGCTCTCCTGTTCTCACCTCCTCTTTCCCTCTCTCTCATCCTCTCTCTCATACCCCTTTCTCTCTCTGTTGCAAATGCTCTCTCTTGCGCCCTCTCTTTCCTTGCTCACCCTCCCTCTCTCTATTTCTTTTCCCTCATCCATGCCCCCTCTCTCGCTCGTTCACCTCCTCTAAACTTTGCCTCCCCTCTCTCTCTCATTCGCCCTTTCTGTCTATCTTTCTCGAACCCACTCTCTCTCCATCGCCCACGATCCCACTCTTACTCACATTCTCTCTCTCTCATTTCTCTGCATCTCTAATCGCTCTGTCTCTCTTTCGCACCCTCTCTCTCTCTCTTGCTCACCTCCTGCCTCTCTTCCTCTCCCTCTTGCACGCTCGCTCTCTTTCTCTCTCTCTCTCACCCATGATCGCTATCTCTCATCCCGTCTCTTTCTTTTGCACCCTCTCACTCTCTTGCCACCCTGTATTGGTCTCGCACCCACTCTCTTTCTCATCTCCTCACTCTCTCTATCTTTTGCACCGTTCTCTCTGTCCCCTGCCTCTCAGTTTCTCCTCTCTCTTCCCTTCTCACCCCCTCTCTCTTCCTCTCTCCGTTCCCAAATCTCCCACACTTTTTTGCACCTCTTTCTCATCTCCTTCTCTTTGACTCACATGCACCATCGCTCTCTCGCTCCGCCCATCTCTATCGCTTGCCCCATTTCTCTAGCTCTCTCGCAGCGACTTTTCCCCTTTCTAGAACATAGAACATAGAAGGATACAGCGCAGTACAGGCCCTTCGACCCTCGATGTTGCGCCGACCGAATCCTACCTAACCTATACTAGCCCAATAACTTCCAAATGCCTATCCAATGCCCGCTTAAATGACCATAAAGAAGGAGAGTTCACCACTGATACGGGCAGGGCATTCCATGAACTCACAACCCGCTGTGTGAAGAATCTACCCCTAACATCTGTCCTATACCTACCACCCCTTAATTTAAAGCTATGTCCCCTAGTAACACCTGACTCCATTAGCGGTAAAAGGTTCTTAGTATCTACCCTATCTAAACCCCTAATCATCTTATACACTTCTATCAGATCTCCCCTAAACCTTCTCTTCTCCAATGAGAACAGCCCCAAGTGCCTCAGCCTTTCCTCATAAGATTTTCCTACCATTCCAGGCAACATCCTGGTAAACCTCCTCTGTACTCGTTCTAAAGCTTCCACATCCTTCCTATAGTATGGCGACCAAAACTGCACACAGTACTCCAGATGAGGCCTCACCAGAGTCTTATACAACTGCAACATGACCTCAGGACTCCGGAACTCAATTCCCCTGCCAATAAAGCCCAGTACACCATACGCCTTCCTCACAGCACTATTTACCTGGGTGGCAACTTTCAGAGATCTGTGTACATAGACACCAAGATCCCTCTGCTCATCCACACTACCAAGTAGCCTACCATTAGCCCAGTAATCCATCATCTTGTTATTCCTACCAAAGTGAACGACTTCGCACTTAGCTACATTGAATTCCATTTGCCACATTTCCGCCCAGCTCTGCAACTTATCTATATCCCGCTGTAACCTACCACTTCCTTCCTCACTATCCACAACTCCACCGACTTTTGTGTCATCCGCAAACTTGCTTACCCAGCTTTCAAGTCCTTCCTCTAGATCATTTATAAAGATAACAAAAAGCAATGGTCCCAAAACATATCCTTGTGGTACACCGCTAGTAACTGCGCTCCAAGATGAACATAATCCATCAACTACTACCCTCTGTCTCCTTCCAGCCAGCCAATTCCTAATCCAAACCTCTAATGTATCCTCAATGCCATACCTCCGAAGTTTTAGCATTAGCCTACCATGGGGAACCTTATCGAACGCCTTACTAAAATCCATATACACAACATCTACTGCTTTACCCTCATCCACTTCCTTAGTCACCTTCTCAAAGAACTCAATAAGGTTTGTGAGGCACGACCTGCCCTTCACAAAACCATGCTGGCTATCCCTGATCACGTTATTCCTACCCAGATGTTCATAAATCTTATCCCTTACCATTCTCTCTAAGACTTTGCCCACCACTGAAGTCAGACTCACTGGCCTATAGTTACTAGGGCTATCCCTACTCCCTTTCTTGAACAATGGGACCACATTCGCTATCCTCCAGTCCTCTGGTACTATTCCCGTTGACAATGACGACATAAAAATCCAGGCCAATGGCTCGGCTATCTCCTCCCTAGCTTCCCATAGGATCCTGGGGTAAATGCCATCAGGCCCAGGAGACTTATCTATATTCATCCTTCCCAATATTCCCAAAACCTCTTCCCTGCATATTTCCAGGGCATCCATTCTAATTATTTGTGATTCCATATTCACATCAGCAACAGTGTCCTGTTCCTGAGTGAATACTGATGAAAAGTACTGATTTAATGTCTCTCCAATCTCCTCCGCCTCCACACACAACTTCCCACTACTATCCTTGACTGGACCGATACCTACCCTAGTCATCCTTTTATTCTTGACATACCTATAGAAAGCCTTTGGGTTTTCCCTAATCCTACCAGCTGAAGACTTTTCATGTCCCCTTCTCGCTTCTCTTAGCTCTCTCTTTAGCTCCTTCCTGGCTACCTTATAACTCTCAATCGCCCCTACTGAACCTTCACGCCTCATCTTTACATATGCCGCCTTCTTCCCTTTCACAAGGGACTCCAATTCCTTACTAAACCACGGCTGCCTCACAAGGCCCTTTGCACCATGCCTGACTGGTACATACCTATCGAGGACACGCAGTAGCTGCTCCTTGAACAATCCCCACATCTCATTAGTGTTCTTCTCTTGAAGCCTGTTTTTCCAATCCACACTACCTAAGTCATGCCTCACTGCATCATAATTTCCCTGCCCCCAGCTATAGCTCTTGCCCTGCGGCGCACGATTATCCCTCTCCATCACTAAAGTAAAAGTCACCGAGTTGTGGTCACTGTCCCCGAAGTGCTCACCTACCTCCAAGTCTAACACCTGGCCTGGTTCATTACCTAGAACCAAATCCAATGTAGCCTCCCCTCTTGTTGGCCTGTCGACATATTGTGTCAGGAAACCCTCCTGCACACATTGTACAAACACCGACCCATCTAATGAACTCGAGCTATAGCTCTCCCAGTCAATATCTGGGAAGTTAAAGTCCCCCATAACAACCACCCTGCTACCTTCACTCTTTTCCTGAATCATCCTCGCAATATTATCCTCTACTTCTCTAGGACTATTAGGAGGCCTGTAGAAAACACCTAACAGGGTGACCTCACCTTTCCTATTTCTAACCTCAGCCCAAACTACCTCAGATGGCAAGTCCTCTTCCATCGTCCATTCCACTGCTGTGATACTGTCTTTGACAAGTAATGCCACGCCTCCCCCTTTTTTACCCCCATGTCTGATCCTACTAAAACATTTGAACCCTGGAACGTGCAACAGCCATTCTTGTCCCTATTCTACCCACGTCTCTGTAATGGCCACAACATCGAAGTCCCAGGTACCAACCCACGCTGCAAGTTCACCTACCTTATTCCTTATACTTCTGGCATTGAAGTATACACACTTGAATCCACCTTTCTGGTTACAGGCACCCTCCTTAGAGATCGCTGCATTATTCCTAACCTCCCTACACTCAAGGTCCTGTACCCTAAAGCTACAGTCCTGATTCCCATGCCCCCGCGGAGTTAGTTTAAACCCTCCCAAAGAGCACTAGCAAACCTCCCCCCAAGGATACTGGTGTCCCTCAGGTTCAGGTGTAGCCCATCCTTTTTATAGAGGTCCCACCTTCCCCAGAAAGGACCCCAGTTGTCCAGAAACCGGAATCCCTCCCTCCTGCACCATCCCTGTAGCCACGCATTTAACTGCTCTCTCTCCCTATTCCTCGACTCTCTATCACGTGGCACGGGTAACAAACCAGAGACTACAACTCTGTTTGTTCTAACTCTGAGCTTCCAACCTAGCTCCCTGAAAGCCTGTCTGACATCCTCACCCTTCTTCCTACCTATACCGTTGGTGCCCTCTCCCCCCTCTTTTTCTTGCTCAGCCCTCACTTTCTCTCACTCTTGCACACCCCTCTCTCTTTCAAACCCTCTCTGTCATGCACCGTCTCTCTCTTGCTCACTCTCTCGCCCCCTCTCCCTTTCTCTTGTCCCTACTTTCGTGCCCATTCTCTCTCCCATGCCCTCTCACTCTCTCTTGCACAGCTCTCATATCCCTTCACTCTCACTCTTTTTTGTGCCCTACTCTCTCTCTCACCCACCTTTCTTGACTCTTGTCTCTCTCTCTCTTTCTCACTCAATCTCTCACTCTTGCTCTCCCCCTCTCCAACTCTCTCACCCCTACTCTCTCCCTCTTGCTCCTTTTGTCTCTCTCCCTCTCCCTCTCTCAGGCTCTTTCTCCCTCTCGTTCTCGCCTCCTCTTGCCCTCTCTCTCCTTCTCTCTTTATCGCACCCCTCTCTTTCTCACAGCATATCTCTCTTCCTCGCCCCTCTCCCTCTTTCTCTCCCTCTTGCACGCCCCTTCTCTTTCGCTCATCCCTTTCTGTCTCTTTCCTGCCCCCCTAAACATTCCCTCACCGTATCTCTCTCGCTCACCCTCTCTCTCTTGGAACCAATCTGTCTATCGCCCTCTCTCTCTCTCTCTCTCACCATTCCCTCTCACTCACTCGACTCAACTCTCCCACTTACCAACGCTTTCTCTCTTCATCGCCGCAGATCTGTCACTTCCTCTCTTGCTCGCACCCTCTCACTAAGGTGAGATGGTATCCTCACCTTAGTGGTTCATTGGCCTTTATAGTCCATTTTTAAGAATGAGACCACCGAGTACTTGGAAGTGCATGGCAAAATAGGGCTTAGTCAGCATGACTTCATCAAGTGGAGAATGCCAAGATAAAGAAGCCCTTTACTTCTGCAGGTGGTAACTTGCTGTGTTCTACAGGTGTTTTGTTTTGAGACCACAACTATGTACGTTATACATGAACATTTTGACAAAGGAACTGAGGGCGTGTTTGCTAAGTTTCCAGTTGACAAAAAAAAATCGGTGGACAGACAGGTAGTGTTGAGGAAGTGGGGCGTGGGGACCACGACAGAAGAATTTGGACAGTTAGGAGAGCGGACAAAGAAATGGCAGACAGAATAAAATGTGGGGGAAATGTGAAGATGATGCGTTTTGATAGGAAGACTAGACACCAATGTTATTTTCTACGGCTTCAGAAATCTGAAGAGCAAAAGGCCAACCGAGCCGTAGTTCAGGAATTCTGTTAAGGTCAGCACACAGTTTCAGCTGGAGATACGGAAGCCAAATGTTATTTTAAGATTTGTTTCAAGGGGAGTAGAACACAAGTGCAGCGATGTACATCTACGCCTTTATCAGCTCAGGTTAGAACCAGATTTGGAATACTGTTAGCAGTTTTCAACCCTATCCCTAAAGGACGATGTGTTGGCATTTACCGTAAGTCTACAAAAATGATCCTAGACTGAAGGGTTTATCATACAAACAACAGCTGGGAACTCTGGGTCTATAGTCGATGGAGTTTAGAAATATGAGGAGGGGGGTATACGAGGATAGAATGGGAAGGAAAAGAAGGGGAAGAGTGGTATTTTTGATTAAGGAAAATACTTATGCTGTGAGTAGAGACTGTTTCTGAAAAATCATTCAGTGAAAATGCATGGTTTGAAATTAAAAAAAAAGAATGGAATGATCACGTTGATGAGATTGTACTGTAAAGGCCATTCAATAATTAGAGGAAAATGAAGGAGCAAATATGTCTGGAGATATGCATTAAATGTAAAACATTTTGTGGTTGTCAGAGTCAGTGATTTTAATTTTTCAAAAAATTGACTGCTAATGCCGTATGGCAAAGTTTTGGTTGTCGAAGAATTTGTTAAGTACGTTTAAGAAGAATCATAATCAACATATAATTACTGCTACTAGAAGAGTAACAATTGACTAATGTCATAGCAAGGGAACAATGTAGCTGTGGTGATCATAATTCTGCCAGTTTTTAAGCAGTTATATATAAGGGCAAACCTTTCATAAATGTTAAAGTTTTAATGGGGGTAAGGCACATTTTAATGGTATAAGACAAGAACTTCGGAATGTTGATTGAGTAGACTGTTCACAGGTGAGTGGGAGGCTTTAAAAGTGTAATAACACGAGTTCAGAGCCATGATGTTTCAGTTAGCGTGAACAGTAAGGTGGGTATGATTAGAAAACAATGGGTGAATACAGTTATTGAAGCTGTAATCAGGAATAAAGAAAGAAGATACAGACATGTGGGTTCAAACGAATTTCTTAAACAATACAAAAAGTGCATGAGCTTTATTCAGATGAAGATCAGGAAGGCCAAGAGGGGATATGAGATAATCTTATCTGTCCCAGACTAGGATAATCCAAAGAGATTTTACAAGTACATTTAGAGCAAGGGAGCTACGAGACATATAGTTTAGCACCTTAAAGATCAAATAGGTCGTCTTTGTGTTGAAACTCGGCAGATGAGAGGTGTAATAAATTAATTTTGTGTGTCAGTTTTTACTGTGGAGAAAGCTAGCTCAGAATTTCCTGGAATGTCGGAGCTGATGCGTGACCTTACAGAGGTTTATAAAATCATGGCGGGTATGAAGAGGGTAAATATGTAATGTTTTTTTTTCCATGTGACAGATTTAAACGGGACTGAAGTGGCTTTATTTAATAGAATGTATAGAATGACCTTGCAGATAAAGTGGTGAAGATTGGTAAATTTCCAACATTTCAATGTTACCCGCATGGGTACATGAATAGCGAGGTTTTAGGAGGGATACGACCCAAGGGCTGGCGAATGGGACTACATTCATTTAGGATATGTGGTTTGCATGGATGAGTTGAACCGTTGGGACTGTTTCCATGCCATGCATCTGTGACTTTATGCTCACTCACCATGTACTAAACTGGACGGTTTGTATTGTGAAACGATTCAACCAAGAGCCAAAGGAAATTAAGGCTAGTTGATGTTTCTAGCGGCTGGACTGACTTTCTAATCTGTGTGGCTTCATGCTACGCAGAGTCTATATGCTACCAGGACTGGAGGGTGTGTGTTATGAGGACTGACTTGATAGGCTGGGACTTTAATCACTGGAGATTGAGGTGAAACTTTAGAGAGGTTTATTAAATCATGAGGTATATAGTTCAGATGAACAGCAAAGGTCTTTTCATTTGGATCGGGGGGTCCAAAACTCCAGGGTATACATTTCAGTTGCGAGAAGAAAGATTAAGAAGACAGCAGCAACCATTTCTTACAGATGATGGTTTGTATGTAGAAAGAATAGCAAGAGGGAGTGGGAGATTCAGGTAAAATATTTCATGTCAAGGGCTAGATTTTAAATCTGAGAAGATAATGGCAAAAATAAAAGAAATTGGGGATTTTTTCCCCCAGTGAACAGTTTATGTGTGGATTGAAAGTCCAGAGGAAATCATATATTTGGATTTGGTCCAATATTGGAAAGACATTTGGATTAATGCATGAATATTCCACATTTAAAAGGCATTCAGACAGTTACATGAACAGGAAAGGTTTAGAGGGATATGTACCAAATGCATGCAAGTGGGACAAGTTCAGTGAGGTTAGTATGCACGAGTTGGATTGAAGGAAATTGGAGAAATTAAGGCCAAATAAATACTGATTATTTTTAAAAAGTTCACATTGCAGGAGTGGTGTTGCTGGAGTTCTTAAAAATATGCAAAGTTGGATAAATCTCTGGTGCATGATATTGGATATCGCAGAGTTTTGTGGAAAGAATCGAAGGAAACTAAGGAAGGGCTCCTAACAGAAAGATGTGTATCATCCATAAATATGGGTGAGGTGTTGGATGCCTGCGATTAATGTTGCGCCTTTGTTTAAGAAATTATGTAAGGAGTAGTGTGGAAACTACAGCTCTGTGTGTCTGACATTGATGGTGGGTAAGTTGATGGAGGTGATACTGAATGATCGAGTTTGGAGAGCCAACCAATGATTAGAGATCAGCACTATTGTCTTCTGTGATGCAAATTGTGTCTTTCGAATTTGCTTGACATTTTGATGAAGTAGTCATGAGGATTGAGACAAGAACAGTAGACATTCTTCACTTGGACTTTAATAAAGATTTGATATGTTTCAACACGGTAGAATAATTAGTCAAGTTAGATCACGTGGGTTTCAAGGTGAGCTTGACAATTAGATACAAATTAATTGAACAACAGAAGATGGGATGAGGTGGTGGAGGGTGTTTAGTTGGACTAGTGGCCTGTGGCTAGCGGAGTTCCAAAGAGATCGGTGCTGGGTGTACTTTCATCTTAGGTGATAAGGTAGAAGGCATGATTAGTAATTTTATGAATGACAAATCTTTGGTATAGTGGACTGTTTGGAAGGTTGCCTAAGATTAGAAAGAGACCTTAATCAATTGGGTTTATGGATTGACTTATGGCAGGTAGAGTTCAATTTGGATAAATGTGAAGCATTGTATTTTATAAAAACAAACAAGGGTACGACTTGCATAATTAAAATTCGCCCTTTATATGGTGCTGTAGAACAGAAATATTGTGGTTCATTTTCTTAATTTTTTAAAGTTTGTATCACATATCGACCAGGTGATTTAAAAAGACATTTAGTATGCTTATTTTCATTGATCGTACTTCTGTGCATAAGAGTTGGGACATCATGCTGAAGATTTACGGAATATTGGTGAAGCCTCTGAAATACTTTTACCAGTTCTGGTTGCCCTGTTATATGAAGAACAAATATTCAACTGCAGATAGTCCAAGATGGTACTGGCGGGGTTGAATTATAGGTATGTGATGGATAGGCTGGGACTTCTTTCACAGGAGTGAATGAGGTAGAGATTGAGGGGTATAGGCGAGTTGAGTTGCAACCGCCTTTTCCTTGTAGTGGTGGTGGTTGTTGTTGGGGGGGTGGTGGGAAGGGAATCTCAAGTCTCGGGCCAGATTCTCAAGCTGAGAAGAGAATGATTTAATAAAAAAGAGACAAGGCGATTTTTCCCACAGAATCTGTTCAAGTGTGGAATGAACTTCCAGAGGAAATCATACACGTGGATATGGTTCAACAATGATAGGGCATTTGGAAAAGTGAACGAATACACAATGTTTGGAGAATGCAGGAAGATGGGACTGGTTTAGTTTTGGGACAAGTTCCACACAGGCTGTTAAGACAAAATTATCGGCTTCATTGCTTTGAAGTCTTTGAAACTTACAGAATACAGAAAGGCTTGGATAGATGGACTAGAAGATATTTCAACTCGTCAGAGACTCCAGAATCCGTGGGCACAATATCAGAGTGGAGCGATGATCATTGTGCAACGAGAGGGGATAATTGGTCATCTAGCTGTGAAAGCGTGAAAACCTCAGTGGTAGAACTCTTCATTGAGTAAGAGAGTGAAAGCTATATCTGAGACTAGAGGCTGAAATCTAAGTCGGTGATATTACATTGGTATGAGACACGAGCAGGCAAGAATGAATCGGGGAACATAGCTTAACGAGATGACAAATATTTGAAGTGCGTTTGGTGAAAATGCAACTGGCCATTCCTGTCTGGCATAAAATAAAAGTTGCTTTTCCAGGGGATATTGGGGATAGTACTGAATCCGGGTAAAACATCAAAATAGCAGACCTGAGGACATGGGTACAGTTCAAACTTTACCACAAGAGAAGTAAGGGATTTATGATGAGGGACAAAATACAACGAAAGACTAAGCTTGTGGGGAACATGAAAACTAATTGCAAGTGGTCATGGTTTATGAAGAAAAAAAAAGTGTAATGAAAACAAACACATAAACCCAGAAACAGGGGAATTCATAATGTCTAATAATGAGTCGGCAGACCAATTAACAACATTTTGGCATTGTCATCACAGCACAAATAATATCTCTAAAATGCTCGGAAATGCATGGCAGGGGAATGGGGACGTGAAGGAAATCAGTTTTAATGTGGATGTGGTGTTGATGAAATTGATGGAATTAGAAGAAAACAAATCAACGAACTATAGACTGGTCAGCCTAACACTAGAAAACAGCGACAGGATTGGACACAGTCACTCAGTATGAATTTACAAAAAAGGAAATAAGCAACTAGACTTGCTATCCTTGTACACAAGTCAACGAAAATAATCATGTGGTGCAGCAGTAGGTAAAGAAAGCAAATGGTATGTTCGCCTTCACAGCGAGACGATTTGAGTACAGGGAGAAGGATGTCTTGCTGAAATTGTAAATGTTCTTGGTGAGACCACACTTGGAGTGCTGTATGCAATGTTGCAATCATTATCTGGTACAAGATGTTCTTGCTATGGAGGCTGCACAATAAACATTGATCAGCCTGATTCGTGTGACAAAATGGATTGATCAGTCTGAAATTCATTAGAGTATGGAAGAACATAGAGGATCTCACAGAAGCCAACAAACTTTGAACCGAATTAACAAAGTGAATCCAGGAAGGATGGTCTGAATATCGAGGAATTCTGGAATCAAAGGGGCTCAGTTTAAGGATGTGGAGTAGCTGGTTAAGACTGAATTTATGATGACATTTCTTCATTGGAATTTCCTGCCACAGAAAGCAGTTACGGGTGTAACATTAAATGTTTCGAAGAAGAATTTAGATATAGTTCTGAAGGCTAAAGAGATCAAATACTATGGATCTAAAATGGGTAACAGGCTACTGAGTCGCACGACAGCCATGATATCACTGAAGATTGGAGCAGGATCAAACACAATAATGGCCTACTCCTGTTCCTATTTTCTGTGTTTCTATTCTGGTCAAGGTTGGGTATAAAAAAAATGATTCTAAGTGATACAGATATCAACAGTACGATATCACCACTGGGTGAAAATCTTATATCTCCTTACCGAGTAGTAATCTGGGAGCAACTTCACCACACAGACTGCAGAATCTCAAGAAGGTCAAGGAGGTGAACATGAATTGAAACTTATGGAATTATTGCTGTGTTTCTCATTTTCCAACCATTTCTCAAATTGTTCAGTGTTCTGTGAAAAGCAAAACAGTATGTGGGAAATTTTAAAAAAAAATCTTAGGGCATTTGTTGTTACTGGTGAAAGGGAGAGGGATGGAAGGGTGTTTTGAGATGGGGAATAAGGAAGGGGTCAGAGAACAATGGGCTGGGTTTGTGTGGTGGGGTGACGAGTGAAATCTGACACACTTTTCCAACCCCTCCTATCTCACTTGGTTCTCTTCCTCAATTTCCTGTTCCATTCTCTCAATCTCTTTCAGATTGGCAGCCAGCTCAGTGACAAAGATGCAGACTTTGACACTTTACCATCAATCTCAGTCACGAACACACACAATAGAAGCCAACGGCACACTGCACTTACTCGTCAGCAAAAACAGCAACGATTTAAAACAATAACCTTTGCTTTTAGCCCCATTCACACCAAAGACAGGAAAAAGAAATAGTCAGTGCACAATGTATAAAAGCAAAAATGAACTGACCATAGTACTTTACTAGTTTACATGTTGCATTGTTTCACATGCACATTGGATTGTTAAACCTTCATGAAGCATTAATAACCAATATCCTTTCCACAGAAAGGCACAGTTCAGAACCCTCCAGCCCTTCCTTCTGTCTGATCATTTCCTCTTCCAGACTTGCTGGCATACGTTCTCAGGTGTTGACATCATTTATCGCCAAAGGTGACGACAGAGTTTTAGATCAAGAACTAATCTACAATTAACTTCTCGGCCTGGACTCAGAAATAAACAACAACATCTTTACTAATTTTTAAAACAAGCTTACGCCGACAGTGCAATGATCACCATTGAGCTCTAAGATTCACACAAATGATTTTTTTTTAAAAAAATCATCAGCAAGGGTTCTAAAACAGTGCATAGTGTTAGCTTTAACCAGTGACAGATTTTTAGTAAGTGGGACACTACGCATTGCATTTTGGGACAATGAGAGGTGACTTCACTGAATCAAATCGGATTCTGAAGAGAGAAAGTGAGGGCTGCTGGTGCTGGAGAATCAGAGGCAAAAAATGTAACGCTGAAAATAAAAACATAGCCGATCAGGTATCATCCGTGGAGCAGGAGAGTTGATGGTCCGAAAGCTACAGACTGCTGTGGGGGCAGAGACCTTGTGTATTTTTCAGGCCAAGATAGATTTGCAGGGAATCAAGTGTATTGGAAAAAACGTCGAAATGAACATGAGTAATGTCAGATCAGCCATAATTCTAGTGAGTTTTGCAACAGCCTCAAGGGACCGAACATTTAAGGCCTGTTCCTGTTACACATGTTCCAAACGACTGTAACATTTACACAGCCTCAGCTACAATGTTCCAGTGATCTGACTGTGGAAAGAGCTTCATTGAGTCATGGAGATGTACAGCCCAGAAACGGATCATTTAGTCTACTCCATCCATTCCGACCAGATAACCCGAATAAACCACGACCATTTGCCTGCATTGGCACATATCCATCTGAGCCATTCCTTTTCATATGTCCATCCAAATTCCTTCTAAATGCTGTAAATATACAGCCTCCACCTCCTTTGGCAGTTCATGCCAATTCACACCACCCTCTACATTGGACATTGCCCCGAATATCCATTTTAACTCGTTCCCCTCTCACTTTAAATCTATACCCTGCAGTTTTCACTCGCCTACACTGGGGTAAATAGCTTCTCTATTTATCATAACCACAACCCTCATGGTTGTATAAACTCCTGTAAGGTTACCCCTCAATCTCCTACACTCCAGAGAAAATTGCGCCAGCCAATTTGCCCTCTTTCAAAAATTCAAATCCTTCAGCCTGGCAACATCCTTTGCAAATCTTTTCTGAACTGTTTTAAGTTTCACAATATTCTTTAACTATAACTGAAATAAAATCACACCACATACAGAGCAGAGAATGTATATGTTAATGCTGTCCATTGGATTCCAGTTTATCTGACCACTCAGCCAGGAGAGACAGAGAATCCTATACTTTGGAGATCCTGTAAAATTATCAAGACAATGACAGGGATGAAGTTGCCCACCTGAGCAGGTCACCTAATGGGGCAGGCACACCAGGGACAGACCATTTTCCTGCTCCATGTTGAGTAATGACTCAGTCAGACACCCGGCTGCTAAGAGCCCTGTAAGTGTACAGAGGATTACAGGGGTTGTATTCTCTTGGGTCTGCTATTTTTATCCCATCCAGCTTAATCTCCTCTTCATGTTTCCCTTTTTTTTCAACCGTAAGCCCTCCCTCCCACCAGGATTAAATAAACAAACCAACACAGCCACAGATGGAGACTTGGCTCAGATTGGGGTGGGGAGTGGAGGGACGTAGAAGGGGGAAGGGGTTACACACTGCACTACCTACTTTCTGCAACATCACCATGATAACCGCACCTGCACACTCTAACTCGCGCTGATCCAAGATAGTGGCCACTGACTGGGACCTTTTTCTCAGACAAAAGACTGAACATCTCTGCGATTTCAACAGTTGCCATAGTAAACCCATGTTTACGGTTTGAGGCATAAACTGATTAATAATGAAAAATTCTTGCTGGTATATTGCGCAGAAAGCTGCATTCCTAATTAACTGTCACTCACCGCCTGAGATGTAACAGATGAAAATTGCATTCCAAGCATCACACGCGGCGTGCATGCTACAGTACCCTGCCCACGTGTGTGATGAAGTTGTACGACGAATGGGAAGCAAGTGTTGGAGCTGGAACTGAGCTGTAGCAGCTGGACCTCTTACATATCAGAGAGAATGATGGTCGGGGCAGACGCACCAACCTAACAGAAATCGAGGCAGAGGGATCATCAAACTATCAGAGGGATCATGGGCAGAGTTAGTTTCCCCAACAAATCAGCAATAACAGGAAGGGCTTGGTGCTTTGAGTGGACCACCCGCAGCAGGGGTAATGGAGCCAACCCATTGTTCCCTGGACTCGGAGGAGTTGCCGTTCTGTTTCCCCATTACTGCACATACAATGGGAAGCATTTCCAATTCGTCACTTCGAACCAGATATCACAGACGATCTATTATAGTTCCTTCGTTCACTATCACTGTTCTTTAATTGTGCGAAGCAATGCTTTGTTGTGTCTGCGTTGAAAAAAATCCGAGATCCCTGGAAAAGCTCGAAGAGATTCGAAGTCGTGCCCAGAGCATCACCAGAGGATGTGTATGGTATTGGCATTTCAACCCCGTGAGTAGGGACTGCGGATTTTTCTGGGGTTGTAGCGCAGATTTCCCATAACGATCCCTGGTTACATTACGCTATGAGGATGCAGAAGTCCGTATTTTATTCATTTTGGTACAGAGAGCACTATAGTAATTTGTCCTGCTTTCTAGATACCAATGCAGTCCGTTTCATTCTCTTACTCCCTTCTTTACGCTCTCCAAATTTATTGCACAGAAATGCTTGTCTAGATTCTATTTTTAAGCCATTTATTATCTTTATTTCCATCCATGAGCAGAAAGGAAAAGAAGCTTTAGTACTCCTGTCTTTCTTAGATGTCTTGCAAATAGTTAGGTGTGATGCAACTGGACATTTTAGTATTTACTTTAAATCACATAAATGAGAGAATTAAAGATACGGTAGCTAAAGATGGGAAATTATGTTTTAATGATAAAGTGAAGTGGTTGAAGAAAGATACAATCGGTACGTGTAATGCTGGAAAAACACAACAGATCAGAAAGCTTTGGGAAAAAGGCAAGTCAGTGCTTAAGACTGAACGCCTTCAGCGAAACCCGGGAGAGGGAGAGAAAGTAATGGATGTGGATGGTGGTGAGGCTGGGGAGCTGACAGCCTAACGGGCTTGACTTCAGCAGCTTCAAAATCGCTCCACCCCAGCCTTATCTCATGTCCAGTCACCACACCTTTATATCCGTAACCTAACCTAACCTTGTCATCTTCCTACTTATACATCCACTCCACCTTCCCCACTGACCAATCACGATAACCTGCACCTATCGCTGCCTCTATGTACGCCTGGGATCCCTCCACCCTAAAGTCGTTTGCAAGATTCTTGGCCTGAAATGTGGACTTTCCTGTTTGAATGCTATCTGACCTGTTGTGCTTTTCCTCTTTCCTCTATTGACTCTGGCGTTCAGCATCTGCAGTCTTTCCTGTCTGCCACATGAGGAAAGATGTGCATAGATTTAATGGTTGGGCAAAATATCTGGTAGATGGAGTATAATATGGGAAAATCTGAAAACAATCACTTTAGCAGGAAGAAAACATAAGAACAGAATATTACTTTAAAAAGAGATTGGCTGCAGAATTCTGAGATCCCGAGCGATTTAAAGTATGTGTCACAGAGAAATAGTGTAAAGACAGAAGCATGTAGTATGGAAAGCTAATAACGTGCTATCCGTGTCTTTGTCAGGATGTTCTGCTTCATTTCTTTTTGTGCGAGGAGATGTTGAGACTCCATCTCTCACAGCATGTACAATGTTTTTCGTCTTCTTTCAAAAAGTGTGTACATTTATGGGAGATAGCACTTAAGAGGTTTTACCTAAATCAGCAGGGTGTCTAAAGTGTGTAACCTGTCCAGGGAAGGACAACAAACTTATATGTAGATGTGTGCATGTGGAAGTGTGAGTTTGTTTGTGTGTGTGTGTGTGTGTGTGTGTGTGTGTGTGGTTGGGCGTGGTGAGCGGGTGAGGGCACGGGTTATGAGTGTCTTTGGGAGCCTGTATGTATGTGTGAGAGTGTGAGTGCAAGGAGGGAAAAGGTCTGTGAGAGCGTGTATGTGTGAGTGTGAGGGTATGTGTGAGCGTATGAGAAAGTGCCTGCGTGAGTATATGGACTTGTGGGAGAGTTTGCATGGCTGTAGGAGTGTGTGTGTTTATGAGTGTATATTTGTGTGCGTAGGAGTGTCTGTGTGATTGTGTTTGTGTGTGTGCGCGTGTCTATATTGTGTGCGTTTGTCTGTGTGTGCATAGTGCAATGGGGGTCATGTGCAGTGTGACATGAACGCAATGCCCCCGGTTGAGGTCATCCCAATGGTTTCCTAACTTGGATATCAGCCTCTGCTCGGCCACTTCCTGTTGTTGCCTGCCCCAAGCCCGCTTGGAGGATGGTCACCCAAATGTCCGAATTCAAATGTCTGCAATACATCATTAATGAGGATGTACACTTCGCCAAGAATTCACCACACTTCCAACTCTCGGGTTTAAACGACCACTAAACCTGAAACATTTTGCAAACTGCCCAGCTTTCAGGAAAACACCAGAGACCCTTATCATGGTTAATGCTGCAAGACGTGTTAGAGTGTGGACACGCTTAACACCATTATGCATGGAGGCATCTTCCACCATGTATGTGGCAGGTACTCATCCAACTCAGCCAATATTGCCCATCTCATATGTTTCAAGTAAAAATGCCCTGAGGCAAGGTACGTTGTGAGACCAAGCAGGGACTACAGCAACGGCTGAATGGACACCACACAACAATCAACAGACGACAGTGTTCCCTCCCTGTTGGAGAATACTTCAGCGGTCCAGGACATTCAACATCTGACCATTGGGTGACTGTCTTCCAAGGCGAACTTCTGGACAATGAACAACAAGAAGTGGCCGAGGGGAGGCTGACATCTAAGTTCGGTACCCATAGGGATGGCATGAACTGGTCCCTTGGTTTCAAGCCAGGTGGCAGGTGTCCCGAATGCACTATACACACACATGGAGACAGACGAACACAGAAAGACGCAGACAAAAGACACTCGTGTACATACATACACACATACACCTACACATATACACACACATACACAAACACGCACACACACGCATACTCGCACTCCTACAGACATACACACTCTCCTACAGACCCATACACTCATGGAGGCCCTCTATCATACGTTCATACATCCACTCCAAAACTCACACAAGCACTCTCTCATAGACGTACACCAAATAACACTCAGTCACACACATATTTGCACTCTCTCACAGATACGCATAACTCCTGTCCCCCGCAGCCACACATGCACCCACATGCACATATACACATATAGGATTATAGGGAGAATTTTTACTCGCAGCAATATATTTTACTTTGCTCAAAAACTGCATGAATCCATGTAATAATCTGTAAAGCAATTTTCTAGAATAGAATCAGTCTGACCATTGTGGCACAATCCCACAGAGGGCAGCTCACACTTTAAATGCATTATCCGGGCCGACATGACACGAATTGGTAAAGTTCACTTGAGAATATAACTTTAAAATTTTCTTCGATTTACAAATGAAAGAATTGAAACCATTATGTTCCTTCTAAAAGATGAGCGATTTACCAAGCAATCCAGATCTTTCTTCAATATAATATTTCAGTAACGTCACATTGTAAACTTTTGCTATCCCTTCTGTGCCTTACAATGTTATACTCCACAACCACCTGATGAAGAAGCAGTGCTTTGAAAGCTAGTGCTTCCAAATAGACCTGTTGGACTATAACCTGGTGCTGTTATTTTAAGCATTGCATTAGTCAATGTTTCAGCGTTCTTTGGCACTGAATGGACAGCTGGAGTTGGGAGTCATGGGATGAGTTGAAACTGCAAATCCGAGGGAGACAAGGCCAGATGTTAAGAGTTCACGAAAAAAAAACGTAGTCCCAGTCAGACTCTTTATTGCAGTTTCCTCTTTGCATCTATACCGCTTGGGAAATTCACTTCCCCTCAGTGATGCAGCCTCTTAAGCACTTATTTTCCAGGATGTCTGCTTCAAACCATTCTCTTGGCGACACTAGAGCACGGGGACGCTGTTCATTTGAGCCATTGGACCATGTTCAGAGTCCGAATGATTAAAGCGTCACTGTTCCTCTGTGCTGTTATCATTTAATGGGGCAGAGCTATTGTTCAAGAGAAACATAGTCTGATGCCAACCTGGAGTGGAGTGGAACCATAACCTGAGCAGCAACTAATAATGTAGGAAATTAGAAAAAAGTTCTAAGTTCCTCCGGCTATTTTATTGCAGTAAACTTGCTCCACAGGGAGAGGGTTCAAGATGGGAAACAGACTTGACATCATATCAATCTGAGTCATCCAATTCAGCAGATCCTGACCTTGTGGTCAAGGATTTAACTGGTCACATAAGCTGGGAAGATACTAATGTGACCGGACTAGAGTGAGGATGCATCAATGTGGGGACTGTGGGAAGGATTTCAGTTCTCCCTCCCAGCTGGAAACTCACTAACTCAGTCACACTGGGGAGAGGCCGTTCATCTGCCCTGCGTGTGAGAAGGGACTTACTCGATTTTGCACTCTGCTGAGGCACTGGTGAAGTTACAATGATTAAGACCCTTCACCTGCTCTGTGTGTAAGAAACGATTCATACAAATGTCCTACTAGTGGAGACATCAGATTATTCACTCCAGGAAGAGACTATTCAACAACCCGAGACTGGGAAAGATTCACTCCATCCTCTTGCTGCTGAAACAGCAGCAAGCTCACTCTGCCAAAAGATCATAAGACCATAAGACCATAAGACATAGAAGTGGAAGTAAGGCCATTCGGCCCATCGAGTCCACTCCGATAATCAATCATGGCTGATGGGCATTTCAACTCCACTTACCAGCGTTCTCCCTGTAGCCCTTAATTCCTTGTGATATCAAGAATCTATCAATCTCAGCCTTGAAGACATTTAGCGTCCCGGCCTCCACTGCACTCTGTGGCAATGAATTCCACAGGCCCACCACCCTCTGGCTGAAGAAATGTGTCCGCATTTCGGTTCTGAATTGACCCCCTCTAATTCTAAGGCTGTGTCCACGGGTCCTAGTCTCCTCGCCAAACGGAAACAATTTCCTAGCGTCCACCCTTTCCAAGCCATGTATTATATTGTACGTCTCTATTAAGTATCCCCTCAATCTTCTAAACTGCAACGAATACAATCCCAGGATCCTCAGCCGTTCTTCATATGTTAGACCTGCCATTCCAGGGATCATCCATGTGAATCTCCGATGGACAAGTTCCAGTGCCAGTATGTCCTTCCTGAGGTGTGGGAACCAGAACTGGACACAGTACTCCAAATGGGGCCTAATCAGAGCTTTACAAAGTCTCAATAGCACATCTCTGTTTTTATATTCCAACCCTCTTGAGATAAGAGACAACATTGCATTCGCTTTCTTAATCACGGACTCAACCTGCATATTTACCTTTCGCGAATCCTTGACTAGCACTCCCAGATCCCTTTGTACTTTGGCTTTATTAATTTTCTCTCCATTTAGAAAGTAGTCTATGCTTTTATTCTTTTTGCCAAAGTGCAAGACCTCGCACTTGCTCACGTTAAATTCCATCAGCCATTTCCTGGACCACTCTCCCAACCTGTCTAGATCCTTGTGTAGCCTGTCCACCTAACTTCGTATCATCGGCCAACTTCGCTAGAATGCCCCCAGTCCCCTCATCCAAATCATTAATATATAATGCGAATAGCTGTGGACCCAACACTGAACCCTGTGGGACACCGCTCGTCACCGTCTGCCATTCTGAAAAAGAACCTTTTATCCCAACTCTCTGCCTTCTGTTAAACAGCCAATCCTCAATCCATCCCAGCAGCTCACCTCGAACACCATGGGCCCTCACCTTCTCAGCAGCCTCCCGTCTGGCACCTTATCAAAGGCCTTTTGAAAGTCTAGATAGACCACATCCACTGGGTTGCCCTGGTCTAACCTACTTGTTGCCTCTTCAAAAAATTCCAACAGGTTTGTCAGGCATGTCCTCCCCTTACTAAAACCATGTTGACTTGTCCTAATCAGACTCTGCTTTTCCAAGAATTTAGAAACGTCATCCTTCATGATGGATTCTAGAATTTTACCAACAACCGAGGTTAAGCTGATTGGCCTATACTTTTCCATCTTTTGTCTTGATCCTTTCTTTAACAAGGGGGTTACAACATCTTCCAATCATCCGGGACCTTTCCTGACTCCAGTTACTCTTGCAAGATCTCAACCAATGCCTCTGCTATTTCCTCAGCCACCTCTCTCAGAACTCTAGGGTGTATCCCATCGGGGCCAGGAGATTTATCAATTTTAAGACTTTTTAACTTTTCTAGCACTATCTCTTTCGTAACGGCAACCATACTCAACTCAGCCCCCGACTCCCTTTAATTATTGGTATAATACTCATGTCTTCCACTGTGAAAACTGACGCAAAGTACATGTTAAGTTCTCCTGCTATTTCCTTATCTCCCATCACTAGGCTTCCTGCATCAGTTTGAAGTGGCCCAATGTCTACTTTTGCCTGTCGTTTGTTTCTTATGTACTGAAAGAAACTTTTACTATCATTTCTAATATTACTGGCTAGCCTAGCTTCATATTTGATCTTCTCATTTCTTATTTCTTTCTTTGTTATCCTCTGTTTGTTTTTGTATCCTTCCCAATCTTCTGATTTCCCACTGTTTTTGGCCACTTTATAGGATCTCTCTTTCTTTTTAATACATTTCCTGACTTCCTTTGTCGGCCATGGTTATCTAATCCCTCCCCGGATAATCTTTCTTTTCTTGGGGATGAACCTCTGTACAGTGTCCTCAATTATACCAACAAACTCCTGCAATTTTTGCTCTACTGTCTTCCCGGTTAGTCTCTGCTTCCAGTCTATTTTTCTCAGTTCCTCTCTCATGCCCTCATAATTACCTTTGTTTAACTGTAACACCATTACATCCGATTTTGCCTTCTCTCTTTCAAACTCCAGACTGAACTCTACCATATTATGATCACTACTTCCTAAGGGTTCCCTTACTTTAAGACCATTCACTTGCTCCCAGTGTGGGAGATATTCACTCAAATCTTCCATCTGCTGAAACACCAGCGAGCGCACACAGGGGAGAAGCCATTCAGATGCTCTTTGTGTGAGAAGAGATTTAAAAATTCATCGCACCTGCTTAGACACCAGCGGATTCGCACAGGCTAAAAGCTAGTTACCACTCAATGTGATAAGGGATATGATGAGCCTGCAAAACGACTGAGAGACGAGCGATTGCATACAGGGAAATGGTGTGGCACCTGCTCCGCATTGGGTAGAGTTCCCACATCACTGCAGGACTCTGATACTACAGTTATTGTTTATCAGATTCAGGACTGGACCTTGTTTATAATGACATTGTTAGAGTATTGATGCTGTTAACAGAAGTACCTGAGTTGCAATTAACTGAATTTGTATCACAACTGCAAGAACCTCAGGATATCTCTGTGGGTATAAAGTCTGAAGAATGCAGAAAGTGGTGGTTGTGTGGAATACATTGCCAGCAGTGATGGTAAATTCAGTTACATTTGACATATTTTAGCGACTCTTGGATGATGGTAAAATTAAGAGTGTGCGGGTTAGTTTGATCTGAGGGTAGGATAAAATACTGGCAGAACATTGAGGGCTAAAAGGGTTTTGCTAAACTGTAGCAATGAGCAGGAATCATCCATTTCCAATGAAATAGATTGAAGGCCAAGATTTCATAGCTGGGCGTCCTTTAAGATGGTGCATACTCTGTCCATTATTGTTCTCAATACCTTTAGAGCGAAGTGAACACCACAGAGGATGCAATGCTTTATTTCCCCTTTAATGTCTATTTTGATTTATACGTCTCGCTCCCCTTAACCCCTCCATCACTTGTGATGGTTTGCATTGTCCACCATAGCTTTTGCTTTGAAATAGTTAATTGATTGCACGGGTGATTTATTAGTTATAATTATTAATGGCCAGAAAGCAAAAGAAAAATATATCATGGAGATTCTGGGGGTGGGCAGGCCGCTGAGCTGCATGCAAAAACCTTTCTGGGGAGGATAAATTGGAAAACAAGGCTGCACAGCTCACAGAGCCACAACAGAAAAACACTTAACCAACAGATTGACTGGGATGGGACTTTTTTTTTGACGTTTGCGTAACTGTAAAGTAATGGTGTTACAGAGTGTGGCGCTGGAAAAGCACAGCAGCTCAGGCAGCATCCGAGGAACATGACAGTCAACGTTACTGACAGAACTTCTTCATCAGGAATGTGTGAGAGTGTCTGGGAGGAGATAGGATTTTGTTTCACAGTTTAGTTGAAATCATTTTAAAATGTATTGTTTTTGGATAGCTCTATTTGCACTTTTTGTTTAAGTTATTGTAGGACAAACGTCTATTTCATTATTAAAACCAAATCTGCAAACGTTGTGCTTTTTGTTTGAGTGAAAGTTCACAATGTTAAGCAAATACAAAATATTCTTTCAAACCATCGTTCGTTCTGATATCCTATGTATCCAGTGAAAACAACAGCTTGGATTGTAATGTCTCACGCGAGCAATCCTCAGCTTCACCACTGATAGTTCTGCCTATTGGAAGATGCAACTCAGTGTCCATCGCCAGCTTGCAGAGACATTATCTGGGTTTGAGCAAAAGGAAATTCAAAGCAAACCGGGGATCCCACTTCAAAAACAATCATTCACAGGATATGGGAATCACTGGCTGCAACACATCTGTTCCTCATCCCCTGTTACCTTGAGAAGATAGTAGTGAGCTGCCCTCTTGAACCATTTCTAATCCACTTGACGCAGTTCGTGAACAAAACTGTTGGTGAGGCAGTTGTAGGATTTTGACTCAACAACTCTAATCCACATTGAATTCATGATGCTGAGTGAGTGGCAGCGAATTTTTCAGGTCATGGTGCCTTATGCATTTGCCACCCGTGACAATTACCTCCTTCAGACCTCAAAGTAAACTGTCGCCACTCAGACCCTAACATAAATAGGAGACATTATCAATCCCAGACCCAACAGAGAATAACAGACATTATCCACCACAGATCCAATAAACATACACCGAACAATGTCCAACCTCCATACATTCCCACCAAGCCCACTTCCCTGCATAAAAGAGTTGACAAATATCCATCCTGACTCTAATGTAAAAATGGACACCATCCATCCTGATACCAATATAAAACAGGAAACAATATACACACTGAACCCAATATAAAATAGTAGACAATATCCACCTTGACCCAGAATGCAAAAGTGTAGACAAAAAACAGGAGGCAATATTCACCCCCGAGCCCAGTATACACCAGGGTACACTATCTACCCTGATCCCAAAATACGATATAGTGTCCCTCTAGGAATAGAAAGCATGTGGTGGCACCACAGGCATTTCAGAAGAGGTTCACTACATTGAGATATTTGACTTTTCTAGCCATGTGAAGCAGTGGCACATTTTGTCAGTGACTTGATTATTTGAGCTTCTGGCTTCCTTTATTTTTCGATCTCACTGAGTCTCCCAACTTTCCTTCTCACCATAGGAAACTTCATGGTTTATTATTTCCCGAGACTGTTTTGCCGTTTTTTTTTAAATGTGGGAATTGCATTAACGGTACCTCAGTCTTAAAGCAATGCAGAATTGATTTACTGAAAATTAAATAATGTAATACATTCAGACCAGGGCATTATCCTTTTTGATGTTGATGAGTTCATTTAACACATTTCTGGATTTTGAATGTGCTGATCTCATTCATCATGTCTTCAATGTCTCGTCTCCCTTTTTCATCTTTCTGGTAAATAACAATCCAGGAGAGGCAGAGGTTGGCAGAAGAGCCACATTCACTGTGTGCTTTCGCTAATGGTGTGGATTTCTGTTGCTTTTGGTGTTGGTACCTGCAGCACATCTGTTGTCGTGGCCGTCCTCCATCCTGAGAACATGCTTGAGTCAGCACAGTTTACTTTGCCTGATGAGGGCTTAGACACTTGATACATTAGTCTCTGATTTTACATGGTAATTAGCAGCACCTTTCAAAGACCGTGTTCTGCATTTTATACCAAATATTGACATAAAAGCCGATATCGATGGGAGTTGAATCATGGAGGAAAATCACAGACTGGGCTTTTAAAAAGGGACATTACAGCTTCATAATCCGGCAACTTCTCCAGAAAATTAAACTCCCGCCAGTTATATCGTCATTAACTTGAGAAAAAATAATCGTCAGAGAATCAATTCAGGATCTGCTTAACAGCAGCAAGAACACCAAAATCCAATCATTGCAATCATCCATGAAACTGCTGGTGTGTCAAAAGGTTTGCTTACTGAACGAATCTCTTCCAACTCACCGAGAAGGTGAATGGTCGCACCCCAGACTGAGTGTGTAGGTCAAATGCATGTTACTGGACTGATTCAATCCCTTCCTATACACAGAGCAGGAGAATAGTCTTTCCTTAGTAGGAGTACGTTGTTTTACAACAAGGGAAGATGACCGAAACGCTTTCCATATGAAGTGCAGGTCTCTCCTAATTGTGAATCCGCTGGTGTTTCTGGAAGCTGGAAGCATTTGTGAATTTCTTCCCACACATGGAGCAGGTGAGTGCGTTGCTGTGTCTTGAGAACAGATGACTGTCTGCAAACGTTTTCAAAATAAACTGCAACTTCTCCATGGCGTAAATGCAGTGGTTTAACAGCAGACTGGATGACAGAATAAATTATATCCCACATGCCCAGCGTGAATTTGCTCGGGTGTGATGCGAGTACATGACTGCCTGAGCCTCCTTCGCCAGTCGGTGCATTGGAACGGCTTCTCTTCAGTCTGAATCCGATAATGTGACATGAGACTGGCAGACTGAATAAATTCCTTCCCACACACAGAGGAAGTGAAAGGTTTCTACTCTTAGTAAGTGCACTGACGATTTTTCAACAGGGATTGATTTACTGCAGTGCCTACGTTTCCACGATTTGTCTGTTGTGTTGACCCCCACATGATTGTGGCGGTGTTTTTCCAGCCAGAATGGATGACCAAGTGCTTTTCCAGAATCATCGGATTTCGTCCATTTCTCCATAATTCTGCTGTCCTTATATGTCTCCAGGCTGGATGATCAGTCGAAGCCTCAATCACACATGGAACTCTTAAGTTTCCTCTCAATATGAATGTTGCATTTTTTCACGCTGTGTAACTGATTAAAGCTCTTTCCCACTCAGTAGAGTGGAATACTTTCAATCAGACGTAGCTGTTCTTCAGAGTCTTTGCAGTCATTCTGACCTTTGAATTATTCCCTTAAAAACGGATCGAATATTTGTCCTGAGATATTCAAAGGTCGATGATAATCTGGCAGAGGTCTGGCAAAGTCATGTGATTGCCAAATCTTGATATGCTGTTTGCTTTGAGATTCCCACCTTAAACATGTAACAACCTATAAAAGGCGCTTACAGAAGGCATCACTATGTACAGGTTAAAAACTAAGGAGACAATTCCAGTTTCTTTAGTACATCTTCCCTTTCTACAATCTCAAAGTAGGAAATGCTCGTCCGATACTTTCTCTCTCTCTGCTCTGAAAGACAAATGCATCTTCATTTTTTTCTTTCCTTCACTCCAATGTTCTCCCTACATATCCTGTGTCTGGGCTCAGTTCTTCCGATCCAGTCGAGTAAATTAGAATAAAATTAACGAGTCCATGATTTTCTCTCCTGGTCACTGTGACCATGAAACCACTTATTTTTTGCTCCAGTCCGACAAATCGCCACATTCATTCACCTCGAACTTACAACCTGCCTTTGTGTTATATTCTTCTGGTACTATCTCCCTCACTCTCTTCTCCTGTATAAAGAACGCACATTTTAAACTCAGGTCTCTCAGAGTGAAATACAAAAACTCCTGTTGATGCGAAGGTTTCCACAGGTTGGAATTCTCTCCCAGAAATAACAATTGCTGGCTCCTCACCAAGATGGCCAACCGTGATCCCCATTTCATCACCAAACCCTCATGAAGAAACCCGAGTGGACCGCCCTCTTTCTGCCTTAATACTGGGCCTATGCGGCTATTCTATGCGCCCACCTTCTGCAGGTTCCATTTCTACCCTGTCTCACAATCTGCACTCCGAGGATTAGGGCAGGACCTTGTCGCTTGGCCAAGCAGCCCCACCCCGGGATGTTTCTGAAACCTCCCTGCCCAGTCGCTGACTGCATTCCTCTCCCACACTCAGCCTCACCGCTTCCGTGCGCTGCAGAGATGGCATTGCATATGTTCCAAGTCTCCATGGGTGCGGGTGATCTGACTTCAGCTCTGATCTAATTGGAAGAGGACGAGGGACTCGAGTCCAATCAGTCGGAGTGAATTAGAGGTGGCGAGATCAAATGGACAGCCCCAGTTACCTGAGCAGTTTGATCTGATTTTCTCATGAATCTACTCATGGTTTCTCATGAATCACGATGTCATTTACACCCGTGAAGCAGGCTTGGGAACAATATCACTGTATCACAAGAAACCAATAAAATGTTGTACAATAAGCTACCGAAGACACGGAACAACGCTGGGAAGCGTTCCTTCACTGTATGTGAGAACTGCAGTGTGAACAGGAACTGAAGTCAGCATTATGCTTCAGTTACTCAGGCTCATTTACGTCAATTTACAGACTCCTTCATGAAAGTCGTATATTATGTATTAACGTTCTTTCGGACAAAACAAAAAACAAATTATTACTGCCAGACGTGATGAGTTTCTCCAAAACTTTTCTGTTTGAATTAGAAAATATTAACGTTGAAGTGTGTCATTACAGAAATCGAACAACATGAGTTTGTCACAAAGTTAAAGAATGAACTGCCATATACAGAAACCTCAAACTATCTGAGATTTCGTACTCGAGTAGAAAGACTAATTTTCTAAACCGCAGAATGTCTATTTGTCGAAAATAAACAGATTCATTGTGCAGGTAATCAGTTAAACTAAATCACCAATTCTAAAATTATAACTCTCCACTCGCCTTCCACACAGGGACAAATGCAAACATGGCGAGTGCTTTGTCATAGAGGGATCTGGATGTCCTCATACACAAGTTGCAAAAAAACTCGCATCTAGATACAACAGTTAATAGGTAAGACAAATGAAATTTATTGGAAAAGTTACAGTGCAAAGAAGTGCAGAAGTTTTGTTGAAAACATATGACGTTTTAATGAGTCCACACATGGTGTGCTGAAAGAAATTTTGGTCCCATTATTTGAGTAGACATTTAATTGCTCTCTACATAGTTCACAGGAGATTCACGATGTCATTGTTGAGGTAAGATGCTCATCTTGTGAAAAGACGTTTAGTAACTTGGCTGCACTATCTGGAGTTTGCAAGAATGAGAGCAGAACAGAATGAGGGCATATAACATGTCAAAAAAGATTGACAAATTAAACATGACAATGATGTTTCCTTTGAGGGGGTGATCCAGAATTTGAGTTCACAGTGTTACGACAAGTGACGCAAGTTTAAATAAGAGACAATAACAATTTTTTTAAGGATGGTGTATCTGTCGAACTTAATCATCCAATATGATGGATCCTTGGACACTGAGCAAATTTACTGAGGAGATTTTTCATGACTGAGGGTTGAAAGATTATATGGAGCAGGGACTCTCAACACATTTTCCAGTAGTTGACACACAGCTGATACAACTTGGCACTGTTGAGTAATTGTTCAATCTCAGGATGTTTTCTGCCTCTGCAGTCCTACAAGCAGTGAGTTCCAGAACTCTGCACTTTCTGGGTGACACAAATACTTATCACATTTCTTTTATCTTGCAGTAGAGCACAGCATTGTGGAATTTGTACGGTGAAAAATGTTTACTGAAGGACGGTGGAGGTGATCACTGTTTATTTTTCTCTTATTGGTAAGTACTTCTATTATTTCACACTCAAGTGGGATAAGAGGAGCTAACAGACAGGATAGACACTGAGCAGGAAATAGAAAAAGAAAAGTCTACTCTGTGGATTGAGACCTACTCACTCAGTTGGGAGCTCAGAGACAGGGAGAGAGGGTCCACCAAAGGAGGAGACTAAGGGATCCAATATAGTGTTAAAATATGACCTCATAGATGAAGGTGTAAGTTCACTGGTTGTTAAGTGATGTTTAATTTGAGTACTATATTGGAGAAATATCTCAGATTAAAAGCTAAAGGCTAGCAGGAAATGTAAAAATGCAAAGTTAAAGTTAATAATTTGGAAAAACAGTACCAGATATTATGTTGTCCCTGCATACTGTGGGAGCTGGTGGACACCTTCATGGTTTATACTGACATTACCTGTAATCCAAATTACTCTGATTCAATTGATGGGCTGAGGTTGAGCTTCAAACTTGAGGGAGGCACAGTGGCTCAGTGGTTAGCACTGTTGCTGCAAAACAACAAGATCTCGGGTATTGTTTCCAGCCTCATGTTACCGTCTGTGTGGAGTCTGGACATTCTACATGCATGCGTGTGGGTATCGTTTGGGTGCTGCAGTTTCCTCACACAGTCCAAAGATGAGCAGTTTTAGCGAATTGTGTCCAGGAATGTGTTGGTTATGTACGTTAGCCTGGGTTAAATGTAAACTAGTAGGGGTATGGGTCTTGGTGGTTTACTCTTTGGAGACTCGGTATGGATTTGTTGGGCTCTTTACACACTGTAGGGACTCTACGCTTCCATGAAAACTTAAGAAGGAGGGCAATTACCTGAATTTTGCGTTTCAGGAGCGAATCACACACAGCACTTTATGTCCGTGATTTTTTTTTCCCAGTGGTCAGGAGGCATGGTCCGTTTTTGTTTTGCCCGATTCCAAAATAAGGGAAACTTTGAACTGGCTTGAAAAGATGTTGGAGTGAGAAGGGGTGGATTCCGCCATGTGGGGACCAACAAAATTGGCAAGATAGTGACGAGCTTTTGTTTGGGGAATATCAAGAATCACCAACAAAATTTTAAAGCATAACCTCGAGAAATTAATCTCTGGATTCTTATGGAGATTAGGAAAGCAAAGAAATATACAAGAGACAAAAGGAGTGGCGCAAGAAATTGCCATTCCATTTCACTGCTGTGCATGTCTGCACATTTTAAAATGAAATTGTTCAGAGTTTGGAAAGTGCTTTCTAACAGTATGGCCTTTGTTGCTGATGAACAGCAGATGCAACTCTTGCATTCACTTACGAATTCGTTAAGATTTCTACAGATGTGATGACTGAATAAATCCTTTCTCACTGTCTGAGCCAATAAATGGCCTCTTCTCCGTACACACTTGCAGGTATTGCTGCAGGCCAGCTAATTCTTTGATTCGTTTCCCACACTTGGAGCATTTGAATCCTCTCTCCCATTGAGAATTTGTTCATGTTTCAATAGATGTGATGACTAAGTGAAATCCTTTCTACAATCAGAGAAGCTAAATGGCACTTCCTCAGTGTGAATTTGCTGGTGCGCACACAGGCTATATAACTGAGTAAATACTGACCCACCCTGAGCAAGTGGATGGGTTTGCACCAATATGAGGTTGCAGGTGGTTCAACCAACTGAAATATTCACCGTATTTCTTCACACATTAAAAGCAGATGAAGGCTTCATTCTAGTGACAGCATTTTGATATTTCCGCAGGGTAAATGAACCAAGGAATTAATTCCCACGTTCCGAGCAGGTGAATTGGCTGACGCAAGTGTGACATGTCGATAAACTTCCGGTGTTGGCAGGGAACATAATCCCGTCCGACAGTCCTCACATCTTCACAGTTTCTACACGTTATGGATGTAATTGTGTCTCTGAAGTTTCAACAATCAGCTGGAGACTCATGCGTACAGAGTACGGGTATAGTGTCTCCCTGCCGTAAATGATGCAATGCTTTTCAGGGCATGTTACAAGTTAATTGTGTTCGACAGACAGTTCACTGGGACACACTTACTTTGTGGCGGGAGGGTGTGCTTCTTTGTTTTTCCTTGTCTAATTGATATTTAAAACCCTTGATACGGATATTTCTCCATCTCTTGTTATTCAAGTCCTGATTAATTTAGTCACTGTCTGCAGGTGACCTTAAGATTCTTGTCTGCAAATCTTCACCGTCTAGTATCCCGTAAATGAATTATGAAATGAATAACTAAACAGTCGAAATTAAGAGCAAACAATTCTAGTTTCTCTGAAATATCTATTTCCTCTCCCTCAAAACTGTAACCGACCATTCCACTCTATCTAAACACTTCTACTCTGCAGCCCCTTATGTACAACCTCCCTAATCTTTGGGACGTTTTGAAAAACAGATCCATGCCCACAATTTCCTGCCCTGGACATTCTCTGCACCCTTTCTTGGTTCACTCCCTTTTACTTCAGTTGCTGCAAGTAAATAATTTAAAAGAACAATGAAAAAGAAGGACAGCAGAGGAGCCTTCAATCGGGTTGACTCCTTCTCGTTCTTCAATTTACATAACTGTAAAGATTTGGGATTGGAATTTGGATCCACGTGGGCGTGGTGACGCTTTGACCCTACACCGCTCTTATCCCCGGTCAACCAATGAGACAGGAGGGTGGCATTTGTTCTCCAGAAAATAGCAGCTACTCTAGTGCTCAGTCATCATTTGTTGTCTGTCCCAAATTGCCCAGAGTGCACTTAAGAGGCAACCACATTGCTGCGTGTCTGGAGTCACCAGTAGGCCAGAGCAGGTAAGGATAACAGTTTCCTTCCCTAAAGAATGCTGTTCAATGAGATGTGATTTCCCTGAAAAACATCAACGGTTGGTGTTCATGAGAACTCAATCCCAGCTATTTATTGATTTCAAATTCCATCATGTGTTGTGGTGGGTTTCAAGGATGGGCACCCTGAACATTACCAGGGACTCTGGATTAACAGACCAACGATAATACCATCGGCTTGTATCTCCCATTGTGCTAGGAAGAGTCCTCATGGCAAAACTGGAGCCCTGCCTCTGAGAAGTGAGATGAAAAGTGTGGGGTGGAGGATGTTGGAAGCAAGATCCCCACATAGAATATGTGGGCCATCGTTGGATTTTACTGAGATACACGGTCGAGTAAGCAGATTTCTTATAAAAAAGAATATAGATCAAGACAATTGTGTGGTGGAGGTGGAAAGGTGTAGCAGATTTAAATCAGAATTGAGATTAGGTATACTTGTCTCGAGGAATAGGGAATCTGTAGGATCCAATACCGAAACTATGTAATGTGGATTCCAGGACACTGAGTAAATCTAATGAAGGAATCGTGATTTTAAGTTCGTATGGTTTAAAGGGTGAGAGAAAGTCGGCAGCAAAATCCAGTTGAGGCTGAAGTAAGCTCAGTCAGCATTGCACTAAATGGTGGAGCAGGCTCGCAGGGCTGAACTTCTTCTTCATGTTCCCAATGGTCATCTTCTCACGTTAAACAACTGTAAATCTGAAGCCGAAAATCACCATCTTCACCAAAGGAGATTTTGGGAAAAAGCAGGATAGTTAGATGGATTAGCATTTCAAACTTGTAAAACGAGGTAGTATGTAGGCGATGATGAGTTATACTTCTAGAATGAGAAGTATCTTCTCGGCAGCCAGAATAATCTGTTTTGAATATATTTTCTGTACTTGAATGACGTCTTTTGTTAAATCATACTCTGTGAACAATCACTGGGGTTTGAGTAAATCTCGCTTTCACCCCAATGTTGTGGTGTCCGAACTGATTGAATGGCTAATATTGGATCCGCAATCCGTGATGTTGGTCAGGGACGATGCATTTGCTAAGGTTATTTGCTGGGATATGCGGGAGTCCCACCGATAAAGCTTATCTCTGGGACTGTTTTTGGATGATGATCCCGAATGGATGAAAAATATGAGGAGCCAAAGATAGATCCTTGGAAACCCCCCTAGGAATCTGGTTCAGGCAATCAGAAGTGTGTCAAATTGACAGGATGAGTACTGAGAGGGCATGGTGGAGGTAGAAGAAACATTGGTGATTGATTTTTTTGTGTGTTCAAAGAAGACCTCTCGAGACAGTTTGGTCTGGGGAATCAGAAATGGGAGGGACACAGCAGAGTTAACGACTCAGATGGTCTTACTTTAAGTGACAAAGTACATCAGCTGTTCACCTGTTGTCGGCCTTGACAATGGAAGAGTTGGTCAAAGCCATTCAGCTGGAACAAGGAGTGGACCATTCAGCACCTGAGATGACACCTCCATTCCATTGGCTGGCGATTTCTTTCCTGCAGTATTCCAATTTCCCAATGTGTTATTCACCTCCAGGAATCAACTGCTTTATGAGGGAACATCCCCAAGCTTGCATCTACCTCTGGGTAAAGAATTGCAAAGACAATTCCGTCTAATTGAAAAAATCCTAATCACCATATTCTCAAACGGCCTCTTCTTTGTTTTGAGATGATATTCCCTGGATCTAAACCAAAAAATAAGAGACATCCACACCATAACCATCATTGATGTTTCAAGGTGATAATAGCTCATTTGCAACTACAAAGGAATAAGTGTGGCGAGCTGCCGGCTGGCCTGTTTGAAATCCATGGAATATTCGAGCACCCACAGTGTTGTGAGGAATAGAGGTGCCAGCACATATAAAGTGACGGCGACAGAAGGTGATTTTGTTTAACTTCGCAATGCCATAGGCGCTGAAAACAACAATTGCTGGAGATCCTAACAGAACAGGAAGCATCCACAGAGAGAGAGCAAGCAAACATTTCAGAGCTAAAATGAAATGTGGACGTACAACATTAATGCCATAGTTCATGGTGGGATGCGTGTGTGTGCGTATATCGGAGGACAGGTTGCTTTGGTGGAGAAAAAAAAATAAGCCTTCACCCTGACCCCCTCAAACTCACGCTATGCTGATCATCCTGGCATGCTCAAACTCAAACTATTACTGAAACAAAGACGCCCCCACACTCAGTCCATCACCATCACCCTGAACACGTCAAACTCACTCCATTACCATCATCCTGACAACATCACACGCAGACGGTCAACGTAATCCTGACCCCCTTACACTCAATGTGTCACCCCAACCACTTACCGCATCACACTCACTCTATCATCTTCACCCTGAACCCCTCACAGTCACACCGACAACATCATCCTGAATCCCTCACACTCAAACCATCACCATCACCATGAAGCCCCCACACTCATTCCATTACCATCTCTCTGACGCCTTCACCGTCAGTGTCTCTCACACACTGACCCCATCATACTCACTCTGTAATCGTCACCCTGAAACACTCACACTCAGTATTTTACAATCACCTGTCCCCCTCGCCCTCACTCCATTACCCTCACACTGAGCCTCTCACACTTACGCCATTACCATCAGTGTGACTCCTTTGCACTCACAAGGTTACCATAACCCGAAGTACCTAACACACATTCCATCACCATCACACTGACCCCCCACACCTACTTCATCACCGTCACCAGAACCACCTCACAGACTCTCGGTCGTTGTCACCCTGACCACTTCACCCTCAGTCCTTCACCATCAAGCTGACTCCATCATACTCATTACATCACACTCACTCCACCACCATCACCCGTACCCCTACACTTTCACTCTGTCACTCTCAACCTAAACCCCTCACACTCACTCCCTTACCCTCAACCTTACCCCATCACATTCACTCTGTTAACAACACGCTGACGTATTTATACTTAAAACGTCACCATCACATGAAGCAAATAACACTCAATCACCGTAACACTGAAACCCCCCACATTCACTTCATGACCATTACCCTGACCACCTCACACGCTCACACCCTGACTCCGTGACCCTCAGTCCTTCACCGTCAACCTGACCTCATCAAACTCAGTCCAGCACTTTCACACTGACCCAGTTACACTCAGTGTATCACAATCACCCTGACCACCTCACACTCACTCCCATCACTGTCATTCTGACACCTTGACACTCTCTCCGCCACAGTCACCCTGATAATGCTCAGTCTCACTTTGCCACTGTCACCCTGAGACCCTCACCCTCACTCCATCACTGTCACACTAAACGCCTCAAATTCACGCCGTTAACGTCACACTGACCACATTGCACTTAATCTGTCACTATCATCTTGACACCATCACAATCACAGCGTCACTGTCATCCTGATGACTTCACACTCACTCCGTCACCATCAGACAGAACTCCTCACACTCATCCATCAGCATGACAACCCAATACACACTCATTTGCTGTCACAGTCTCTCTGTCACACATACTCCGTCATCATCACCATGACCCCCCCAAATTCACTCCATCACTCTCACCCTGATCTCATCACAGTCACACCATCACAGTCACACTGACCGCTTCACACTCACTCTGTAACCATCACGCTGAACCCCTCACACTTTACCCATCACCGGACCATGACCCCCTCACACTCACTTCGTCATTGCCACGTGACCTACTCACTCTCACTCTATCACAATCACCCTGACTCCCTCCCACCGAATCAATCACGGTCACCCTGATGACCTCACACTTATTCCCTCATCGCTAGCCTGACATGCTCACACTCACTTCCTCATTACCCTGACCACCATTCCCTTACTATCACCATGATCCACTCACACTCAATCTGTTACTTTCACCCTGACCATCACACACTCGCTCTATCAATGACACCCTGAAATTCTCACACTCACCCCGCCAGAGTCATCATGACCCTGTCACATTTTACTCCCTCACAGTCACCCTGGCCCCCTCACAGTCGCTGCCTTAATGTTCCCTCCTCACACTAATCCTTAACCTTCATCCTGACACCCTCAAGCTCATGCCTCACTATAAACCTATCACAAATAAGTCCACCACCGTCAGCTTGACCCTTCTAAGTCTCACTTCCTCAACGTTAAAGTGACCTCCTCACACTTACTCCGTCACCATCACCCTTAACACTTAGATTCACTCTGTCAACCTGACGCCCACACACTCACTCCATCACACTGATATCATCACACTCACTCCATTACTGTCAACATATCGTCCACATACACACTCCGCCATCATCACCTTGAACCCCATCGCAATTACACAGATACCATAAACCTGACCGCCACACACTCACTCCATCACCATACCCTGAACCACACACGCTGTCCCCCTCACACTTACTCAGTCAACGTCACCTTGAACCCCTCACACTCACTACCTTACCGTCACCCTGGCTCTCAAATACTCACTCCATCATATCAGACTGACTTCATTATGACCCCTCCATCACTGTTATTCTAAACAACTGACACTCTCTCCATCAGTGTCACCGTGACAACCTTCACTCTAACTCTATCAATGTCACCTTGATTCCCTCACACTCACTCATCACTGTCAACTGCACACACATCCTGATCATCACGCTCACTCTCCTGCACTCTCCACCACTATCATAATCACTCCCCTGCATAGTACCCACCATTCACACACTTCCTTCACAATCGCCTAGCATCACATAGGCTCACTGCCTCACCATCACGCTAATTCTCTTGCACACTCCCCACTTTCACTCTCAAACCTCCCCACACTCCTTCACCTTCATGTAACCACACCCACAACCTCCCCCACAATTACACTCAAACAGCTTCTCAAACACGCTCGCAAACACTCCCCCGTCATCAAGCTCACTGTCCTGCACAATTTCTCAACACTATGGTCACACTCTAACATAGTCCCAAAACGACACACTCACTCCCCTGCACACTTCCTCACCATTACCCTCACTGCCCCGCACACTACCCCACTGTCACACTCACTCGTCACCTCCTCTCTATCACACACTCCCCTGCCCACTCCCTCATAATCGTACTCTCACCCTCACTGGCAACCAAATGTCACGCTCACCCCCACACACTCCCCCAAGATCATGCTCGCTCCCCCGCACTTTCCTCCAGTGTCACACACACCCCGTACACTCCATCAACATCATGCTCACTCCCCGACATAATCACGTACTGACACTCTCATGCACCAGCACTCTCACACACCTGCATACTCCACAACCATCCCACGTACACACTCGCACATTCCCGTCCATCACTCCCTTGCACTCTGCCCACCGTCACGCTCACTCCTCCACACGCTCACTCCACCTTATTATCCCCAACAAACCATCACTACCCTAATTCTATTACTATTGCAATAGACCGCTTCATTTCTGAAACATTGGACTGATATGAGAAAGTCCGAGATGTATTGGTCAATGAGTGAATTTAATTAATTGATGAATTTGGGTAAAGGGATATTTCAGCACATTCTTCAGCTGTTGTCTGAACTTAGTATGAAACACAGCATAAATCGCAGTGTTTGTGCAGCAACTGAGGAGTTGCAGCATGAAGCCCAATTCCATTACAAAGCGAGGTAGCGACACAGACCGATAACAAACCCACCACATCCGTCTCCATATGGAATACACCATTAACGTTGATCATAACAGCATGAAATTGGCCGAAAAAATAAGCAAGAAAACCATGATTATTTTTCGATTTTTCATTTCCGTGTCGGAGCGAGCGTCTGCATTAGTAGCAGGCCAGAGTCGCCTGCGGGCTCTGCTGGTCACATAAATGTGTCTGACCGTTAAAATGTTGAGCAGCAGATTCAGGAGAAATGGGAGGGATGGAGTTAGAATGTGATGGAGGAACTCGATTGTAACCCAGACATGGGAGGTTGCAACACCAGCTGATCCATAACAAAACCAGGGCGCATTCCCCCAAAAATACCGAGCTGACAACATAAAATACCAGAAAATGTTCTTTAAACAGCTCAGCGCAGTCACTGCTCCCAGAACCACAGCTGCCGTTTTCTCGCTGCAATATTTACTTTTCAATTTGTGGCAACAAATGGCCACAAAACGATCAAAGGTGAAAGGGACAGTAAACCAGACAGAACAGTCAGTGGCTGCATAAACCAGAACGGCGTGGATATTACACACGGGGAGGGACCTCAAGAAATAAAAAGCTTCGGAATAAACAATGCTAATATGTCTCAACATCAGGTCGAGGATAATGACCAGTAGATCCGCCGCAGCCATGGCTCCCAGGTAACGTCTGACACATGGAGACAATCCACAATCTTTATAAAGCAGGACGTAGATGGTCACTACGTTAACTGTGAAGAAGGAAAACAAACGCATTATACATCAGCAAGGAGACAAAGTGACCAGTTGATTGAGGACAGCGTGGTATTTTCAAACGTGTCACTGTGTTCAGAGATATATTTAAGTATTTCGAGTTGAAGTAAAAGATGTTATTTTCTGAATTGATTACAAAAATGCGACGTAAAACACAGGAAACTCTCTGACCCCAAACACACAGTGATTCATCCACAGCAACAGATGTTTTCAAGAACATTCACACACACTCGATCACTCGAGAACAGACACAAGTCATCTTTTTTCCAGTTCCTAATACAGAGGTGAATGGAAGAGCAACTGTTCCCCAGGGATTTTAGCCTCTGTTCAATTCATTGACATTGGGCCATTCACAAATAATGTCAGTTATCGAATGTCGGGTATATAATGTTCCAGAGAATATCAATTAAAGATTGTTCTGGAGAATGTCAGTGAGATAATTTTCCGGGGACTCTCGCTTACACAATTTGCCAGTGAATTTAGGGTGTGAAATCGTCCTGTGAATGACCGCTATAAAATGGTCTGGGAAATGTCCGGTACAGATGTTCCAGGGAATGCCTTTTACACAATCGTCCCCGGACTGTCAGTTATGGAATGTTCTGGGGAACATCGGGTACAGAATGATCCGTGGAATGTTCGGTATAAAATGTGTTAATGTCACAAAGAGCCACATCTCCCTTCTGCTCATTATGTTTGGCAAGGCCAATTCAAAATCACGGTATGAATCTCTCCCCAAAGTCAACTCAACTGGAACTTTGCATTACAAAAACACAATAATATTAAGATAACAACTTGAACATTTGATATTAGATCTTCAATTACGATCATACTGATGCAATGTCTTATTCTGACATGTACCCCATCTCCTTTCACTTCTGTCAAATTTTCCCTGCTGTAAAGTTTCTTGGATATTCATTTCCCAAGACTGGTCAAGCTGTAGCCATGAAGTCTCTCTCATGCCATTAAGTCACAGTCACTTACGTCAATGGATGCTGTGTATTTCTCAATCTGTTTGAGAATACAGCACATATTCAGATAGAGTGCCTTTCATTCAGCATTTAAGGCATTTTTCCTTCCTCCTTTGTACCATTGTTCCTCATATTATCTCAGTCAGGAAACATTGTGATGTCATCATACTGCCAGAATCAGACGTGATTGGTAATGTTTCATGAAGCGCCATTACCATCCCTGGGTATATCCTGTGCGAACGTAAGGACAGACCCATTAGTGCAAAGGACACCGTGGCTTCCATTCAGGTAAGGATAACCTTGGAATTCCCCAACATTGATTTCAAAATCGGGAAGTCTCATGGGAACTGGTCACACATGGTCAAGGAAATCATCGGATGATGGACATCTACTGCCCTCACTCGGTATAAATGAGTTCCCCTCGATGTTGAAAATGAATTTAAGGAAGCACTGAGGGTGACAAGGACACAGAACGTAGTCTATGTCAGGGACTTCAAGGTCCATCACGAAAAGTGTTTCCACACGTCCAATACTGACTGAGCAGGGCGAGTCCTCAAATAGACAGCAGCCATACTCGGGAAGTGATGGGGAAGGAAAAAGAGGGAAACATTTCCACGAAACAACTAGTCCCACGTGAATCTGTCCCGAACAATATCTGTAGGAGCGCCCAGGACACAGTCCAGGAACAGGTAAAGTGTCAGCCTCATATTGAAGATACCACACACTGTGTTATGTGGCGCTACTTCCTGCGAAATAGGGCATAGTTCTAAAGGACCAAGCAAATGGGTATCCATGTGGTATTGAAGCTATCAGCAGTTGCAGCATCAAATTTCTTCCCTCCATGATAAATTCAGAAGTATGCTTTTTAATAATGGTTCCAAAATGTGCAGAAATATTGACAACTACACCTATACAGTAGCAGGCTATTCAGTTCATCAAGAGTTTTAAACAGGAACAGAATGAGGTCATTCAGCCATTTTAGGGTGTTACTCAGGAATTCGAGCAGATCATTAATCTCTCATACATATTATGCAGGAAACGGAGGAGAGCATGCAGCCTTTCAAAGCTGCTACACAGTATTATGGGGATGAGTAGTTACTGATCCAGAAACAAGTATAAATTATGGATAAATTCGTCTTTGTCAGTTTAATATAAAATAATGACTGCATCGACACAGTGACCACTGATAGTTCCTCACGTGTTTGCAATCTATTGCAACAATTTTTATAAATGGAGCAAATGAATTCTTCCGAAATTTGTGGATAATATTAACGTAGCAAGGAACCTAAGTTGTCAAGGGGAGGTAGTGACTGTTAATGGATAAGCAATGCACAACCATTTGGCAGACAGATTATAACGTGGGTAACTGTGAACCCGTTAATATTTCAAGAAGAATGAAAGGCTGTCTATTACATAAATGGGTGGAGATAACAGAACTTAGTGATGCCTTGTGTACTGAAGTATTCACTCTGACCAGTTCATACATCAGAAGTGTCGTTCCATCTCCTTGACTGTCTGCTCCCGACATTCGCAATGGCCCCATTGATTTTTGTGCACACGGAATATTTTGATGTGATCGGCTGGTGGTGGGGAGTGGTGAGGGCGAGGGTATTTTGAGCGGTGTATCAAAGGGATGTTTTTTTTTCCGAGAGATCATCCATTCTTTCTACGTGGAGACCTGAAGACGATGGGAATAGCTGACTGCATCTGACTGAAGAAGTGAAAGCCAGAACAGTATCTTCCCGTGCTGGACAGATATATAGTGAGGGTTTATAGCTCAATATACTGGTCTGCACAGCTTTTCACTCTGGGCAGATTGCTCGGTTGGATCGAGCAGACCCTGCTCCAAAATGCTTGGTGCTGAGCGGATATCATCTCTGGGTTTATGGTCTCTGGGCCAGTTCTGTGTGTTGAATTAATAATATGCTATGGCTAACCATTGTAATTGGTCTGACAATGTTTTTGTCTTATAATCGCATTGCTTTGTTTGGACCCTCCATCTCTCACCCCATTAATGCAACTGTGTATTCACTGCACATGGGCACACTACAACATTAATGGAGTGAGAGATGGAGTGTAGAACCATAAGAATGAGAATATAAAATAAAGGCATTGTCAGGTCAGATGAAATGTTTCACCATATGATATCCTCAATCCACCTCACTGAACCAGCCCGGAGAATGTAATCCCACAGCGGATATCCATTAAGCACGGAACACTGTGGGGAGAAAGCTCTGCTCGATTCAAACCAGCATTCTGCCCAGAGTGAAAAACTGTGCAGAACAGTTCATGGAGCTATAAACCCTGATTCTATATCTGTAAAGCACGGGGAGCTATGTGGAAAACCACCCTACATTGATCTATAATCTAGAACGACATAACAGTCTATGTTTGGGATCTATGCAGACCACAGCAGTGCACTGATCTATACACCCGGATTGGTTATCAAGCCAGTTAAGAACGTCATGCAGACCACAGCAGTACAAATTGAAGTATAAACCTACACTCGATATCTGTTCAACACGAGGTGATGTTATGCCACGGCGGTGCATTGATCTATAAACCCGGACTAGATAGCTGTCCAGCACCAGGAGATATGCACACCACAACAGAGCATTGACAAGATAACTGTCCAGCACGGTTAATCCAAACAGACCACAGCAATGCATTCATATGTATATCTGAACTGGATATCTGTCCAGCACCGGGAGCCAGGCAGATCACAACTGTACAACTGTATTCAGGCCACTCTGAGTGAAGCGCTTTGGAAGACGTTGAGATGGATTTATTACACTTTCTCTATCTTTCAATGTTTGTTGCATATACATCTCCAAATTACAGTGTGAATAGATTATAAATTACTGAAGGCAGCAGATAGGTCAGCAATGACCATGTTCATCTCTTTCTGTTAATATCTTAGGGACAGCATAGCAAAAAAAAAGACACAAACTGCCCTAAATCTCCAAAATCATTAGAGCATAGAATATGACAGCGCAGGACAGGCCCTCGATGTTGAGCCAACCTACGAAACCTATCTGAAGCAACCCATCTAGCATGCACTACTCCATTTTCATCCATATGACATTCAAGTTGGTGAGTCTACTAGGCAGGCCTTTACAATTCTCTGAATAAAGAAAACACCTCTGATATCTGACCTGTATCTATCACCTCTTTGGTCACCTTCTCAAAGAGATTAATAAGATTTGTGATGCACGACCTCTCCTTACCTAAATCGTGTTGATGATCTGTTATCAAATGTTCGTCTCTATGTGATGCTCAATCCGATCTGTCTTCACATTTTACAACACTGTACTCTCGCAAAACTTCACAGTATTATCTTTGTTTTGCCCTATTCTTGCGCTCGTGATTGTTTTGTTCCTGATATATCGATAGAAAGTTTTAGGGATTTCGATAATCCTATTTGCCAATGACTTCCCTTTCTTGGAATAAGTAAAGCGCCATGCAGCGATATATAGATGGTGGCAGATTCGAAATGTTCCAGCTGGAGCTACTCTGATCCACGAGCTCGTTTTAAATTTTTCTTCTTTTCTGAAGGTTTGTTCCACCAAATGGTGAACTTCTGAAGTTATTCGGAGGGGAATGGAGGAGGGGATTACGACACTGGCGGCTGGCACTGGGTGGAGATGCCCAAATGGGATTCACACACTGAAGACTGTGGGAGACAAGTGTCCCAGAGTTGAGCCCCAGATCATCGGTAAGTGCAAGGAGATGAGTCCAGGACGGAAGACTCAGATTGGACTCTAAAATGGGCGGGGAGTCACACTGGTGTGCCTCAGCTGTCATGGAGATCTGGAGGGATGTCCAGACTGGAGTCTGGAATAGGGCAGTAAAGGCATCGAGTCTGGAAGCAGTCTAGATACTGGGTCCGCTGCGGTCTTCGGACATGGATCTCTGCTATCTGGATTCCTGGTTCATTATGGTCTGAAGACTGGGCTTAGTAAAGTCTGGAGACTAGGTACAGTGCCATCTGGAGACTGGGCCCTATATGGTCTGGAGAATGACCGCGGTGCTGTCTGGAAACTGTGCCTGATGCTGTCTCGATATTGGGTGGAGTGTGATCTCGAGTGTGGGATTGGTGAGGTTTGGATTCTGGGACAATCAAAGTCTGGAAAGTGGCCTCTTGTTGTCTGGAGACGAGGGACGGGGCCGTCTGGTGACTGTGCCTACGGTGCTTTCGAGAGACGGCCGTTTGTGCTATTGAGATTCAGCCGGGATCTATTAGAGTCTGGGCCAGGTACAGTCTGGAAACATGACGGGGTGTGGTCTGTAGACTGGACCCCATGCAATCTGGAGAGTGAGCCCAACAAGTTCCGGAGACCAGACCCGATGTGGTCTGTAGACTGGGCACAGTGCAGTATGAAGACTCGGCCTGGTGTGGTCTGGAGACTGGGCCGGGTACCATCTGAAGACGTGGACCAGTGCAGTCAGGAGACTGGAAACGGCGCGGTCGGAAGATTCGGCCCGGTGCGTTATGGAAACTGGGTCTGGTGCATCTGGAGACTGGACCCAATGTGTGTGGAGACTGAGCCCGGTGTGGTCTGGAGATTGGGAATTCTGCAGGCTGGAGACCGGGCGTATGATGTTCTGAAGATTGGACGCAGTTTCTCTAAAGACATGGCGAGGCGTGAATTGAGACTGGGCATGGTGTGGTTTGGAGACTGAATACGATTACAGTCTGGAGACTGGGCCCGATGCTGTCTGGAGACTGGCCATCTGCAGTTTGGAGACTCAGCGCAGAGCGGTCTGGAGACTAGGGCTGGTGCAGTGTGGAGACTGGCTCCAGTTCGAGCTTAAGACTCAGGCTGGTGCAATCTAGAGTCTGGGCCAGTGCAGTCTGGAGATGGGCCCGCTGATGTTCAGAGAGTGAGATCAGTCTGGCTTGGAGATGGGGATTGCTGCAGCCTGACGACTGAGCGCAGTGTGGTCAAGCGACGGGGTACATTTGGAACTGGACAGTTAACAAGCACACTGGGCTAGATGTAGTCAGGAGACTGGGCCAAGTGTGGTCTTGAGAATGGGAGATGGTGACTCGCGTGGTCGGGAGACATGGCTTAGTGTTGTCCGGTGATTGGGACAGTTGTAGGCTGGAGACAGGGCCCGGTGCGGTCTGTAGACTGCGTCTGGAGCATTCAGGAGTTTGGGCCTGGTGCAGTCTGTGTACTGGGTCCGGTGTGGACTGAAGAGTGTGCTTGGTACGTTCTGGAAACTGGGACTGGCAAAGCCTGGAGACTGGGCCCAGAGTGAGCTGGAGAGTGAGCCGAGTGCAGTCTGGAGCCTGGACCTGGTATATTCTGGAGACTGGACCTGATATAGCCTGGAGACTGGATTTGGTGTGGTCTCGAGCATGGCTTCAGTCCAGCCAGGAGACGGGGCCAAGCGTGGACTGAAAACTGGACCTGGTGTGGTCTGGTGATGCAGTGCAGGGTAGTCTGGAGATAGGGTGATATCTGGAGTCTGGGCTCCATGTGGTCTGAGGACACTGTCTGGTGCAGTTTGGAAACCCAGTATGTTGTGCTGTGGGAACGTGGCCCAAGGATGTCTGGAGGCTGGGCCCATGGTGATCTGGAAATATAGTATGTTATGGTCTGGATACCCGGCACGGTGTGGTCTGGATACCCGGCCCGGTACGAGCTAGAGACTGGGCCAGGTGCAGTCTGAAGACTTGGCCTGACACGTTTATGGAATATATGGAAGTCAATTTAACTTAGTCCTGTATTGTATGCCCAGGATCATGTTAAAGGGCTCCAGTCACAAATAATGCAAGCAAAAAATGATTGCATAGTTAATTCAGTTACAGATGAACTAATGGAGAAGACAATGGCAGTGCAACGTGATGGGTAAAGTGTAAGCAGCAGACCCGTGTGGCAGAAGATGATTAGTTTATAAAGGCAAAGAAAGCTAGTATGATTGGTTATGCTATTGTTATCAGATAAGCACGGGAACTAGAAATTTATTAACTGCAGAAGATCCAAGATGGATTGGGCAGTCGGGAAGCCATTTTCTGATTTTCACATCTTTTCTTTGGAAATAAAAGTTAAACTTCATGAAGAATTTTCTGCGTGTGCTGGCAATTCTCATCGAATATCACGTGATTTTCCACAGCAGGGTCTCGAGACTGTGACTGATGCAGTCTGGAGATTGGGCCCGGTGCCATCTGGAGACGAGGACTGGTGCTGTTTAGAGACTGGCCAGACGATGGTCTGGAGACTTGACCAGTTACAGTCTGGAGACAGAGCCCAGTGTGGTCTGGAGATTCGGTTTGGCGCATTCACAAGATTACTCCTGGTGCATTATGGAGACTTGGCACAGTGCGTTCTGGAGACTGGTCCCGTTGTGGTCTGGAGACAGGGTCTGGTGGGTTCTGGAGCATGGTTCCAGTCCAGTCTGGAGACTTAGTTTCATGCAGTTTCGAGAATGGGCCGAGCACATATTGGAAACTGCACCTGGCGTTGTCTGTAAACTTGATGTTGTGCACTCTGGAGACTGGGCCCAGTTTGGTCTCGAGTGTGGGCCCGTTGAGGTCTAGGACACGGCCTTGTGCTGTTTGGAGACATAACACGATGTGGTCTATAGACCTGGCTCAGCGTGATCTAGAGGCATGGCATGGTATAGTGTCGATACTCGGAATGGTGCAGTCTTGATAAAATGCCAGGTACACTCTGGAGACTGGTCCTGGGTGTTCAGGAGTCTGGGAGAGATGCAGTCTGGAGATTGGGCCTTGTGCATTCAAGAGACTGGAATGGCAGTGATCTGGGGAACCGGCCTGGTGTAATTTGGAGACTCATTCCGATGTGAACTGGAGAACTGGCCTGGCACGGTCTGAAGACTGGGCCTGCCTGGCCTCGAGACTGGCCCCAGTGCGATATGGATACTGCACTTAGTGCAGTCTAGAGACTGCACCCGGTCTTTTCTTGAGATTGGGCCAGTGGCAATCTGGCAACTGGGCCCCATACGATCTGGAGCCTGGGCCCGGTGCAGTCGGAAGACTGGCCTAGTGCATGTTCAAGACTCAGCCCGGTGCGTTCTACGGACAGTGTCAGGTGCAGTCTGAAGACTGGTTCTGATGCAGTCTAGGGGATAGGGCCATTCCAGTCAGGAGACTGGGCTAACGGTGGTCTGGAGACTGTGCCCTTTGGGGTCTGAAGACTCTACCAGGTGCTATCTGGAGTCTGACCTGGGTGTATGTTGGAGACAGGGTCCAGTGCTGCCTGGAAACAGGGTCTGGTGCATTCAGGAGACTAGGCCTGGTATGGTCTGGAAAGTGGCCTTGGTGCCGTTTGGAGACTGGGATCGGCGTAGTCTGGAGACTTAGCCTTTTCTGGTCTGGGGATTGAGCCACATTCGGCCTGGAGACTGGGCACTGTGCAGTATGGAGAGTGGATCTGGTGTGACTGGAAATGCACACGGTCCGGTCTAGAGACTGGGCTTCGGGCGGATTGGAGACTGGTCCTGGTGCAGCCTGGAGCCTTTGTGCTATTCGAGCTGGAGACTGGGACCAATGAGGTCTGGAGACTTGGCCTTGTGCTGTCTAGAGACCTGGCCTTGCCCGGACTGGAGCCTGGGCCCAGTGTTATCTGAATACCCGGCCTGTGCAGTCTGCAGATTGGGACAGGTACAGTCTGGAGACTTGGCCTGGTGCAGTTATGGAATAAATGAAAGTTAATTTAGCTGGTATACAGTTAACGTCGTGGTTCAATGTATACACAGGATCATATTACAGGACATCAGTAACAGAAAATGGAAGCACACTAGGATGGGCCAGTTAAATCAATGATAGATGAGCTAATGCTAAAGACACTGGTAGAGTAATGTGATAAGGAGAAGTGTAACCAGCAGACCAGTTTGGCAGAAGATGATTAGTCGAGAAAGACTAAGCAAGCTAGTAGTTGACTTCAAGTTGGCACCTGGCTTCACTAGTGTGCCAAACTAGCACTGCACCCCACCCCATTACGAGGTGAGGTTAGGGCTGGAGAAGATGTAGAATGACCTCAGTGGGTTTCTCTCTCAGTGCAGCACCATGTCATCTCCTCTGCCCTAAAACTTTCAACCATGTATCGAAACATGCTCCTTTCTCAGTGCCTGCCTACGGAACCAACGATCACACAAGGACTCTGGATCACCTGCAGATCAACAAAATTTGCATTTGAACAAGTCAACGAGTGAAGACTATAAATTCCAAACCTCCAGCAACGGCTTTCCTTCTGGGTCTTCCGCTCCATACATGCAGCCATGCACCCGCACATAATCTCTCTATAGTTAACCATGCCTCAACTGAGGGACACACTCTCTCAGAACTGGAAAGGACTCCTGCTGGATTACATACTAAGAAGAATTCACGCAATTAATGTAGACTTTTTTTCCAACATATCAGACGACAAAAAGTGCAACAACAACAAACTTTCATGTACCCACTAAATAAACAGCATTCCTTCAATATTCCAGAAGCTTTCCCTGGCCTCCAAAACGACTTGGCTGCCATCAGCCATGAGGCAATGCCAACAATCGTCACCATGGTGAGCGATGATGCATTTTTGGTTCCTGCAGCCCAACAGCCTACAGCTCGGCTGATCATTCTGTCTCCATGACCACCGACCAGACAACTGTTGCTGCAAATCCTGGCCAGAAATCCACATCAATAGCTGCTATGAGATCCGCTGTCTCTGAAACCAATGCAAGGCCCATTCGGAACATTTCCGTCCACTCTGTTGCCACCACGGCAGTCACTCCTGCCCCCTGTGATATCACGAAGGCTTCAGCCCCTTTGTGGCCACTACTGCTGCTACTTCTGTTGCCAACAACTCCACCTACGCTGCACATTTCACCACACCACCCTCTATATCATCATTTACGCTACGTGTTCCGCCCATTCTGCCCCACAGCTGCCAGTGCAGCAAGCACTTCCAATCCGCAATGACACCACTCACATGAACATCGCTGACACGCCCACAATGGATCCCACAGTCACCACCTCCACCCCGGAAGCCTGGGATGAGCATCACTTCAATAAATGGCGTCACCCCCTGACCCTCCATATTGCTGCCACCTCCAGTTACTGTCTCCACCCGCATTTCTAGATCCAGCCCTCAGCCAATTCCTAGATCCCAGCCCTGCCGAGTTTTGACTATCCTGCACACGGAACATGAACGATCAGTCCTCAGCAAAAACCTTACCTTCATCCCGTTCCGCTCCTGTGTAGCAAATTCAACATGTGCTGTGACATCGAACACTTCATCCGCCACCTCTGCTTCTGAGCTTATGTTCTCCTTCAAGACTTCTGTACACCTTCTGCGGACCTCTTCGCCCACCTCCAACACATCCCATCCACCTGGACACCCCGTGCCAGTCTGTTACACTCCCTCGAACTCTTATTTCCACATGCAGCTGGGCATTGACCATTTCAACCTGTCCAACCCTCTCAGCAACTTCAACCTCTCACACTCACAACACACAGCACTCCACTCCCTCTGGTACCACACCAACCTCACCACAAACGCTGCGGACAAGCGGGGTGCTGTGGTAATTTGGCGCACTGACCTCTACACTGCTGAAGCCAAGCGCCAACTTGAAGACACTTCGACCTATCACCACTTCGACCATGACCTGACCTCCCAACACCTAAGCATCATCTCAGAGGATCTACCACACTCAGCTTTCAAACTCATAGTTCAGGAACACCAAAACACCTGTTTCTACCTCCTACCTAAGATCCACAAGCCTAAGGACGCCAGACGATCCACCATCACAGCCTGCTTCTAACCAACCAAATTCATTTCCACATACTTCAATAAAGTCTTATGCATCCTGATCCATGAACATCGCACAAACATTCGGGAAATCACTGACGCGTGCCAACTCCTCCAAGACTTCCATTTCCCTGGGACAAAATGTCCCATCTTCACGCTGGACATCCAATCACTATACACCTCTATCTGCCACGATCAAGGCCTCCACGCCCTCTGTTCCTTCCTCATCCGAAGTCCCCACCAGTACCCTTCCACTGACACTATAAACGGTTTTGCTGAACTGGTCCTCACCCTCAACATTTTTTCCATTGAATTCTCTCACTTCCTCTCGATGAAAGGGGTACCCATGGACACACTCGTGTTCCCCAGCTAAGCCTATGTCTTTACTGGCTTCGCAGAATAGTCTACCTTTCACAGTTATACTGTCCCCACTCCTCACCTTTTCCTCTGCAAAATTGGTGACTTACTCGACGCCACGTCATGCTCCCACGCACAGGTTGAACAGTTCATCAACTTCACTAATTCATTCTCCCCCAACCTACAATTCAACTGGGCCATCACAGACACATCCCTCCACTTTCCGGACCTTTCCACCTCTCTCAACAGTGACTTACTTAACACTGACATTTTCTACAAACACACTGAGTCCGACACCAAACTCACTACACCACCACCCAACCTGCCTCCTGCAAAAATGTTATCCGGTATTCCCAATTCCTCCATTTCGGCAACATGTGTTCCCAGACCGACCAGTTCCATAACAGAATACACCAGATGGCCTCATTCATTCAAGACCGCAATACCCACGTATTTGATTATGCTCTCCAATACATCCATACCTCTCTTTACCGTCCTCAAACCCAACCCTTCCAACTGCAACAAGGACAGAACATACACACCCCGCCCCGATCCTCAACGCCCATCTGCTCAACATCCATAAACATCGCATCACCTTCGGCCATTTCTGCCATCTAAAAACGGACCCCACCACGAGAGATACATTTTTGCTCCTCATCCTGAGGCACTTTCTGTAAAGACCATTCCCTCCGTGACTGCAACGTCAGGTCCATGCCCCAGCAAGCCATCCTCCCCTCACCCACCCGGCACTTTTGCCTGCTATCTCAGGAATTGCAAAATCTGCGTGCACACCTCCCCCTCATATCAATCCAAGACCCCAAAGGAGCATTCCACATCCATCAAAGTTTCACCTGCATTCCACACGTGTCACTTACTATATCCGTTTCTCCCGATGCAGACACTTACACGCAGAGCTCTTCACAGAATACCTCCTGGACACTCGCATCAACCAACCACACCATCACTTGACCGAACACTTCTCCCCCATCCTTCTCCACCGAGGTCATGCATGTCCTGGGCCTCCTCCAACGCCAACCCTCGAACACGCAACGCCTGGAGGAACACATCTCATCTTCCGCCTTAGAACCCTCCAACCCAATGGTGTCAATGCGGATTTAACCAGTTTCCTCATTTCCCCCGCCCCCACCTTAACCCAGTTCCAAAACTCCAGATCATCACACCCTTAAGACCTGTTCCAACTGTCCATCTTCCTTTCCACATATCCACTCCAGCCTTCCCTCCGACCTATCACCATTAACCCTACCTCCATCCACCGATTGCACTATCAGCAACCTTGACCCCAGCCCCATCTCGCATTTTTCTCTCAACCCCGAGTTTCCCAGCCTTATTCCTGATGAAAGGCTTTTGCCAGAAACGTTGATTTTCCTGTTCCTCGGATGCTGCCTGACCTGCTGTGCTTTTCCATCTAGTTTTCTACCCAATTCAAAAAAAAAATTGCTGCTGATCTAGTTCCACATCATACTCCTGCTCTCTCCGAAACATTTAACCTCTAGAAATCCTTATTTGTTTTCAGTGCATTGTGTTCCACAGCCTTATGTGGGAGAGACATCCCCAGCTTCACCAGTCTCTGTTTGCAGATACTGATTCTCACCTCAATGCTGAGTGGTCAGCCTGTATTTAATACTGTGGTTTAAGACATCCCAGCCCAGAGAATTATCATTCCCACTTCCAATCTGTCTCGTTCTGACAGAGTTTCGTATGTTTTACTGAGATTCCCACTCATTTTCATCAACCCCATGGAAGACAGGTCCATTCGACCCAAACTCTGCTCCTCCAACAAGCCTGTCATTCGAGAGATGTCTGGTTGTCCTTCGCTGCACTCACTCAATGTCAGGATTGTCCTTTATTGGTTTAGCAGGTCCAAACTGCACCGTTCCGCGCAATTTTCGAGATGAGGTCTCAACAGGGCTCCGTACAGATGCAGTAAGACATCCTTAGTCCTGGATTCAAAACCATTTGACGTGAAGATCAACGCCCCATTTCTCTTCCTAATTGCTTGTAGACCTGCCATTTTGCTTTTTGCGACTGATGTACAGGGAGATCCAGATCATTTTCACTGTTACTTGTTGAGTCTGTGTACACTGGTCAGTGTGTTATTGCTAATCCCAACATTGATTCTAGCTTCAGAACATGAATCTCGGAGTTCTGCGCAGAAGGAATCAAAACGGCATTACTCGTGCCTTAATGCAGCAACATTTCCTACATAGTCCCTTTTAAAATTGTAGGATGCCATCCTTTTTCCTCCCACCAAAGCACTCAACACCACAATTACCCACTTTGTTGTCATCTGCTCTTCACATGCTCTTCATTGCTCTTCATCTTCATTTGTCCATTCACTCCAATTGTCTCAATCTCCTCTGAATGTGTGTGTGTGTGTGTGTGTGTGTGTGTGTATGTGTGTATATATACGTATGCATGAACATGGGAGCCTGTGATCTTGCATTTCATTCCATCACACAGATATTTGAAATGCACTGCGTATAGATGTGGCACAAACACTGATCCCTGCGATACGCTGCAAGCCTCCATGCGCAAAAAAGGGGTCCTTTTTAATTCTCATATACTGTTTCCTGTCAGGTCCACCGTTCTAAAACCATGTCCACCTGGCAGCTCCATTTCCACAAGAATTGGTTTTCACAGTAGGTTTGGTAATTTACCTAAAATCTTTCACATCTTATGTAAATCTGCTCAATAATTTCCCTGTCCATTTTCTCGAATTCTGTACCTGCATCCTCATTCTCCCTAGTAAAACACTTGTGAAGCTCTCGAACGATAATCTTTCAATTTTCTCCAGCTTCAATAACAGATTGTCCTCTTGATTTCTTATGAGCTCTAATCGTTCTCTGGTCATTCTGTCCTGCTTGACATACTTTTAGTATATTTTGGGATTCTACCTCACCTTGGCTGCTTCTACTTCTCCATGCCCCTGTGTTAGACAATATGCTCTGTGTTTTTTTTTAAGTTTCAATGAGACTGGTCTCATCCGGTGAATCTCCGGACAACACAGACTCAGTTTCCTCATCAGACAATCTTGTCATCCGAGGGATTAATCTGGAGAATATCCATTCAGTATATATGTTCAGTATATTCTACCTTATATGATGACACCAAGACTGTACACAATACTACAAGTACAGTTACACGAAGACGCTGTGTAATCGGTTCAGGACATCTTTACTTGAATTGGAGAAATTTACTGCAGAAGCTTGAATCTGTTTGGAAAATAGCAAATGCTGGAGATCACAGAGGGTCAGGCAGTATCCATAGAGAGAGAGCAAGCTCACACTTCCATTCTAAGTGACTTCATTACGTCTAAATTGATTTCCTGCAAATGAAGGCTATCCTAATTTTTACCTTCCCTTGTTTGGATCTGTTTTTTTTTCACTTCTTTTTCCACGAACGTACTATGTCGATCCTTTAAATGTTCACCGAATCTGTAACTATAATACATCCACTTTTTCCCCATTGTTTATATCGACAAGTACCGTCTTCAAGCAAAGCATTTCTACATTATGACTTCCCTTTCGTAAATGCAGAATCATTCTTTTGACGCGTGCTATTGGTGCCTAAGTGAGCAATAACACATTCATTATATTAGATTCCAAGAAATTTCTTCCTGTGGATGACTCGTTAACTGGTCTGTCGATCTTCATTCTCTCCCGGCTTCCCTTCTTAAATCGTTGGAATGCATTCTAACCTTGCTATATTGAATCATCCCAACACCCACAGACGATTCTGAACTAGAATATTATTTGAACAAGCCACTAGACATGGCAGCACAGAGAAAAACTATGAATAGCAGAGGACATATCACGTGCACAGCGTACGTAAAGAAGGGTGGTGACCCAATAAACATAACTGGCAAATTTCTCAGCAACAAACCCAAAAAAAGCAAAATGCGCCCCATACCCTCGGCACTTTTTCCGATATCAAAGATGTGTCAGAAACGGCTGCCAGACTCCTCAGATCTCTTGGCATCATACTAACGCTTAAACCCACCAATACACCAACGCAACAGCTATTGAGATGAAAAGCCTCGATATAAACAACAAGAAAAACGAGCGTCATTTACAAACATCTTGCCAGAACTGCTACAATCAATACTTTGGAAAAACTTAGAGAAATCGAGCCACCAGCATACATGAACATCAACAAGCCACAAAAAGTCATGACCCACGATCACTAGTTTCTTGACATACAAATGAGGAATCAATACTTCGACTGGGACAACGCATCCAAATATAGAGTCACACGAGAATTCTGAGCAACATGGTTTTCCAACCAGAACTCGATTAACAAACACATCATTGTGAACTCCATCTGCCACCCTCTGAGAAAAAGAAAAGAAAATGACACCGCAAACGCACGAAGTGACATCAAATGATGAAATGATATCACCAACCCAAGGAAACCTGAACTCATAAATGGTTGGAGGGACATAACACCAGCTCTTCACCGGAGGCTCACTGATGATATAACCTAGAATGGTGATGAAACGTCTGAAAACGAACCTTCCTGGTGAGCGAGCAAACTTACATCCAGAACCTCAACCTGATCTCCAAATCTTCTCACAACTATATAATTTAAATTGTTTAGATAAATTCCAACTGTTGTGAAAACAGCAGCCAAGCTCAGGTAGCTGTTTCACAAGCAAATGTTGCATACGTTCACGTTTCCTGTACACCTTTTTCCTGCTAGGTGCTTGCTAGCATTCACTTTCCCCAAAAAGTGCAGCAAGTCTCTTAGCAAATGTGTACTATCGCCAAATACATTGCAGAAAATCACAAATCTCATTAGCTAGCACTTTCCCAACAAACGACCTCTTCCGTCTAGAAGGACAAGGGCAGCAGGAAGTTGGGAACATCACTAGTTGCAAGTTCCCCTCCAAGCGACTCACCACCCTGAGTTGGAAATAAACCGACGTTCCTTCACAGTAGCTGAGTCAAAAACCTGGAATTCCCTACCTATCAGCATTGTGGATCAATCCACATTAAGAGGAATGCAGCGATTAAAGAAAGCAGCTCATAATCGTCTTTTCAATGGCAAATTGGGATGCGCTATTAATGCTGGCCAGCCAGCGACGCTCGTTTCCCACAGATGAGAAAAAAACGAATAGCTCCCTTCTGTTACTGAAAACTCGATAGTCTGAGAGGGACAAACACAGGCGTTCAGTGGGCATGCACAGACAAACTTTCAAAGGCATGAGTCAAAACGCCTTAGACATCCATGTCCAACATGGAAAACGACACGGGACACACGGGAGGTGAACAACAGCTAGACACACACCATTTCATGGTTTCTGAGCTTCACAATGCAAGCATTCAACCCATTATGGAGCAAAAATTCGAGGCCAAGGAAAGGTAGAGAGGAACAGAAATATTCATACGTAAGATAGAAACATACAATTACTTAACTGGCAACAGAATCTGAGAGTGAACTTAAAGATCCATGAGGGACACTGCCAGAAGCAAAGAGCAAAAGAGTGAATGTACACATCATGATGCAGTAAGTGGCGACTTGGAGAGGGAATATCTGGAATCAGAGTCACAGCAGGAACAATAACAATAAAAATAAGCAGAGACGAATCAATGAAATAAAGAGTATTACCGTCAAACACGGTTTACAGAATTAATGATTGAACAGCGAGACTTACCAGGGACACCAATGATAGCCAGGATTGGATAATAGAAATACTGAATAATGTAAAGTGAATATTCAATTCGACGTGATAGTGACCATTTATCATAACATTTAGAAAGCCACCAAATATCCTTGTATAAACCTCTGCCCATTTTTGGAAAATTCCAGGCTAATGTTCTCAGGATCTGATCCAACGTTGCAACATTGCAATTGAATGTTCGAAGAATCTGATCTCTCCTCCCCCTCTCTCTGGAGATGCTGCTCCCTGTAACGGCCTTTGGTGGTGTCCCCGCTCATAGCATGGGATAATAGATTGAATGGAGCCTATTTATGATTCAAAGCTATAAATCCACCACTGGGATAATTTGAATCCGTGGAGACTGCCCTTAATCACAGTCACTGAACAAACAGCTTCAGTAAATCTCTTCCTTACATCACTTTTTATATCCCAATACAAAGGAACATTTACTAAATCCACATGGGTTGGATGAGTGTTTCTGACGGATGGACCATATATCTTTCAATCTTTTAAATCTTTATCCCCTGCTTGTTTGAGTAGTGCCATAACACTGCAGGTTGCATATATTCCATGTTGTTTGTAAAAGGAGACAGAGATAAAATAACAGACCAGCTGAATCAGATGACTGAGGGGAAATTTCGAGGCACCATAATCCAGGGTACAAGATTGATTGCCCACTGACTTTGTGTAATGCTGCACCTGGTTTTCAGTGCCCCTTTATCAAGTCGTTCCATTACCTTAAGAAACATTCAGAGTCTCGAGACTGATGCTCAGGAACTTGAGCAAGCAATTCTTTCCTCTTGAGTCTGTTACAGAGAGACATGAGAAGGCCATTTGACTCTCAAAGCGGTTACACGGAGAAAGGAGGAGGCCAATTAGACATATAGTGCCTGCCACAGAAGGACAGGAGGAGGACATTCAGCCATTTGAGCCTGTTACACAGGAACAGTTGGGGGTTATTATGTTTCTTGAGCCTGTGGTGCAGTTATTTTTAGTTTAAAGATATTTATGCTGAAGAACAGTCCAGATGGAGTTAGTTGACGTTCTAAATTGAGTCAGGCCAATTTTGAACGTTTCAGCCAACGACTTTGAAATGTTGCTTGGGAGAAGCTAGGGAAAGTGGGAGGCCTTCACAAATGAGATCGGAGTGTACCGATAGTGTGCTCATGTTTATAACGAGACAAAAGCTGGTCGTGTAGGGAATGCTCGATGGCGAGCGAAATTGAGGCTATGGTTAATTAAGGAAAGGAAGCATATCTTTGGTCTGTACAGCAAGGAACAGAATCTATCAAGGAGTACAAGGGCAGTAGGTTATTGCTCAAGAGAGAAATCAGGGTGGGAAAATGAGCTATTTTGGCAAATAGGATAATGGAGAATCCAAAGAGATTCTACAAATACATTAAGGTCAAATGAGTAACCAGGGAAGGAACAAGCCTTGTTCAGCATGTGACCGTGAGAAACTAACGGAATATTTTGCATCAATATTTACTGTGAAGAAGAACACGAAAGCGGGAGAATTTCCAAAATAAATAGTGACATCTTGAAGACTGTCTATATTCTAGAAGAGGAGATGCTGGATGTTTTAAAATCCATAAAGAGGGATACATCCCCAGGACTTGATCAAGGTGCACTCAAGAATTATGTGGAAAGCTAGGACATTGACTGTTTGGCTGAGGTGCTGGAAGACTGGAGGATGGCTAACGTTTAGTCATGTGTTAAGAAAGGTGATGAGGAAAACTAAGATATCTATATACTGGTGAGCCTGATTTTAATGTTGTATAAGTTGTTCGAGGAGATTAGAAGGGATCGGATTTCTGTGTGTTTGGAAAAGTCAGGACTGATTGGAAATCATTAAAATGGCTTTGGGCATGGGAAATCGAGTCTCACGAACTTGAATAGGTTTTTTTTCTCAAGACGTGATGGAGACGATTGACCAGGCAAAGCAGTGGAGTTTGACCACATGCACTTCAATAAGGTGTTCTATAAGATTCCTCATGGTAAACTGATTCGGAATTTCGATCACATGGAATCCAGAGAGAGCTGGAGGTAATTTACCAGAAGATAAGTGATAGAGGTAGTGGTGGATGAATTTTTATGGATTGCAAGCTTATGCCCAGCAATTTTCCGCAAGATTCCAAATGATTTTGTCATTTATATTAATGATTTTGATGTGAATGCCATAGTAATTATTGGTGAATTGGCAGATAGCACTGAAATTGATAGTGCCTTGGATATTGATGGTTACCTTGTCGTCCAACAGGACCTTGATCAGATAGGCGGAGGTTGGACAGATGGACTTTATTTTTGACAAACAGAAGTTGTAGCATTTCGGCAGGTCAAATCAGTGCAGTACTTGACATGTCGGGACCGCAGACGTGTTGCCAAACACAGGCATGTTATTAGAAATTATACATGCCCAGCAATGTTGAAACTGGACTTGTAGCCCACCGAGCGCACACTGACCCTCCAAATAGCTGGATTAGTATGGTGCTGGAAAAGGACTGCAGGTCAGTCAGCATCTGAGGAGCAGTAAAATTAAAGTTTCGGGCAAAGGTCCTTCATCAGGAATCAACCAGTGTTCGTGATGACGGTCTTTTGCCCAACACTTCGATTTTCCTGCTCCTTGGACGCTGTCTGACCTGTTGTGCATTTACATCACCACTTTAATCTCGACTCTAATGTCCAGCATCTGCAGTAACAACTTCTGCCTCCAAATAGCTTGCCACCAGACACACCCATACGTTACCCCTGGAAGGCTACATTTCCCAAGGTTAATTCACATCACCTGCACATCCCAGGATGCTGCAGCGCAATTTTAAAATACCATTGCAATGAAACTGCGGATTTTTGGTCTGTGGGAGGAAATCCAAGCACCGACAGGAAAACCACGTAGATACAGGGAGTATATAAATCCCACACAGACAATCACCTTTGCTTGTCCCAGCACACTTTGGGTTTCAAAGATGGCACTGTTTCCCGGGATGCTGGATAATTACAGGCTCTCCGGTGAGTGGTGGGGTTGTTCTTGGAATGGAGTATAGTATGAGTTGGGGCAAATCCAATGTGATTCTCACTGTGACGTTTGGAACGCCAAAAAATGTTGAATGTTTGGTGAAATCCCTTTTGTCTCACGGTGGGAATCTCTCTGCAAAATTAACAGAACTGGCACCTCCCATAAAAAATAAGATAATTCATAAGAACATTAGGAATAGGAGTAGGCTTGATACTGGCTCCACCATTCAATATGATCATGGTGGGTCTTTTAATTGACTCATCTCCATTTTCCCGCACTCTCCTCATTACTCTTAACTCCTTCACTATTCTAAAAGCTGTGTTCGTTTACATTCAGCGACCCAGAATAGACTACTTCAAGAATCAGGTAAACCATAGATTCAGGTTGGCATGTTCCCTCTCAACTGAGTCCTGAATCAGCGCCCCGCTCATTTTGAGGTTACTCTATTTAGTTATACTTTCACCCAACAGTGGAAACTATCAAATAATCCACAATTTCCCTGCTTCTATCTTATCTATTTCCTTCGTAATTTTACCTTTCTATAAGATCTACATTCATCCTTTTAAATTCCAATGAGAAAAGTCCCAGCCAACATAATCTCACCTCATTGTTCAACACTCTCGACTCTAGAATCAACAATGCGAAAGTTGTCAGCACCCACTACCATGCCTGTGCTCTCATTCTGTAGTAAGGGAACTAATACTGTACACAGTAATCCAGGTGCGGCCTCTCCAAAACCGTATACAGCTTCAACCTCCCTTTTTTTTAACTGCATCCTATAACGAATAAAGAATAATATTCAATTTCTCTTCCGAATTATCTGCAAACCAACGTTTTAAGCCCAAGGACAGCCACCTTCCTTTGCACAACAGCAAACTGCATTTTTTTCCTCGTTTAACAGTCATGTTTCTAGTTATACCGAAAAAAATAGATAACCTAATATTTGCCAACAATGTCCTCCGTCTGCAAGACCTCTACTCACTCAATAAAACTATCTATATCCCATTGCAGACGTTCAGTGACCTCTACATATTTTGCTCTACAACTTAGTTTCATCTGCAAACTTTGTCACAGTCTGAATCATCAGTATGTACACAAGCTGACGAGGGAGAGGTCCTTTTGGTGTTGGAGCTTAGCAATGTGTCAGGACAGGTGTCAGATCTCATGGTGGGACAACACTTTGGTTACAGTGACCAAAACTGCCTCACATTTACCATAGCCTTGGAGAGACAAAGGAACAGTTGCCAAGGGAAGATATTTAATCGGGGAAAAGGAAATTATGACGCTGTCAGACAGGAATTGGGAAGAAAAGATTGGGAGCAATTGTTGCACAGAAAGGGCAAAACAGACATGTTGAAACTATTTAAGGAGCAGTTGTTGCGAGTGATGCACGAATTTAGTTCCTTTGAGACAGGTAAGAAGGGGTAGGATTAAGGAACCTTGGATGACGAGAACAGAGGAGCTTCCCATCAAAAAGGAGAAAGCAGATTACGTAAGATGGAGGAAACAAGTATCTAGCACAACATTAGAGGATTACAGGCTTGCTAGAAAGGAGCTCAGAAATGGACTGAGGAGAGCCAGAAGGACTTGGCAGGAAGGATTAGGGAGAACCCAGAGGCCTTTTATACATATGTGAGAAATAAGAGAATCAACAGGGAGAATGTAGGGCCGGCCAGGGATAGCGTAGGGAATTTATGCTTGGAGTCTGAGCAGATTGGGGAAACCCTAAATGAGTTTTGCTTCAGTTTTCACTGACGAAGTAGCTCGTTGTGAATGAGAACTTTGAAGAACTGGGAAACAGGTTTGAACACATTAAGATTGATGAAGTTGATGTGTTGGAAATGTTGGCAAACATTAAGATTGATAAGACCCAGGACTAGACCAGATTTTTTTCCTGGGTTGCTAAGCCGCTGGCTAAGTAGATTGCTTCCTCACTCTCCAACGGAGTCGAACTGGAGGATTGGAGGGAGGCGAATGTTGTTCTTTTTTCAAGAAGGGCAATAGGGAAATCCTGGCAATTACAGACTTGTCTGTCTTACGTCTGTGGTCAGCAAGGTTTTGGAAAGATTTTTCTCGTTTTTTTTTAATATAAATGACTTGGATGAGGAAGCTGAGGGGTGGGTCAGTAAATTTGCCAATGGCGCAAAGGTTGAAAGTTCCATTGTTATTTTCAAGAGATATTGCAGGCTGCAGCGTGAAATAGGCGGGATGCAGAGCTGGGCTGATAAACGGCAGATGGAGTTCAACCTGGATCATTGCGAATTGATGCATTTTCGAGGTTCGAGCTTAAATGCTGAGTATAGGAATAAAGACATGATTCTTGGCAGTGTGGAGAAACGGAGGGATCTGGTGTTCAAATGCATGGATCGCTCAATGTTTTCACCCAAGTGAATAGGGTTTTAAAGAAATCAGAAATTCTTTGGCTTTTATTTGCAGGGGGCATCTAGATTAAGAGCTGCAATGTTTTGCACAGCTCTACAAGACCCGCACGAGGCCACACTTGGACAATTGCGTCCTGTTCTGGTCGCCCTAATATAGAATGATACGGAGGCTTTGGCGAGGGTGCAACGAAGGTTTACAAGGATGCTGTCTCGACTGTAGGATTTGTCTAACAAAGAAAGGTTGACTAAAATTGGACTGTCCTCTCTAGGGAGAAGGTGAATGAGAACGTGACCTGACTGAGGTATACAAGGTAATGGATAGAGTCAATAACCAGAGACTTTTCCCTCGGGCAGGATTGACTGGCATGAGATATCATAGTTTTAAGGAATTAAGAGAAATGTATAGAGGAAATGTCAGAGGTCAATACTATACACAGAGGTTTGTGAATGAAAGGAATGCATTGCCAGCGGTGGTGGTGGAAGCGGAATCATTTGGGACATTTAAGCATCTGCTGAACATGCACATGTACAGCAGTGAAATGGGCGGTAAATAGGTTAACTTAAATTGTTTTAGATTGGGAATAGTCCCAGCACAACGTCGTGTGCCGAAGGGCCTTTTGTGTGCCGTCCGTTTTTATGATCTATCTTCTATCTATGCAATACCTTGATCATTTGAAGCAAATCCTACTTTGCAATCATAGAGATATCATCCTTTATTCGGAGATCTACCCTAAACCACTTTCCGTTTTGTTTGACATTCACAAATATAAAATTTGCTGGATGTACAGTGCCAAAATTGGTAACTCTGTCAACATGTCTGTCGAATGAAAATATCCATTCTTCACTCCCATTTGTGAATATAAAACACGTTGACATAGAGCGCCTTTCACTCAGCTTTTTATATGATTAATCCCTGATCCATTGTCATCTTTATTCCTCATATTGACCCGGCCAGGAATCAAGCTGACACCGTCGTACTCACAGAAACATGCCTGGTGGATAATCTTTCATGAATCACCATCACCATCCATATGTAAAATCTGGTCCCGTCTGGCAAGACAGACCCATCAGTGGTGGAGTCATCAATGGATACAGTCAGAAAAGGAGTCACCCTGGTATTCCCCAACATTTATTCCACAACTCCGGAAACCTCAAGTTATCAGGACCCAGGTAGTCAACGTAATAGCCTGATGATGAACATCCACTGCCTCCCCACTACCCCGCTTTGATAACTCAGTTCCTCTAAATGTTAAAAACAAATCAGAGGAAGCAGCGAGGGTGACAAGGATACAGGACGTACTCTTGGTGTGGTACTTTAATGTCTTTAACCAAAGGTGTCTCCGCAGGCCCACCAATTGTTGAGGAGGACTGGGCCTCACATATCCAGCAGCCAGACTCTGCGACTTGATGGGGATTCGAAAAGAGAGAAAAATTCGCACCACAATACATATCGCAGATAGATCTGTCCCTAACAGTGTCTGTAGGAGCAGCCAGCACACGATCACACTTCAAAAGGGCGAAGCTTATGGAAACTAGGCGTCCGTGGGTCACTGTGGGCCATCAGAAGTTGCAGCATCAATGACCTTCTCTTCATCATAAAGTCAGAAGTGGGATTTTCACTGATGGTTCCAAAATATTCAGCACCATTCAGAACTATACCTATGCTGAAGCCAACTATTCACTCCATCAATAACTTTGACCAGGAACGGAATGTGGCCTTTCATCCGTTCGAGGCTGTTACTCAGAAATTGGAACAGGCTTTTAAACTCTCATAGCTGTTGCACAGGAAACGGAAGGGCACATTCAGCCTTTATGAACAGCCACACAGGAAAACGGAGTGGACTGTTTACTGAGCCAGCGGCAGGAATAAAATAGTGACAAATCAGTGCTTATCAGCTTAACACAAAGTAACAACTGCAGCGACACAGTGACCACAGCTGTTGTCTTCACGACATTCAACGAATATCAACGGTTCACAGAAATGGAATAAATGTGTTCTAACTAAATTGAAAATGACACTAAGATAGACAGGAACTGAAGTTACCAAGAGGAGCTAGAAAATCTGTAAATATATAAGCAATGTACAACAAATTGGCAGATAAAATATTACGTGGGTAACTGTGAACCTATCTTTTTTCATGAAGATTAAACGTCTGTCTATTACATAAATGGAGAGGGATTACAAGACTTAATGAATCATTGATTACTGGAGGGTTTGCTCTGATCCATTTAGTGTTTGGAAGTGTCGTTCCATCTGCCTGATGATCTGCTCTCTTATCTTTCCAGTGGCCCCATTGCTGTCAGCACACATGGGATATTCTGAAGTGTTTGGTTGGCGGTGGGGAGTGGTGAGGGGTTGCGTGTTTTGAACCGTGTACCAAGGGGAGAGCCTCCATCTGAAAGATTATCATTTCTTCCTATCTCAGATACTGAAGCTAATCCGTGATATTTACTGTTCTCCCCACTCATCCTGATATCTTCATATCAATGGTCTTCTTGCCAAAGGGCACACCTCACACTGCTTGTCATTGATCCTCATCTTATACATATCTGAACACTTCATCAACTTGTCGCTGTCCTATTGAAGTTCCACACTGTTCTACAGAAACCATGCAATTCTTCCAGGTTTGATGCCACCTGAAAGCATTGAGATTGTTATAAAGTTAAAGTCCAAACGGAACAACTGAAATTCTGCCACACTGACTAATGTGAGCAAGTGAAATACTGACATATTTCAACGGAGTGAGTCAAATAATGACATGCTATCAACTGAGTAACAGAAATTTTGACACACTTTATAAGGAATAAATGAAATTTAGACAAACCACAGAGCAAGACAACTCCTGATAGGCCCTCGTTATCTTCATTGACATCACTATATTTGTGCATGTGTGCCAGTGTCTCTCTGTGGAGCAAGTCTGACGGTCTCTCTTGTTTAAAGTGATACAGTATCACCCTGTGCTGGCCTCCACTGCACAGGCATTGGCAGAGGGTGAAACCCAAAATTGTATCATTCAGAAAGTGACAGGTGGACGGCAGACACTCACAACACCTCCTAAACGGATTTGTCATCCTGTACCGATCTAAATATCTTCTAAATCTTGTAACTGTACAGACTTCCACCACTTCCTCTGGAGGATCATTTCGCACACAAACCTTTCTCTGTCTAAACTAATTACCCTCATTCCTTGGTTAAATTTTTACTCCTCTAGCCTTCAAATATACCCCTGTTCTCGAATCCCCACCTTAGTTGAAAGAAACCTGTCATTCACCCTTTCTGTGATCTGCATGATTTTATAAACTTCTGTAACGTCACCGCTCAATCTTCTACTCTCCAGTGAAAAAAGTCCCAGTCTATCAAGCATCTCTTTGTAACTCAATCCTTACCCACCAGCATCGCATTCACTGCCCCACACCATCCACACCGTCAGGCTTCAGCCCACAGTCTGACCCTCACCGATAGTTGCAAACCCTCTCCTGGCCAGCCTCCCACATTCAACTTACATGTAATCTCAAGAATATCTCAAACTCTGCTCCCAAAGCGCTCAGTTGTACCAAAATTTGTTGATCCATCAAAAGGCTTCTATTTATGAGCAACAATTATAGCCCCGTTCCTCCTTCACTCTGATTGGTTGGAGGACAATCCGGCACTGTCCAGTCCACCAGTCCCGCGCTCTGCCTCCTATTGGTCTGCGCAGACACCAATAACCCAAGGCCCATTGTGGGCTGCAGCATGATCAGAGCTACCTGCTTTTGCTCCTGTTCATCAGGTATGAGAGAGAGAGGGCTCATCCCTGTTTCTCCTCATGTCAGACAATAGCAACAATTACATGCATTGTATGGAGCCTTACACACTGACAAATCTCCCAAAGTGCTTCACGAATGCTGGAAACATTGATTAAAGACAACGATTTTAAGAGACATCTTAATGGTGGACAGAGGGGGTGAGGGAGGGTATTCCAGAGGCATGTGCCCTCAGCAGCTCCAATAGTGGAGTGATGTAGGTGGGGAACAGCTTACAATGGAGACTATTAGTGGCTAACCAAAGGTTAACAACTCCATGTCCGAGGCCACTACTCACACACCAGGCCTGCCATTACACACTACCTATGGTTATCCACTAACAGTCTCCATTAACAGCTAGTCACCCTCCCCTGCCAGATCGTTATACACTCCTTTATCCAACCATTCTTCTTGCTTTATTCCCACCTATACTTTTCTCCTTACATCTTCCCCACATCCGACGTTCTGTGTATAATGCATTTTTTTCCCTCGGTACCATCAGTTCTGAGGAAGGGTCACCGTTTCTGAAATGTTAACGTTGATTTCTCCTCCCAAATGCTGCTACACCTGCTGAGGTTTTCCGGAACCTCCTGGTTGTTGTTTCCGATTTACATCCGCAGTTCTTTTGGTTTTAATTTAACGGGAGTTTGTAATTCTGGTCCAGCAGCCCCTGCTGTCTCATCCAAACCCTTCACACTCACTGAGTCCTCCCACACAGTGACACTGCACCTGCACAGCTGCCTGGTGATATATCGTCTTGCTGGCCACACCCCTCATTCTCCTCACAGATCACACAGACTCTTTTCCAATGAGTCTGGAGCCACCGTCAAACAGCCAGGTCCATGGTGATTAGAGTGGTGGTATCCTCCCTTTCTCTGCCCTGGCATGAGCTTCAACATTCACAGTGAATGGGGCTGTTTCACAGAATACAGGGGATGGAGGGTATTCAGCCCTTTGGGGGCTGTAGTCTCTCCCTCTGGAGATGCTGCAAATCTGTCTCAATTCTCCTCCCATTTACCAACACCTTCCACCCCGACCTCAAATTCACCTGGACCGTCTCAGACTCCTCCCTCCCCTTCCTAGACCTTTCCACTTCTATCTCGGGCGACCGAATCAACACAGACATCTACTATAAACCGACTGACGCCCACAGCTACCTAGACTACACCTGCTCCCATCCTGCCCCATGTAAAAACGCCATCCCATATTCCCAATTCCTCCGTCTCCGCCGCATCGGCTCCCAGGAGGACCAGTTCCAATACCATACAGCCCAAATGGTCTCTTTCTTCAAAGACTGGAGATTCCCCCCAGACGTGATCGACGATGTCCTCCACCGCATCTCCTCCACTTCCCGCTACTCCGCCCTTGAGCCTTGCCCCTCCAACTGCCACAAGGACAGAACCCCACTGTCTCTCACCTACCACCCCACCAACCTCCGTATACAGCGTATCATCCACCGTCATTTCCGCCACCTCCAAACGGACCCCACGACCAGGGATATATTTCCCTCCCCTCCCCTATCAGCATTCCGCAAAGACCACTCCCTCTGAGACTCCCTCGTCAGGTAGACACCACCCACCAACCCAACCTTCACCCCCAGCACCTGCCCCTGCAACCGCAAGAAATGCAATACTTGCGCCCACACCTCCTCCCTTACCTCTCTCCAAGGCCCCAAGGAATCCTTCCATATCAGCCACAAATTCACCTGCACCTCCATACACATCATCTATTGCATCCGCTGCACCCATTCTGACTTCCTCTATATTGGGGAGACGGGCCACCTACTTGCGGAACGCTTCAGGGAACACCTCTGGGACGCCTGAACCAACCAACCCAACCACCCCGTGGCTCAACACTTTAACTCCCCCTCCCACTCCACCAAGGACATACAGGCCCTTGGACTCCTCCATCGCCAGAACATAATAACACGACGGTTGGAGGAAGAGCCCCTCATCTTCCGCTTGGGAACCCTTCAACAACAAGGATGAACTCAGATTTCTCCGGTTTCCTCATTTCCCCTTCCCCCAGCTTGTCTCAGTCGATTCCCTCGAGCTCAGCACCGCCCTCCTAACCTGCAATCTTCTTCGTGACCTCTCCGCCCCCACCAGACTCCGGCCTATCACCCTCACCTTGACCTCCTTCCGCCTATCGCATCTCCATCGCCCCTCCCCCAAGTCCCTCCTCCCTACCTTTTATGTTAGCCTGCTGGACACACTTTCCTCATTCCTGATGAAGGGCTTATGCCTGAAACGTCGAATTTCCTGTTCCTTGGATGCTGCCTGACCTGCTGCGCTTTAACCAGCAACACATTTTCAGCTCCTCCCATTAGTCCCCCAAATCTTTCCTTAAAAAGTAAAATTCTAAATATGTTTGAGAATAACTGCTGAATCTGTGTCCAGCTGCCGTTCAGACTATTCCAGATGCTCAGAACGTACTGAGTAAAATACTGTTCACATTTTCACCTTGCATCATTTGCCAATTATTTGTAAGCAGTAACTAAAAATTTTGACAGTGTTAACAATTCCTCTGTCTCTCTCTCTCTCTCTCTCTCCCTCTCTCTCTCTCTCTCTTTCTCCCTCTGTGTCTCTCTGTCTCTCTGTCTCTCTCTCTCTCTGCAAATGCAATGCCTTGGAACTAAATCTGCACCTGGTCGAAAGCACTCTTTCACCTTCTCAGTTACAAGGACAATTATCTGTGCTTCTGCTAGCTCTCCACTAAAGAGGAACGCATAGTAAGTTATTAATGTCAAAGAGATTTACAGCACAGAAACAGACGTTCAGTCCAATCCGTCCATGCTAACTAGCAATACTAAATAAATGGAGTCCCATTTATCAGCTATTGACCTGTATCCATCGAAATCCTTCCTATTCACGTACCCAATCGGATGTCTTTTAAATATTGTCATTTTATCAGCTTCCACAACTTCACCTGGGGGCTCATTCCATCCACAATCTACGCCCAGCTTGACAACGTTGCCCCTTAAATGCCTTTTAAATGTTTGCCCTCTCAACTTAATCCTACGTGATCTTGTTTTGGACCCACCTAACCTGAGGGAAAAAAGATCTGACTGTTGACCTTATCCACGCCCCTCGTGATTTTATAAATCTCCATAAGGTCACCCCTCAGTCTTTGACTCTCCAGGGAAAATAGCCCCAGCACATTCAGCCTATTCCTGTCGTCCAAACCCTCCAATCTTGGCAACATTTTTGTAAATCTTATACAAACCTTTTCACGTTTCACAACATCCTTCCCAGAACGGGAAAATTCAAACTGAAAACAGAATTCCAGAAGTGGCTCAATCAATGTCCTGTCCAGCCACAATATGACGTCCCAGCTTCTGTATCCAATGCATTGACCAATAACAGAGAGCGTTAATGGAGTCTCATTTAACCCTTATCCCTCTAAATCCTTCCTCTTCATGTACCCAATCGGATGCCCTTGAAGTGTTGTAATTGTAATAGCCTGCACCCCTTCATCTGGCAGTTCATTCCATACATGCACTGCCCTCAACACGAAAAAGATGCCCCTTAGATCCCTTTTAAATCTTTTCCATCTCACCTTTAGCCTGTACCCACCGAACGTGGGAAAAAAATCCCTGACAGTTCACACTTTTCATGCCCTTCATGATGTTATAAAACTTTATAAGATCACCACTCAGTCTTTAACTCTGCAGCGAAAATAGTCCCAGCCTATTCAGCCTTTCCCAATAGCTCAAACTGCGGGAACTGAAAACAGAATTCCAGAAGAGCCTTAATCAACGTCCTGTACAACCACAACATGACATCACAACATCTGTATTCAATACGTTGACCAGTGTATCAAACACTGCATTCACTCCCTTGCCTACCTGTGACTCTACTTTCAAGGAACTATGAACCTGCACTCCAACGTCTCTTTGTTCAGCATCGCTCCCCAAGACCTTACCACTAAGTGTATAAGTCATGCCCTGATTTGCCTTTCCAAAGCAGAACATCTCACATTTACCTAAATTCAACTCCATCTGCTAATTCTTGCTCCAATGGTCCATAAGATCATGATCCTGTTGTATTCTAAACTAACCTTCTTCACTGTCCACTACACCTCCAATTTTGGTGTTTTCTGAAAACCCATTGACCATACCTCATCTATTCACATCCACATCTTTTATTTAAGGACCCAACATCCATCCTTGTCGCACACTGCTGCTCACAGGCGGCCAGTCTGCAAAGCAACACTCCATCACCACCCTCTGCCTCCGACCTTCAAGACAGTTTTGCATCCAAATGGCTTGTTCTCCCAGCATTCCATGTTATCTAACCTTGCTAACCAGACTCCTTTGTGGAAACTTGTGCCCATATAGACACCGTGGTCAGACTGGCTTCATCAATATTCTTTGCCACGTCAAAACACTCAGTCAAGTTAGTGAAACACGACTGTGAACGTACAACGCCACATTGACCCTCCCTAATCATTCCTTATCTTTCCAAATGGATGGATATCCTGTCCCTCATAATCCCTTCCAACAACTTGCCTGCCACTGACTTCAGGCTCACTGTTCTCTTGTTCCTTAACACCTATTTTTAAAATAATGGCACCTCACCTGTCGCTATCAACGATACATATATCTCAGGAGAGGCCCACCAATCACTTTCCTAGATTTACAGAAATTTTCAGGAAACACCTGATCAGGTCCCAGGGCTTTATCCACCATGATGCGATTTAAGACTTCCAGTACCACCTCCTCTGTAACATAGACACTTTTCAAATTTCTCCAAACTCTCGAGCTTCCATATCCTTCTCCAGTAAAAAATGATGTCAAATATTTGCATATCTTTCCCACCCTCTATGGTTCCATAGACAGTCTTGTTGATCGTTAAGTGGGTATTATCTGGTCTAGTTTATCTTTTGTCTGTGATATATGTGTTTAATCTCTTTGGATTCTACGTGAACCATTTCCTGAAGCTATTTCATGTCCCCTTTTTTGCTCTCCTGATTTCCCTCGAGTATACCCCTTTAAAAAATTGATCATTTTCTCATGATTCCTCTTTCTCAGCCGCATCTGCTCCCAGGAGAAGCAATTCCATTCCAGGACATCCCAGAGCGGCTAAATTCAAGGATCGTAATTTTCGTCCGACCTTGTCAACAATGCCCTTCCAACACATACTCTCCACTTCCCGCATCTCCGCCTTTACCCCACACCTCCAGCTACAATAAAGAATATAACCCTGCGGCCTTCGCCTTCCCCTCCACTAATGTCCAGATACAGGACATTAACCTCTGTTATTTCTGGTACCTAAAGTCAGATCCCACGACCAGAGACATATTTCCCTCCCCACCCCATCTGCATTCCGCAGAGATTCCGTAGAAACACCCTCCCACCAAACCCCCCTTCACACCCTTGACCCTCCCTTGCCACCATGGGAGACGTAAAACGTGCGGCCACACCTCGCTCTAACCACTGTCCAAGACCCCAAAAGGATCTTTTCACATCAGGCAGAGATTTGCCTGCACATCCCAAAACCTCATAAACTGCATCTGGACACTATGGGAAATTTAACATGGTTCATCCAACTAACTACACATCTTTGGACTGCGGGAGGAAACTTGAACACCCGGAAGAAACCATCACAGACACTGGGGAAAATGTGACAACTCCAATACAGACTGTCGTCTGAGGCTGGAATCAAACCCTAGTCTGTGGTGCTGAGGCAGCAGCGCTAACCACTGAGCCACAATACTGTGGGATCTTTGGTGCTGATGTGCTGCCTCACTAATGCCTCAGTCACTTACCTTGCCTCGCTTCCTAAAAGGCAGTGATGACGGAGTGAAATTATCGCTAGATAGTTAATCCAGAGACCCAGATAATGTTCTGGTGACCCGGGTTTGAATCTCATCACGGCAGATAGTGGAATGTGAATTCAATAAATATCTGGAAAAAATAATCTAGTGACGACAATGAATCCATTGTCAATTGTTGGAAAACCCATCTAGTTCACTAAAGTGCCTTACCTGGTCTGGCTTGCATGTGACTCCAAACCTATAGCAACGTGGTTGATCTTAACTGCCTTCTGGGTAAACGCAGCAACAAATGCTGGCCGAGCCAGTGACAGACTCATCCTTTGAATAAATAAAGAAAACAGGTCAAGTTTTGTTCCTTCTCTAGTAGGTGCATCCTACAAACTGAATGAGAAATGTTCTCCTACACACTGAACAAATACCTTTCCAATCAAGCCCTTAATACTCCAGCACTCCGAGGCCATGTTGATAAAGTTAAAACCACTTATGATTGCAACCATATGATTTTTACAGATAACTGAAGTTTCCTGGTAAAATTGTGTCTCAATTACATGCTGACTATTGGGAGAGGGTCTACAATACAATCCCAATAAGATGATCATCCCTTTCTTATTTCTCATTACCACCCAAGAAACTTGTCTGGATGTACTCCCAAGAATATCCTCTAGAAGCCCAGCTCTAACGTTATCCCTAATCAAAGATGCCACTCCCCCGTTCTGTTACCCCTTTTCTATCCTTGCTATAGCATCTATACCTTGGAACATTAAGATGCTAGTACTATTCATCCCTGAGTGATGCCTCTGTAATTACTATAATATCGCATGGACATTTAAAAAAAAATACATTGCTAAAATGGGAGGCAATGACCAAATTGTATTCTTGCTAAATGAGTAATATGAGCAATGTTCCGAGGATTAGGGTTAGATGGTGGCATCATGGCTGATGGTTGCATCTGAATTCAATAAAATCTAGAATGAAAAGGCTAATTATGACCGTGAAACTATTGTCGATTGTTAGAAAAAAAAACTTGGTTCACTAATGTGGAAGGAAACTCATCCTTACCTGGTCTGGCCAACATGAGACTCCAGACCCATAGCAATGTGGTAAACTCTCAACTGCCCTCAGAGTAAAGACTGACATTCACTGAGCAAATAAACAAAAACAGATTTATACTTAAATCGCAGACGAGAGATTTTTGAAAAAAAACAAAGCTGTGTTTTCAAACTTAAAAGAAGGATCACCTTGGTCGGATGGCACTGGAGACTCTGCAATAATCAGGGACAACATACGGAACAAATATACAGAGAGATCTCAGATATAAAGTCACAACAATAAAGTTGTAATAGTAAGTGATTTACGTTTGCAAACATTGACTGGGACTACGATAGTGTGAAAGGTTTGGTTGGTAAAGAATGTGTTAAATTATTTCAAGAAATGTTCTTTATCAATTTGTAAATGTTCCTATCAGAAAGCAAGCAACGTCTGACCTTTTCTTGGCTCATCAGTCAGGGCAAGTGACTGAAGTGATAGGATGGGAACAGTTTGGGTGGGAGGAAATTGCGGACACCATGGAGAAGTATTTATACAATCGATAACGACGGGTATGGTTCCTGAGGACTGGAAACTGGATAATGTACCTTTGTTTGTGCAGGGATATAAGGCGAAGCTGAGGAATTGTAGACCTCTCGAGTTTGACTTCAGTGGTAGGTAAGCTGTTGGAGGTGATTCTGAAGGATAGGATTTACATGTATTTGGAGAGTTAAGGAATGATCAGGGACAGTCAAAATAGTTATGTAAGACGGTGTCTCACATACATGATTTGAAAATTTTTAAGGTAGTAACCAAGAAGATCAATGATGGCAGAGCAGTAGACATTGTTTATTTTGAAATTTAAAAAGCCTTTGACAAGGTTCTGCATGGGAGACTATTTTGTAAAGGTCGATCACATGGGAATCAGGAAGAACTTGCCAACTTGATACCAAATTTGCTTAACAGTAGGAGACAGAGTAATAGTGGAGCCGCGTGCCCAGCAGTGTTCACCAGGAATCAGTCCTTTTTTTTACCACGCGTTTAGATGATTTGGATAAGAATATACAAAGTATAGTTTGCTTGTGGCTGACATCAAAAACTGTTAAAGTGCACTGTAACAAAAGCGTATCTACAAAAACAGAGGGATCTAAAAAAACAATGGCTGAAATGTGGCAGATGGAGTTTAATTTGAATAAATGTAAAATATTATATTTTGATAAAGCAAACATCTCCTTTAGCCTCATTAATTAAAAGTAAGGCCTTGAGCAGTGGTATGGAACAAAGTGACCTACCGTTCAGGTCTTTGCAGTTTGTGTCACATGTAGACAGGTTTGTTAAGTAGGTGTTTAGCACACTTACCATCATTGCTCAGACCTTTGTATATAGGGGTTGGGATACTGTCATGAAGTTACACACGATGTTTGTGAGGCCTCTTCACTTTGTCCAGTTTTGGTCCCCCTGTTATAGGAAGGATGTTAGTAAATTTGAGAAGGTTCAGAAGATATTTCCTCGGATTTTGCCATAAATCGAGGGATGGTGTTAGCAGGAGAGATTGGATATGCTGGCATTTCTTTCACTGGAGCTCAGGAGGTTGAGGGGCGACTTAATTAGACGTTTATAGAATCACGGAGTGTGCAGGTACGATGAATGGCTGCATGGGAGGGGGATCCAAAACACGGGTACATACATTTTTTGAAGACATGGCAAAGATTTTAAAAAGACATGAGTTTTGTTTTACTTTTGCGCTTGTAGAGTGAACATCCACAGGAAGTGGTAGCTGTGAATACAATTACAATATTTAAAAAAAATATATTTGTATAAGTAAATAGGCAATATTTGGAGGGATATGGGCCAAGCAGAGGCAAGTGAGATTAGTTCAGGTGGAATTATAGTCGACATGGAGTGGTTAGACCACAGAGTCTGTTTCCATGCTGTCCAACTTTGAGACTCTAACTCGAGGTGTCTCCGTGCTCACAACTCTCCTGATCACTCTCACCTCATGCAGCTTTACAACTCTTCCTTATCCCTAATTCCTCTCCAGCCTCAGAACCCTCACTATCTCTGTTATCACAAGCATCTCTGGAACATCCTCCAATCTCACAATCGTTCCTATGTCTGAAATATTGAGCCGCACAGATTTCTAAGCTAAGTGCCTTTCTGCAATTCCAGCCATGAGGATAGCCCATTTTGAGCTCAGATTCTTGCTCCCTGAGCTCCAGAATTTCCTACCAAATCTCTCTGCTCCCCTTCCTCCCTAAAACATTAACCAATCATGTATCATCTATTCTAATATCAAAAGGTATTATATCATTACACCAGGTACGTGCTCTTGATGACCAATATGGATAAGAAGGGGGCATTGTGTTTAACAGTATAATACCAGAGACTCTGACCCCATTATATTCCGTGATCCCCTCTTTTCGAAGAAGACAGGAATAGGAAGCAGTGGAAAATGTAAGTGATACATGGTCTTCATAGTGAGAGGATTTCACCACCACTGGCTGTTTACCCTCCAGCTCCACAATGTCCTATCGCCTATCCATGCTATTGCCGATGCTGGCCCCATGGGGGTAACATACCATCCTGGATTAATGTCTATGGTCACAGAAGTGCCTGTCTGTACTCATGACTATTGAATCCCCTGTCACTGTCTTTCCTCCCATTCTGTGCAGTAGAGCTATCTGTGGCGTCATGAACCTGTCTGTTGCTGATTTCGCTGCGAGGCCACCCCACCCATTCTCGCCCCTTCAGAATCCCAAGCGGTCTATCTGGTTGAGAAGAGGATAACCACTTCAGACTCCTGCATTTTCTTCCTGAGCCTTTGACTTGATCTGATGGTCATCCATTGCCTTTCTTTACTTACTGAGCGTGCTGGCCATTACCCTCTCAGTATTGCAGAGGCTCCACATTGAGTCCATTCACAGCTCCAGATCTGAAAAGCAGTTACCCAGTAGCTGCAGATGGGGACACTTCCTGCACACATAACCGTCAGGGACACTGGAAGTGTCCCTTATTTCCCACATTGTACAAGAGGAGCACGCTTCGGGTCTGAGGTCTCCTGTCACAACATCTCTCTACATGCAGCTAGTTACTCCCATTAAGATAATTTCAATGAGTTGGCAACCTTCCTTCACTTCAAACATTTCCATTATAATATAAAGCCCCAATCTTTACTTCAGCTGACATGGTATACTTTAAAAGCTGTTAAAAATATTCTGCGGATATCACTTACAAATTGTCTGTTGCAATTGGGACCATGTGAATGTCTGAATAGCATGAACTAAAACTGAGTTTCAGCTTCACCTTCTCCATGTCTCCCCTCGCTCTGTTTACTCCCAACTCCAAAACACTCTCATTGAGCCAAGCAACACTCATAGTGCAGCCCTGTCATTTTCATTGTCTGCTCACACCTACACTGCCCTCAGCCTCCTGTACTGTTCCAATGCATCTCAATGGGAGCACACGAACAGCATCTGATCTTTCAGTTCAGCCCTTTGTAACCCCAGAGTCAAAATGGACCTCAGCAGTTTCTGGATGAGTGGACAGATATCAGAATCTGGAACATTCCACCTGAAAAATTACTGGAATTCCAGTCGATAATGAATTGCAATGTATAGTATGAAGGAAATTGAAAGTAACGAGTTTACAGGTTAGCATCACGAAGTAGTTGATTAGGGACTAAACCTGACAGATCCTGCAAAGAGAGGAGGTGTAATTTGGATAAAACTGTGCTCCCTCTAACGCCAATATCTCCTTCTTCAGCTGCAGGGCCCAGAACAGAGCACATACCCCAAGGGTGATTCTACCACAAATTTGTCCATCTCTCTGATCTTTGCTTGAGAAAAATTTTGGAGATATTTTCCCACAGACAGAACAGACAAACCTTTCTCTTTTCACAGTTAGATGCCAATGATATTCAAGCCCAGATGACTCTGCTGACTGGAAAAACTTGTTTTTGAGGTACCAGTCTCAATTAATATCCCATAAAATGAATACACACATCAAAACTCACAGTCAGTGCAGGAAGAATAGTAAAGACAAATATTTATCCTGCAGACAACCTACACATCTCTGAACACTCTGGGCAATTTAGCTCCCATTGCAATGGGAAAGGAGATACGGGTTAAAGAGTGAATAATAGGTGAGGACAGAGCCCAATTGGACACTTGGAAAGGAAAAGGACTGGATAGCGATCTGGCTGGGAGGGTGCATAGCTTATAATGGAGGGGACAGGAAACTGTGTCTGGGAGCATCACAGTGGAGATGGTGGAAATGGCGGCTGATGATCTAAATTCTGCTGCAAAAATAGACCCTGAGCTTCCAGCTGCCTGCCACTTTAACACGCGAGTCTGTTCCGTGGCCAATATCTCTGTCTCATGCTTACTGCAGTGTTCCGTGAAGCTTGATGCAAGCTGGCAGAACACTCCAGAACATATCAAATGGCCCCGTATTTCAAGCATGGCAATTTCCCCTCCCATGTGGCCAACAATACCCTCCACCATATATCTGCCACTTCCCATACCTCTGCCATTAAACCCCACCACTCCAATCGCAACAAAGATAGAAAGGCCCTGGTCCTCACCTTCCATCTAGATACAACGCATCATCTTCTGCCATTTCCACCACCGAAAATCAGACTCCATCACCAGACATACATTTCAGTATTTCATAGAGGCCAATCCCTCTGCGATTTCCTCGTTAGGTCCACACTCCCCACCAACTCACCCTCCCCTCTCCCAGCACCTTCGCTTGCCACTGCGAGGGGTGTAAAACTGATGCCCACACCTCCCCCCTCACCTCCATCCAAGGCACCAAAGAATCCTCCCAAATCCAGAAGAGTACTTCTGCACATCCGAACACCTCACCTTTTGCGATCTTTCCTCTCGATGTGGTCTTCTCAACATTGGGGAGACAGAAGGCCAACTTGCAGAATGTTTCAGGGAACATTTCTGGGAAACATTTCTGGGATACATGCACAAACCAACCCCACCTCCCTGTGGCCGACCACTTCAAAACCCCCTCCCACTCCGCCAAGGACATGTAGGTTCTGTTCTACCTCCATTGCCAAATCCTAGCCACCCGACGCCTGGAGGAATAACACCTCATCGAGCGCCTAGGGACCCTTCAACTACACAGCATCAAGGTTTCTTCATCTCCCCTTCCCCACCTTATCCCACGTCCAACCATTTAAATCAGCGCTAGCCTTTTCAACTCTCCACCTGTCCATCTTCCTTCCCACTTGTCCACTCCATCCTCTCACTAATACTGCATTTACCTATCACCTTGCCAGCTACCGTCCTCCCAACTCCACACACCCCTCCTATTTATCTCTCAGCACTTTTTCCCAACCACCCCCCATATTCCTGATGATGGGAGCATGCCTAAAACGTCGATTCTCCTTCTCCTTGGATGCTGCCTGACCTGCTGTGCTTTTCCAGCGCCACACTTCAACGCAGGCTGGAAGAACAACACCTCATCTTCCACTCGGGGACCCTTCAGCCCTTTGTTCTCAATATCGAATTCAACAATTTTAGGTCCTGAAATCTCCCACATCCTAGCCCCCTACCCCACATATCAAGCCTTGTTACTACATAGCCTGCCACTGCACACTACCTATGTCGAGGCACCAACAGTCCCCAAAACAGCTATTCATTCTTCTCCAGCCAGATCGTTATCCATTCATTTGTCCAACCGCTCCCATCTCTTTCATTGGACTATATCCCAACCTATCATTTGCTCCTTAATCCCTCCCTTCTGCACACAAACCGACATTTTTACTCAGTAACATCAGTTCTGAGGAAGGATAATCGGATCCGAAACGTTAACTCTGATTTCTATTCATAGATGCTGCCAGATTTGCTGAGCTTTTTCTGCATCTTCTTGTTGTTGTTTATCATTTCCATCATGCCCAGTTTGTCTGGTTTTCATTTATCGGGAGGTTGTAATTCATATTAAACAGCCTACACCATGTGTTTATAAACCCTTCCAGTACAAAGAAACTCCATTTCTCTCCCAGTCTCTGCAATCTCTCCAACTCCCTCACAGTGACATTGCGCCTGCACAGCTCATGGTCACGTGTTGGCCTGCTGGTCATACCCCTCATTCACTCCCATTGGCTAGAGGATCACGCCAACTCTCCTATTGTCTGAAGTTGCTGTCAATCACCTGGGCCGATTGTGACGTGTGGGCTCCTTCCATGAGCGTCAGAGGCTGAGGGTTGAACTTATAGTGGTTTATAAAATATTGAGGGGCATAGAAAAGACAAATAGACAAGGTATTTTCCCTGGAGCTGCGGAGTCCAGAACGAGAGGGTGTAGGTTTAAGTTGAGAGCAGAAAGATGTAAAAGGGGCAACTTTTATCACACAGAGGTTGGTGCACTTATGGAATCTTCGGTCAGGGTAAGTGGTGAAGGCTGGTGCAATTATACCATTTGAAACGCTTCTGAATGGGTGTACGAATCGGAAGGGTGAAGCGGGATATGGTTCAAGTGCTGTCAAATAGGATGAGATTAGGTTAGGACATCTGGTCAGCATGGACGAGTTTGACCGGAGGGTCTGTTTCTGTGCAGTACATCTCGATGGCTATGCCCTGGGATGAGCTTCATCGTTCACAGTGAATTGGGCAGAATCACAGAGCACAGGGGCTGGGGGCTATTCAGCCCATTAGGGTTGTACTCTCTCCCTTTGGAGATACTGCAAATCTGTCCCAACTCCCCTCCCATCTGTTCATAGCCCTCCAAATCTTTTCTTGAAAAGTTGAATTCCAAATTTGTTTTGACAGTGTTAGAAACAAAATTCAAGGAAATTTAGAGGAGACCAACAAAGCTGGAAATAAGACAATTTATTACCAACTTGCAAGTCAGGTCTTCAATTGCATAAGCAAATGAAACAAATTAGAACTTAGGTTAGTGCAGTTATGCCCTTTGAGCTGAGTGAGGTCATCTCTACTGACTCCTAATTACCCAATCTCTCTTACTATTTCACCTCTACCCATCTATGCTCCACCCCCATTGCCCCTTTCTTTCCAAGCTGGCAATTTCCCCCTTGCACGTGCTGCCATAAGGCTAAACCCTTATCTCGATGTTCCCCTTTGTAAATTCTTTCATTGTCCATAGGAACATTCCATTCGTGCACATATATTTTTACAATGTATCTTTTTCTGTTTCACTTATATGTTTCAGTAATCTTAGCTTTTTACTGAAACTGTTGCTTTAAACATTATGATAAAAGGAATTATTTTCTTGAATAAATCTACATTAAAGTTGGTACTTAATTATCCATGATTATGCACTGAAAAGTAGAGATACTCATCCATAAATACCTGCAGAGTTAATAGTTCTCTTGCTGTACCTCTTTTCTGTATGCTTTTTCTTTATCTGCAAAAACAACACTTGTACCCCTTTTCTAACACACTGACTCTCTCTCTGAGGTACAGTATGACACACTGTGACACTCTTTGACTCTCCCTGAAACTCTCTGAAACACACAGTGACACTGTGACATTTTTTGACTCTCACACTCTCTTACGCACAATGTGACACTTTCTGTCTCTCTGTGACACTCTGAGAGACATTGTGACACTCTCTGACCCTCTCTGACAGTGTCGGATACACACCGTGACACTCTCCCACAGATTGTGACCCACTCTGAGACAAATGCTGACCCTCTCTAAGACACGCTGTGACACTCTCTGATACTCTCTGAGACACACTGTGATATTGTCTGACGCTCTCTGGCACTCTCTGAGGTTCGGTATGACACATTGTGACACTCTCTGACTCTCTCTGAAACACACTGTGATACTCTCTGACAGACTGTGACACCCTCTGTGACACACTGTGAGATTCTCTGACACACTGTGACACTCTCTGACAGACTCTGACACTCTCTTACTCTCACTGACACACTCTGAGACACACTGTGACTCCCTCTAACATTCTGAGACACACTGTGACACTCTCTGACCCTCTCTGACACTCTCTGAGAAACACTGTCACACTCTCTGACAGACTGAGACAGACTGTGACAATTTCTGTGACACACTATGACACTCTCTGACCGACTGTGACACTCTCTGACACACGGTGACATTCTGTGAGACACTGTGACAGTTTTTGACATTTTCTGAAATACACTGTGACGCTCTCTGACTCTCTCCCTGACCCTTTGTGACAATCTCTGACACACTATGACACTCTCTAAGACACTGTGACACTTTCCAACACACTCAGAGACATACTGTGTTCCAATCTAAAACACTGTGATAATCTCTAACGCTCTCTGAGACATACTGTGCCACACTCTTACACACTGTGACACTCTCTGTCACTGTCTGAGAAACACTGTGACACTCTCTGAGACAGACTGTGATACTCTCAGAAAGACTGCGATACACTATGACACTTTCTGCCTCTCTTTGACACTCTGAGACACACTTTGATACTCGCTGACTCTCTCTGAGATACAGTGTGACACTCTCTGACACATTTTGACACTCTCTGACTCTCTCTATGACACACTGTGACAGTCTCTGACACACTGTGACACTCTGCACTCTGAGACACACTGTGACACTCTCTGTCTCTCGAGACACACTGTGACACTCTCTGAGACAGACTGTGAAACACTTTGACACTCTCTGACTCTCTGAGACACACTGTGACTCTCTCTGACCGAATGTTGCACACTGTGCCCTCTTTCTAACAGACGTTGACACTCTCTGACACTCTCTGACCGACTGAGACGCTGAGACACACTGACACTCTCTGACATTCTCTGTGCCACTCTCTAACACACTGTAGTAAAATATGACTTCCTCTGAAGCACACTGTGACACTCTCTGACTCTCTCTAACACCCTCTGAGACTCACTGTGAGATACTGTGATATTCTCTGTCATTCTCTGAGACACACTGTGACTCTCTCTAACAGACTATGACACACTGCGTCACTCTTTGACAATTTCTGAAGCCCACTGTGACACTCTCTGACTCTCTCTGACACTCTCTGAGACACACTGTGAGGCACTGCGACACTCTCTGACTCTCTCTGACACTCTCTGAGACACACTCTGACACACTGCGACACTCTCTGACATTCTCTGAGACGCACTGTGACACTCTCAGACAGACTGTCACACACTGCGTCACTCTTTGACAATTTCTGAAACACACTGTGACACTCTCTGACTCTCTCTGACCAATTGTGAGACCCTCAGACATACTGTGACACTCTCCGACCGACAGTGACACATTGTGACTCTCCCTGACACACTGAGACACTCTGACACTCTGAAACAGACTTGACGATCTGACACTCTCCGAGTCACACTGTGAGACTCACTGATAGACTGTGACACACTGTGACAATCTCTGACGTTCTCTGACACTCTCTGAGACACCCTTTGACAATCTCTGACTCTCTCTGACACTGTATGAGACACACCGTGACTCTCTCTGACTGTCTCTGAGACACAATTTGACACTCTCTGACCCTCTCTGACACTCGATGAAACATACTGTGACATTCTCCGCCTCTCTTTGACATCCTCTGCCACTCCCTTACACTCTCCAAGACACACTGTGACTCTCTCTGACAGACTGTGACACACTGTGACGCTCACTGACACGCTGTGACACTCTCTGACGCAGTCTGTCACTCTGTGTTACTATCTGAGACAGGCTGTGACACGCTCTGACAGACTGTGATACACTGTGACACTCTCTGCATCTCTCTGAGACCACAGTGATATTTTCTTACACTCTCTGAGAAACAGTGTGACACTCTCTGACACATTCTGACACTCTCTGACTCTCTGACACACTGTGACAATCTCTTACACACTGTGACACTCTGACACTCCGAGACACACTGTGACACTATCTGTCTCTCTGAAACACACTGTGACACTCTCCGAGACAGATTGTGAAACACTCTGACTCTCTCTGACACTCTGACACTCTCTGAGGCACGCTGTAACACACTCTGACAGACTGTGACACCCTTTGACACTCTCAGAGACTCACTGTGACACTCACTGACTCTCTCTGACTCTCTCTGTTACACACTGTGACACTCCCTGACAAACTGTGACACTCTCTGACTCTCATTGACACTGTATGAGACACACTGTGACATACTCTGACCCTCTCTGATACTCTCTGAAACACACTGTGGCACACTCTGACTATTTCTGACACTCTCTGAAACGGACTGTGACACTCTCTGACCGACTGCGACACGTTTTGACTCTCTCTGACACTCTGTGAGACCCACTTTGACACTCTACGACTCTCTCTGGTGCATACTGTGCCACTCTCTTACACACGGTGCCAGTCTCTGATTCTCTCTGTCAGTCTCTGAGAAACACTGTGACACTCTCTGTCCCTCTTTGACACTCTCTGTGACACACTGTAACAGTCTCTGACTCTCTCTGAGACCCACTGTAACACTCTCTGACACTGTCTGAGACATACTGTGCCACTCTCTGACACACTTGGACACTGTCTGACTGTCTCTGACACACACTGCGACATTATCTGACACACTGCGACACTCTCTGACAATCTGTGACATTCCCTTCCTCTCTCTGATACACTGTGACACTCTCTGAGACACACTGAGACCTTCTCTAAGACACACCATGAAACGCTGTGATATTCTCGAATTCTCTCTGTCGCTCTCTGCCTGATCTGAGACACTGTGACACTCTCTGATACACTGTAACCCTCTCTGAGACACATTGTGTCATACTCTGACCCTCTCTGACTCTCTCTGAAACACACTGAGGAATCTCTGACACACTGTGACACTATCAGACTCTCTCTCTCTGACACACTGTGACAATCTCTGACACACTGTGACACCCATTTAGACAAAGTGACACTTTCTGGCACTCTGTGAGACACACTATGACGCTCTCTGACACACTGTGACACTTTGTGACTCTGTATGAAACACTCTGTGGCACTTTCTGACTCTCTCTGAGACACACTGCGACACTCACTGACACATTGTGACACTCTCTGACTCTCTCTCTGACACACTGTGACAGCCACTGAGACACTGTGACACCTTCTGACACTCTGTGAGACACACTATGACACTCTCTGACTCTCTCTCTCTCTCTCTAATACACTGTGACAATCTCTGACACACTGTGACATTCTCTAAGACACTGTGACACTTTCCGACACTCTCAGAGACATGCGGTATCCCTCTCTATGACACTGTGATAATCTCTGACGCTTTCAGAGACATACTGTAACGCTCTCTGACAGACTGTGACACGCTGTGAAGCTCCCTGACTCTCTCTGACATTCCCTGAGACACACAGTGACACTCCGAGACACACTGTGACACACTCTTTGACTCTGCGTGACAGTCTCTGAAACGTACTGTGACACTCTCTGACAGACTGTGATACACTGTGACACATTTTTAGTCTCTCTGACACTCCCTGAGACTCACTTTGACACTCTCTGAGACATACTGTGCCACTCCCTTACACACCGTGACACTCTATGACTGTCTCTGAGACACAGTGTGACACTCTCTGACTCTGACACACTGTGACAATCTCTGACACACTGTGATTTTCTGGCACTCTGTGACTCTCTCTGACAGACTGTGACACTCTCTGACTGACTGTGACACTCTCTGACTCTCTCTGACAGATGTTTACACACTGTGACACAATAAGACTCTCTCAGAGACACACTGCGACACTCTCTAAGGCACTCTGACACTTCCTGACACTCTCAGAGACATACTGTATTCCTCTCTTAGGCACTGTGATAATCTCTGACGCTGTCTGAGACATACTGTGCCACTCTCTGACACTCCCTGAGGCACACTCTGACACTCGCTGCGACACACTCTGACCGTCTGTGACACTCTCTGTAACACACTGTGACAGTCTGTGATTCTGTCTGACACTGTCTGAGACATGCTGTGCCACTCGCTGACTGTCTCTGAGACACACTGCGACATTCTCTGACAAACGGTGAAACTCTCTGACACACTGTGACATTCCACGCCTCTCTCTGATACACGATGACACTCTCTGAGACACACTAGGAAACACACTGCGACACACTCTAAGACACTCCGTGAAACACTGTGACACTCTCTGACTCTCTCTGACAGATGTTTACACACTGTGACACAATAAGACTCTCAGAGACACACTGCGACACTCTCTGACACTCTATGTAACACACAGTGACACTCTCTGACAGACTGTGACACTTTCTGTCTCTCACAGACACTGTCTGAGACACTCTGCCTCTCTCTGACCGAGTGTGAGACACGCTCTGATACACTGTGACACTCTCCGAGACACACTGTGGCACTCTCTGACTCTCTCTGACACTATCTGAATTGTACTGTGTCACTCACTGTCAGACTGCGACAGACTGTGGAAGTCTCTGACTCTCTCTGAAACTCTCTGAGGCCCACTTTGACACTCTCTGTCTCTGAGACATACTTTGCCACTCTCTTACACACTGTGCCACTCTCTGACTCTCTGTCACTCTCTGAGACACACTGTGACACATTCTGACAGACAGTGACATACTGTGACACTTTTTGACTCTGTATGAAACACTCTGTGACACTCTCTGAGACCCACTGTGACACTCTCTTACACACTGTGACACTCTCTGCCACACCGTGACAATCTCTGACGCACTGTGACACCCACTAAGACACTGTGACACTTTCTGATACTCTGTGAGACACACTGTGACACTCTCTAAGGCACTCTGACACTTCCTGACACTCTCAGAGACATACTGTATTCCTCTCTTAGGCACTGTGATAATCTCTGACGCTGTCTGAGACATACTGTGCCACTCTCTGACACTCCCTGAGGCACACTCTGACACTCGCTGCGACACACTCTGACCGTCTTTGACACTCTCTGTAACACACTGTGACAGTCTGTGATTCTGTCTGACACTGTCTGAGACATGCTGTGCCACTCGCTGACTGTCTCTGAGACACACTGCGACATTCTCTGACAAACGGTGAAACTCTCTGACACACTGTGACATTCCACGCCTCTCTCTGATACACGATGACACTCTCTGAGACACACTAGGAAACACACTGCGACACATTCTAAGACACTCCGTGAAACACTGTGACACTCTCTGAAACTCTGAGATACACTATCACACTCTGACTCACGGTGACTCTCTCTGAGACGCATTGTCACACCCTCTGACTCTCTCTGAACAGACTGTGATTCTAATAGAAATTATCCATTTGCTGTGAAATTACTTATCCATATACTGTGAAATTAATTCTCCATTTACTGAGAAGTTTAATGAGAATGCTTTGTTTATATCAATGCAGTGCTGAGCTTTGTAAACGATGCTTCAATGAAGGTCTGCAGTTAGCTTCTCTCTGAATTCTGGAAGCATTCAACTCGACCTTGCGATAGTCGAACTCAGTGAAAGCTGAATAACTGGTATGTCTAGGACCAGGCGATGAGAGGATAACAACTTGAGTTTCCCCAGTCTCTGCCCTTGACAGTGTGATAAGGAAGGCAATAAGGCAGGTGTCTGTGTAAATGTTTGGGTACTCATTGCATTGAGGCATCTGACTTAGTGTAATGGGTAAACCTTGCAAAAATTTTAATAAAGACCCTTGCTTTGCTCTTGCTAATTATTGAGTCAAGTTGATTTAATTTCCACGTCACTAAATTTGAGGGCTCGTCCCAGGACCCCACGACTGGGGGAGATTCTGAAGATTCCCAGGAGGCACAGGCGCCAGCGCCTTGAAGGTCTTTCACGTCATCTTGAGCGCTGCATTGGACCTTTTTTGTGAGAAAACTGGGCATCTGTGGATTGCCCTAGCGCCGGGATTTCAAATCAAATAAGGTAGGTAAGAATCGTGGTTTACGTAATCCTATGTAGAGAGTCATTCTAAGAGAATAAATACAACAGGAAATGGGTTCAGTGAATTGTCACAGGGTATTAGAGTAAAACCCCAAGGGTAGGGGTTTGCTGTCTGAAGAGTGTTTAGGAGACACCAAGGTTTAGACTGGTTTTAGAGTTGCAACCAGCACTGGCTGAGTTGGACTTATCTAAGACATACCGGATACGTGGTTTCTTGGTTTACGAAAACCAAGACATTGGGGTGGACGCGCCCAATGTGAGAGGGGACCCCTGGAGGTAAAAGCAAGTCAAAAGGGAATAGATAATGGTACTGCGAGAACGAGAGACAGAGACAGAGCGAGAGAGAGCTGAACACTTTTCCTGTTACACTAAAAATTGGTTCCGGCAAGAGCAAACAAAAGGACAGTCCACACAGGACTTGGAATGGCCAACCAAAAATACAATACATGCTAAATAAATACGTCCCTGAATGTGTAATGCAGTAAGAATTGTGGATTAACGAATGTGGTTTTCCGGAGGGAGGTAGCTTTAGTAAAAGTCAGCTGGAAAAATTAAGGTTGAGGTAGGAGGAGAGGGAGAAGGAGAAAAGGAAGGGGAGAATAGAACTTATGAAGTGGAGTGCTTATGGTATGTGGAAGGCTGAGGCTGATATCAGAGAAAGGAAATCTCAAGTAAAGGATTGTTCAAATACACGTACAAACACCAGTGCACATGCGGAAAACAACCTAACGAAGCTGTACAGTGTCTTAAGTCTGTTTCAGACCCTGGCCTTGATGACTGCCCTCCGAGACCTGTAGCCCCCCCACCCCCGACAAGATCTGCCTGGTGAAAGTTCCACGACTGCAAATGTGTTGCTGGTCAAAGCACAGCAGGTTAGGTAGCATCTCAGGAATAGAGAATTCGACGTTTCGAGCATAAGCCCTTCATCAGGAATAAGAGAGAGAGAGCCAAGCAGGCTGAGATAAAAGGTAGGGAGGAGGGACTAGGGGGAGGGGCGATGGAGGTGGGATAGGTGGAAGGAGGTCAAGGTGAGGGTGATAGGCCGGAGTGGGGTGGGGGCGGAGAGGTCAGGAAGAGGATTGCAGGTTAGGAGGGCGGTGCTGAGTTGAGGGAACCGACTGAGACAAGGTGGGGGGAGGGGAAATGAGGAAGCTGGAGAAATCTGAATTCATACCTTGTGGTTGGAGGGTTCCCAGGCGGAAGATGAGGCGCTCCTCCTCCAGCCGTCGTGTAGTTGTGTTCTGCCGGTGGAGGAGTCCAAGGACCTGCATGTCCTCGGTGGAGTGGGAGGGGGAGTTAAAGTGTTGAGCCACGGGGTGATTGGGTTGGTTGGTTCGGGCGGCCCAGAGGTGTTCTCTGAAGCGTTCCGCAAGTAAGCGGCCTGTCTCACCAATATAGAGGAGTGCGGCCACCGCCTCAAGGACTGCTGGATCACCGATAGCACGCCCTATCCGCAACAGACTGAAGCAAGAAGGCCAAAAGAAGGACGACCACTCCAAGATGGAAAGGCATCCAAGACCTGTACGTGATCACACTCCGACGGATGATGAGTGACACGGTGAGGGTACTGGCTTACGATTATCTAACCAAGTTGTTCTGCAAGCCCCAGTGGTTGAAGTTGTAGGTCTAGAAAGATGCCCAGTGTTGGCCCACCAGCCATGGACCATGACGGATCTGGAAAATGCCTCTGGGCAGTTGCCTGACCCACGCGAGGTTGGAGCTAATACGAAGTGACAAAGTCCTGCACTCAGTTCCTTCTCGTGTCACATGAGATGAGAGTCTCCTGGGATGAAAACTAGGTGCCAATGACACCAAAATCAAGTATGCCTGGTGAGCTGCAAACGTCTATGCCAGAGCAGCCAACCCGCAAGTGGAAGAGAAGGGAAACTTTAATGCTTTTGTTGCAGCGCTGGGAACCGCCTGTAGGGAGATATTCCCAGTTCGAAAGGACATGACCAAAACAGCAACGTGAAAACAACGGGAAGCTGAGACAGTGCCCCAGTACCTTATGTGACTCACTGAAGTCCATAACACCCATAGTGCACTGAGACCACCCGACGACATAACGGCAGCAGAAATCACACCGTATGAGGCACACCTGAGGAACAGCAGCATCAATGGAATGAAGGACGAAATAGCGAAAAAAGTAAAATACACATGTATTCGCTGGGACACAGGAAAGCTGAATTTGATAGAACAACATGTGATACATGCTGAAAGGTTGCTCACCCAAGAGAAGGATAAACGGAAACTAAAGTTGGAATAGCAAGCACATAAAGGTCAACTTACTATGATGCAAATCATCACCCAGCCGTTGGAGGGAGGTGTTGCAGGAAGAGAGAAAGAGACAGAGGGGGAGGTCGCAGAAGTGGAAGAGGTCGCGAAAGAGGCGCTGGTAGAAGTAGATCTGGCGGGTGCTTTGTTTGTGGAGCAATGGATCACTGGGTGAGGCATTGCACGCACAGAAAGCCTCAATCGACCCTGGAGGGTGAGTGACAGGGGGACTGGCAGGGAAAGGCTGAGGTGGAGGTGGGTGGTCCACACAAGGTACAGATAAGCCTCTTTCGTTTATGCTTGGCAACAAAGACTCACTGATGTTAATCTCTTCCACAAACCTGTCGTGCACTGAGCCGTGTCACACCTCAATGTTAAACACTGAGTTTTCGAAGCGTGGATAGTATGTCCAATATCACAATGATGCATATAAGTCGATGCCCTCTTCTATGTTATATGTGGAAGGTACATATTTTTAGTAGATACAGGGGCAACATACTCAGTCCTTAAATTAAGTCAGTTTAGACATCGACACAAATAAAGATGAGTGGAAGGTTCCGGAGCACAATGGGTGCATCAGGAGTCATGTCGCAGGAGAGATTTTCTGCACCTCTACTATGCAAAACTAGTAACAGGGAAACATTCCAATTCTTGTTATCGGAATTTTGTCCTTGAAATGCGATGGGTCGGGATCTCATAGAAAGGCTGGGGTTGGATTTGGTCAGTACTCCGACGGGCTTGCAGGAATTCAAAGCAAGACTGCAGACTGTAAAATATGACCCACGACCGCTGATGTTGTCTATCAGTGGCGATTAATCCAGAGAGCCAATAAGTTCAGTGAGCGATTCACTCGCCCTGGAAGCAAGCAGCCATGTTAATTCTAATAACACCGATTTTCTTGCTGGAGACATGCTGCACTGCACAGCACACATACACCGTGATGGCAGTGACGAACCATGTGAGAAGGCTTGGTTTAGGAGATTGGTTAAACCAGATCAGTTGTTTTATTGTGTGAATTTTATTGGAGTGATCACAGATGTGTAATCAGAGTGAACTTACCTGAAGTATCTGTGACGGCAAATAGACCCTATCTTTTTGGTGTGGAAGGCTCTGCTCTCACGTGTCACTGGCGAAGGTCTCCAGTAACAGGTGGCAGGATTTGGGACCATGGGTGCTTAAGGCACAAAGAAGGAAAGGTTGGGTCTCCAGGGACGATGTGGGTATCTGGTTCAATGCAGATACGTGGACATACGAGAAGGAACTGAATTTACTAACTCAGGCAGATATGACAGTCCAGAAAACCCCCGCTAGCCCAGAAAATCCTCGGAGGATAGCCTAGCCTTTCCCTAAGATAGAAGTCTCGGACCAAAATTAGAAATGGTCCCTACTGAGTTGTGGATAAAGGGCAAACATGATGTGGGGCTCATACGGGGCTGTGAGCCCATAAAGATAAACCTGAAGTTTGAGTATCGTCCTTGCAGACCTCAATAACCGTTAAAATCTGAAACTATAAGAGGAATTACTGCAGTCTTTGAATCCCTCCTAAAGGCTAGAGTGATAATCCCCTGTGAAAACTCACCGGTGAAAACCCCCATTTTCCAGTCAAAAAGGCAAACATTCCCGGTGAACCGGAGGAATGGAGATTTGTTCAAGACCTGCCGGCGGAAATAACGCTGTTGTTCCACGTGCCCCGAATGTTCCCAACCCCTATACTATATTGGCTCAAATTCCACCGGACAGGAAATTGTTCTCTGTTGTAGACTGAGCAAATGCCTTCTTTACTATACCGGTGCACACAGAGAGTCAATTCTGTTTGTTTTTTTTCATTCAAAGGGAAATCATATACCTTCACGCGAGATTACTGTGAGTCCCCCACCATATATAATGGGGCTCTGTGCAGGATCGGGAGTCTCTTGTACAACCCAGGGGTCAGTTCTTTTGCAGTATGCAGATCATTAATTCACTGTGGCACCAACAAATGAACAATGTGAGAAGGAGACCCTTGCGTTGCTCTGCCATCTAGTGCGGGAAGGGCACAAAGCCAGTCTCGCAAAGCTACAATTTGTGCAACAACAGGTGAGGTTCTTAGGTAACCTAATATCTGAATAAGGGAAGACCATTTGTCAAGACAGAGTTCAAGCACTCTTGCAAATTCCAAAGCCTCACACGAAGAGATAATTGCTATCGTTTTTGGGCATGTGCTCCTACTGAAGAATGTTTAACGCACATTACGCAACCTTTCAGGCTCCCCTAAGTGACGTAGCCCATGGCAAAGGGTTGCAGAACCAGAGTCGATTACAGTGGATCCAGAGGCCGAGAGTGCCTTTGTTGAATTAATAAGGGCGCTGGAAACTACACCTACGGAGGGGATTCCGAACCCAAACAAGTCTTTTGTACAATGGGTAGATGTGAAACGTGGCTGCATGACATCTGCCCTGTAGCAGGATCATGGGGGAAGATTGAAGCTGGCAGTATATTTTTCAGCTAAACTAGACACTGTAGCAGCAGGATTGCCTAAATAACAATGAGCTGTGGCTACAGCTGAAAAGGCTGTTGTGGCATCCAGGGATATAGTCGGCATTACTGCTTTCCAAGCAAAGGACCACACACAAGTCAGCAGTACATTGGCTCCGATACAATACTGTGCTATTGGAGATGCCTAACATTACAATAAAGCGACGTAACGTCCTTAACCCTGCTAGAGTTCTCCCCATAGAAGGCGATGGAGACCCACACGACTGTGTTGCTGTAACTAATGAAATTTGCAGCCGTCGACCAGATTTGCAGGATTCACCATTTCAGAATCCAGATATGGAATTTTCTGTGGATGGGTCAGAATTCACGAGCAAGGAGACAGGCGAGAATTGTGTTGGGTATGCTGCAGTGACTACCTAAGAGGTAGTCAAAGTGAGATCACTCCCTTCTCATCTGTCAGCGCCAGCAGCGGAGCTGATTGCCTTGACTGAGGCCTATAAATTGGCTGAGGGAAGGACAGTGAATATTTACACCGATAGCAGATATGCCTTTGGGGTTGTACATGATTTTGGAACCTTGTGGAAACACAGGGGCTTCTTGACCTCCACCGGAAAGGCCATCACACAACGTGACCTGATTTCTGACTTCCTGAAAGCGGTCCTATTACCTAAATCAATTGTTGCATGTATGTGTGAAGCCCACACAAAAAAAATTAATGGTCTTATTTTCAAGGCAATGCAAGGGCAGACTCAGCAGCAAAAACAACAGCTCAGCAGCCGCCATGTGAGCAGATTGACATGTGTATGATACAAATTTGTACCCCAACAGCAGATGTACGGGATTTACAGTCACAGGCCACACCAGAAGAAAAGCGTGAGTGGACGAAAGCAGGATGCAGTGTGAGGGAAGGAGCATGGTGTGGTCGCACTGGTAAACCCTGTCTACCACCATCATTATTTCAATTCTATGCCAAACCGACACACGGTAAAGACCACTTGTCAAACGGGTGGACGGACGACAGTAGTTTGGCACACTGATACACGAAGGCATTTACTCATTAATCCCAGAAACGTTGCGAGCGTTGTGTTATCTGTGCCACTAATAATGTGGGGAGGGAAATACAGATGAGTCAGGTAGCACACCCCCAACCCCAAAATCATTTTGAATATTTACAGATGGATTTTATTGAACTAACGCCCATCGAAGGGAAAAGGTACTGTCTGTTAATAGTTGATATGTTTTCCAAATGGATGGAAGCGTTTCCCACGACTCAACAGGATGCCAGTGCAGTAGCCAAGGCTCTGCTAACTGAGATAATTCCGAGACGGGGCATCCCTGAAAGGATCAGTAGCCACAATGGGACACCATTTGTCAATAATGCCTTACAGCAGATCTGTGATTAGTTAGGAATAAACATGGGACAACAGTGTGCCGACCACTCCGTGAGCAGTGGGGCAGTGGAAAGAGAAAATGCTACCCTAAAAAATTAATTGACACAATGTTGTAAAGAACTAGGGGTGACATGGATAAAGGCACTCCCGATTGTGCTAATGTATATGAGATCGAGGAGGAGAGGAAGAGCTAATCTTAGACCATTTGAGATTTTGTTTGAGAGGCCGCCCAATACAGGAATTGCCCCAAGACCGAAGGGAAGACAGATAACAGGCCACTATGAGGATCTGATGTTCTGTTACTGTATAAAACTCGCTCTACTTTTGTCTCAAACATAGAATCAAGTGAAAGCAGCAGTACCCCAACTAGCAGAAGGGAAGCTGCATGATCTAGAATCTGGAGACTGGATCGTGCAGAAATAATTCAGAAGGAAAAACTGGGAGGCGAAGAGGTGGCTGGGACTGTTTCAAATGCTCCTCACAACACAAACAACAGTTAAGATCGCCGATGTATAGCTATCTCACTCTGTTTTTTTTTAAAATCGGGCTCTTTTTTTTGTCCTTGTCGTCATAAAATGACAAAAAGGGGATGTACTGGAAAATTAACAAAATTAACATTTACTGTGAAATCTGAAAGATTTGGTAAATCTAACTCTGCTAAAACTAACAATTTGCTAACATTTGAAGTAGAGAATCTGACTTTGCTGGATTCTGCAAGCATTCCTGATGAAGGGCTCTGGCCCGAAACGTCGAATTTCCTGTTCCTTGGATGCTGCCTGACCTGCTGTGCTTTAACCAGCAACACATTTTCAGCTGGATTATGCAAGCAGACAACTTGGCCTTGCAGGGTTTGCAAAACTGTCAAATTCAGCAAGAGTCAGTGAAAACATAAACTTCGTGTCAACAGCCGAATGCTCCCAGTTCTTGTCCTTGAACATTTGATAAGGATAAGTGAAATGTATAAAAGAAATATGTGGAAGTTATTCATCCCCTTCCATGCAGCATTTTGCCTAGTGTATTCACTCCTGTAGAGGTTATAATAAAGCTTTTTCTTTGCTATTGCTACGATTTGAGACGAGTCAATTTAATTTCCACAGCAGTAAGTATTCCACATTATTGCACCAATATAAACATTAGGAATAAGTCGCAGATACCACGGCCATTTGACATCATGCTGCTGCAACAAATTATCCTGACACAGCACTATGCCTGGAATAATTGATCTCACCAACAATACTACAATCTCTCAGTGCCACAGGATCGCAGTGGCTTTAGGCAGCAAGATACAACCCAACAATCTTATGATAGCAAATTAAACATTGTTGATAATCAGACTTGGGCGGAACTGTCAGGTTTCAAATGTTAAACAAGTAGATTTTGTGGACCATATTAAAGAGGATATGCAGCTGGGAAAGTGGAGATGTTTAGTGAATGAGGCAATAATTTTAACTGAGCTCAAGAGAAAGCATGTTTTTCTTTAAATCTGATACCATGTGGAATTATCTTTGTCAGCCATTGTTGTGGGATATTTACACTCCTCTTCTTCTAACTCAACTTTCTGAAATTGTCTCTTAAATGACCCTTGATTGTAATTGAGTTGAGAAAATCTATAGCACCATCTTCATTGACCTGCTCTGATAATAGCTTAATAAACTGAACTTTCTTGTCCATACATGTTTTCCACTTACATCTCTATTCTAGTTGCTTCTTGTGAATCCAGTGTTTCTGAGGAACAAATTATTCTCCCCAAATGGGGGACTCTGGAAGTATCCTCCATATTTTAATTATATTATATTGGCTGTTCTTTATTACAGGGTTTATCTCTTTTTTTTATGTCGTGACATGGTAATTGATAGCTCTACAGTCCTGTGACCACACTTTCATATCTATGGAGCATTAAATAGTTACGAATAGTCACTTTGGTATTTTGTCCATTCCTCAGAAGAACTCAGACATCCCATCCAGACTGAGCATATGTATTAATTTACCACTGTATAAAACAAATTGGTTTGAATGACGTTAAGTGAACCTGCTCGTTCAGTGATTGTAGTTAATGCCAGTCTCCATGCCTCAAATTAATTCACTAACAGGTTTACTTCCTATTAATAAGGGACTATTACAATGTTATCACACAGTATCAGTAGGAACTTCACCTTCAGCACTAACCAGGATCAACAGTTCAAGAGTGAGGGAGTGAAGAGATCAGAGTCTGAGAACAATGCACTGGAGTGTTCCGACAATGACCCAGAATATGAGAACAATAGACTGGTACGTTACAATACTGACCAGGGGTTTATATTTGGGTCTTTACAATCTTCCTCAAGATTGGGTGGATCTTAATTGTGCTTTGCTGATTCAAACTGGTTTCTATCCTATCCTCACTCTTATTCCTGGTAAGTCGTTCTATCTGACTATGAATTCAATAAACCTCGTTGAACTAACTTACTGTCCTCACAATTTAAATACTGAAAAAAGGAAACTATTGCCATGACTTCTATCCACAAACTCCATTCCTTACCAAACAATTTTAGTGGCAATATGTGAAGTGGAATCAAACTGCTTATAACTCCAACAAGCACTTTTGCTCTAAGCTGATATCTATTTCCATATTCTCTACAGCACCAATCCTGTTCACTAGCAACTCCGCAATATCTCAAGTCTTCCCTTTTGTCTCTATCTAGCTGCTGAATAAACCATCATCTGCACCCTCGGTACATCCAGATTCAACTCTTCCTATTCTCTTCCAGCCACAAATAATTTGACCAGAAATGTTAAGTGTTCTCCCTGAAAGGTGCTGACTTCAGGAGAGTCAGTGGTATTTTGATAATATCGGTACACTTGCAATTAGAGCCCCAGGCTATTACTGTGTATTCAAATACCCCCACTTCACCACCACTTCCTCCACCCCCCCCCCCCGCCTCCCCGAACAGCTGGAGGTTTTTGTATTCAATTACAGTCAGTAATGGCAACAGCCCATTGTTGTAGAAATTCTGGTTCATTCATGCCCTTTTAGGGAAGGACAGCTACCATCCTTTCCAAATCTCACATCATGATTCTAGATTCGGACAAATGTCTCTGCCTCTTTGTTGTCCACTAGAATCACCAAACAAACCATCCAATTCAGGGCTGAGAATTATGGAATCAACGATACGAAGAGGCCTGTCGAGTCTTGTATATTTTTTGTGAATGTTGTGTGTATTTCTGATCACCATACTACCAGAAAGATGTGGAGACTTTGGTTTCCTGGATGTTGGCTGGTTTGGAACGTATTGGCAATGAGGAGAGATTGGACAAACTTGTGTTTTCACTTTAACATTGATGAATGAGGGAGTGACTTGAAAGAAGTTGAAAAAATTCTGAGAGGCATGGACAGAATGGATAGTCAGAGCTTTTTCCAAGGATGCTAAACTCAACTAAAAGGGGACATAGTTTTAAGGTAAGAAGGAAACGTTTAACGGAGATGTGAGACAGCTTTTGCACGCAGATGTTGAGAAGTGCCTGAAATGTGCTTCCTAAGGTAATTGTGGAGGTGGATGCAATAGCAATTTCTTAAAAGTAGGGAATCAAGTGATATGGACTATGAAAAGATAGGAAGGTTTTTCATTTGGAAATGCATCAAGTGTCAGTGCAGTATTAGTGGGCTGAAGGGCCTGTACCTGTGCTGTGCTGTTCTTTATTCTTTCTTCTGTCTTTCCTCTATATCTGTTTAAAAGTGTTGCGTCACCTCCTTGGGACACTGTGCAGTAAGCTGTAAGTGCTGAATGCAAGTTCCTATGCAACTCTTTGGAGCGGCTGAATGGTGTATTCCTGTGCCTCAGTAACAGCCTTGAGGAATTCAGTCAGAGACGTGTTGTGTGGCATTAACAGGAGGTAGGAGCACCAGTTGGCAATTTGATCCCTGCTCCACCATTCAGAAAGATCAAAGCTGATCTGACTGTGGCTGAACTCCCTGTCCATTTCTGAACCCAATAAACATGGGCTTCCTTGACCATCAAGGAGCTACTGAGGTGAGCCTTGAATATCCTCACTGCTCCCTGCAGATGAGAATGCCACAGATAGAATACCCCTCAGGACAAAGGAACATCCTCATCTCAATCTAAAATTGGAGGACACTTACATTTAAAGTGATTGTCCTTGCACGATATCACCTTATATTTGTGACATGATGCACAACAAATAAGAACAGATGTAGACCATTCAACTCCCTCAAACCTGACCCACATAAGCACTGGCTCTCTAGTTGATCAAATATCTATCAAATTCAGCCGTCACTGCTCTTTGGGCAACACATTATCAGATACATCCTTATCTCAGTCTGAAATGCAAGAGGCCACATTTTCTAACATTCTCCAGTTCCCCTCGTTCTTCACACTCGCACGTGGGGAGCCATGGTCTTAGCATCCACCCTGTCAAGTCCTCTCAGAGTCAGATATGTCTCAATATGATCATGTCTGTTTCTGGTGAACTTCAAAGGTTATACATTCAAACTGCACAACATTCCCACATAGGATGAACTCGTCATCCCAAGAATCAGCTGAGTGAAATGTGTCCATACACCGTCTCATGTAATTAAATTCTTTCTGAGGTAAGGAGATTTAAAAAGCCTCATACAGTCCTCCAGCTGTGATCTCAGTAAAACTGGGAACAGCTGCAGCAACGCTTCCTTCATGGGTGACTCCTTGCAAGAAACACTAGATTTGTGACAAGAGCCAGAGGGCACTTGTTTTCTTTTATCTGAAATAAGGCAACTTTGATTGGTTACAGAGATAAAGAGATTTTTCTCCTTTTCTCAGAGCGCTGTGAGACATAGAATTACTAAATAGAATCCTTCCAGTACAGAAGATGCCATGTTGCTCCTCAATTCTGTACTGACCCAAGGCCCAATATCGCCACCCTATCCCTGCATTTCACAGATCTAATCCAAATAACCTGCACAATCCTGGCCACTCTGAGGCAAATGTACCATGGCCAATCATCTAACCTGCACATTTTTGGACTGGGCTACAGAGCGGAAACCCATTCAGACACAGGAAAATGTGCAAACTCCACACAGACTGGTGACCCAGACTGGAATCAAGACCATGTCCCTGGCACCGTGAGGCAGCAGTACTAACTATTAAAGTACTGTAACCTTACCTCCAAATTAATGTATAATTTGCTTGCTTGCCTTCTTCACAGTTAATGTAGTAATGATCATCATGCTGCTTGATAAAGATTGTGGATTGTCTCCATGTGATATCCGTAACCTGGTGGCCATGGTAGTGGCAGGTCGACTGGTCATTCTCCTCAACCTGATATTGAAACGAATTTTGGTTGTTTATTGAGAATACGACAGTTTCCTGTGGGGCATCCCCATGTATAATATTTATGCTGTACTGCTTTATATCGGTCAGATGATCTGTCTGGTTTGCCATCACTTTCACTTTCGATTGATTTGTGGCCATTTGTTGCCAGAAGCAGAAAATTAAATATTGCATTTAGAAGACTGTTCTGGGAACAGCGGCTGTGCTGAGCTGTTTAAAGAACATCTTCTGGTATTTTATGTTCCCAGCTCGGTATTGGCTGGATAATGCCTCCCTGACTGATCCCTATCCAACACTGAAATCTCCCCCTCCCTGACGGATCCCTACCTAACACTGCACACATCACCTCCTTGACTGATCCCTACCCAACACTGCAATCATTCCCTCCTTGACTGATCCGTACTCAACACTGCAATATCCCCTCCCTAACTGACCCCTAAACAGCACTGCAATCTCCCACTCCCTGACTGATCCCTATCCAACACTGCAATCACCCCCTCCCTGACTGATACCTACACAACACTGCACTCACTCCTTCCATGACTCATCCCTAACAAACATTGCAATCATCCCCTCCCTGACTGATCCCTAGCCAACACTGCAGTCACCCCGCTCCCTGATTGATCCCTACACAACACTGCACTCACCCCCTCCATCACTGATCCCTATCCAACACTGCACTTACCCCCTCCAAGACTGATCCTTACCCAACACTGCAATCAACCCTCCCTGACTGATCCCTACCCAACACTACAACCCACCATCCCTGACTGATCCCAACCCAATACTGCAATCACCCCCTCTCTGACTGATCCGTATCCAATACTGCAATCTCTCCCTCCCTGACTGAAAAAAAAGTGTCGTTGCCATGAATTCTGTCCACAAACACAGTTCCTTACCAAACAATTTTAATGCCAATATCTGAAGTGGAATCAAACTGCTTATAATTCCCACAAACACTTTTGCTAGAAGCTGATATCTATTTCCATTTTCTTTCCAGCATCAATCCTGTTCACTACCAACTCCACAATATCTCAAGTCTCCCTTTTTGTCTTAGTCTAGCTGCTGAATAAACCATCATCTGCACCTTCGGTACATTCCGATTCAACTGTTCCCATTCTCTTCCAGCCACAAATAATTTGACCAGAATGTTTAGTATGATCTCTGAAATATGTTGACTTCAGGAGAGTCGGTGGGATTGTGATAATATCACTACACATGCAATCAGAGCCCCAGCCTATTACTGTGGGTTCAAGTACACCCGCTTCACCACCACCTCCCATCCACCTCCCACCACCGCCCCCCCCCCCCCGCCCCCAAGAACAGCTGGTGGGTTTTGAATTCAATTAAAGTCAGGAATAGCAACAACCCATTGTTGTAGAAATTCTGATTCAATCATGCCCTGTTAGGGAAGGATATCTGCCATCCTTTCCAAATGTGACATCATGATTCCGGACACTGACAAATGTCTCTGCATCTTAATTGTCCGCCAGAATCACCAAACATACCATTCAGTTCAGGGCTGAGAATCATGGAAGCAATAGGAAGAGGCCTGTTGAGTCTTGTGAACTTTGTGTGAATTTTGTGCATATTTCTGATCACCACACGACCAGAAAGGTGTGGAAGATTTGGTTTACCAGGATGCTGGCAGGTTTGGAAGTTATTGGCAATGGGGAGAGACTGGACAAACTTTTGTTTTCACTTGAACACTGATGAATGAGGAGGTGATTTGAAAGAAGTTGAAAAAATGTTGAGAGGCATGGGCAGAATGGATAGTCAGAGCCTTTTTCCCAGGATAAAAATCTCAAATACAAGGGGACATAGTTTTAAGATAAGATGGGAAAGTTTAATACAGACGTGAGACAGCTTTTTTTGCACAGATGGTGAGAACTGTCTGGAATGTGCTTCCTAATTTAATGGTGGAGGTGGATACAATAGCAACTTCTGGAATAAGTAGGGAATCCAGGGATGTAGACCACGAAAAGATAAAAGGCTTTACATTTGGAAAGGCATCAAGTGCCAGCACAGTCTTGGTGGGCCGAAGTGCCTCTTTCTGTGCTATGTTGTTCTTTATTCTTTCTTCTCTCTTTCCTCTGTATCTGTTTAAAAGAGTTGCATCACCTCATTGGTACACTGTGCAGTAAGCTCTTAGCGCTGAATGCAAGCTCCTATGCAACTCTTTGGAGCGGCTGAATGGTGTATTCCTGTGCGTCAGTAAGAGCCTTGAGGAATTCAGTCAGAGACGTGTTGTGTGACATTAACAGGAGATAGGAGCACCAGTTGGCCATTCGGTCCCTGCTAACCATTTAGACAGCTCAGAGCTGATGTGACTGTGGCTGAACTCTCTGACCATCTCTGTTCCCAATGAACACGAGCTTCCTTGACCATCAAGGAGCTACTGAGCTCAACCTTGAATATCTTCACTGCTCCCTGCAGCTGAGAATGCCACAGTTAGCATACCCCTCAGGACAAAGGAGCATCCTAATCTCAATCTAAAATGGGAGCACCCTTACATTTAAAGTGATTCTCCTTGCACCAAATCACATCCTATTTGTGGCATGATGCACAACAAATAAGAACAGACGTAGACCATTCAACCCCTCAAACATGACCCACATAGCACTTGCCCTTTAGTTGATCAAATATCTATCAAATTCAGCCTTCACTGCTCTCTGGGCAACACATTTTCAGATACATCCTTATCTCAGTCTGAAATAGAACAGGCCACATTTTCAAACATTCTACACTTCCCCTAGTTCCACACTCCCGAACGTGGGGAACCATCCTCTCAGCATCCAGCCTGTCAAGTCATCTCAGGGTCAGTTATGTCTCAATATGTCCATGTCTATTTCTGCAGAACTTCAAATGTTATACATTCAAACTGCGCAACATTACCACATAGGATGAACTCGTCATCCCAGGAATCAACTGAGTGAACCATGTCTATACACCTTCTCATGTAATTAAATTCTTTCAGAGGTAAGGAGACTTAAAAAAGCCTCATACAGTCCTCCAGCTATGATCTCAGTAAAACTGGGAACAGCTGCAGCAACGATCCCTTCATGGGTGACTCCTTGCAAGAAACACTAAAATTGAGACAAGAGCTAGAGGACACTTGATTTTTTAAATCTCAAATAAGGCAACTTTGATTGGTTACAGAGATGAAGAGATTTTACTCCTTTTCTCAGAGTGCTGTGAGACATAGAATTACAGATTAGAATTCTTACAGTGCTCAAGGTGCCACGTTTCCCCTCAAGTCTGCACAGACGTCAGACCCAGCACCCCCACAATATCCCTGCATTTCCCAGAGCTAACCCAAATAACTTGCACAATCCTTGTCACTCTGGGGCAAATGCACAATGGCCAATCATCTAACCTGCACATTTTCGGACTGGAGTACTGAGTAGAAACCCATGCAGACAAAGGGAGAAGGTGCAAACTCCACATAGACTGTTGACTCAGACTGGAATCAAACCCATGTCCCTGCCGCTGTGAGGCAGCAGTACTAATCACTAAGCACTGTAAACTTACCACCAAATTAATGTATAATTTGTTTGCTTGCCTTCCTCACAGTTAATACAGTGATGATCTTCATGCTGCTTGATAAAGATTGTGGATTGCCTCCATGTGATACCTGTTACCTGGTGACCATGGTAGTGGAAGGTCGACTGGTCGTTATCCTCAAACTGATATTGAGACAGATTCGGATTGTTTATTGAGAACACGACAGTCTCCTGTGAAGCATCCCTATGTGTAATATCTATGCCTTACTGATTTATATTGGTCGGACGGTCTTGTCTGGTTTGCCATCACTTTCACTTTCGATTGGTTTGTGGCCATTTGTTGCCAGAAGCTGAATTTAAATATTGCAGTTAGAAAACTGTTCTAGGAATAGCGAATGTGCTGAGCTGCTTAAAGAACATCTTCTGGTATTTTATGCACCCAGCCCCCTGGCTTTGTGATGTAATAATCGGTGTTTATTTCTCTTGAGTCTGGATCATAATTGAGTTCTTCCAACATATTCTAACCCCGACTTTCCAATTTCCTCTGATTCTGCTGCTCAATGTTTTCATCATCAGACACATTTTGCTGACCAGCAGAGCCCACAGGAGACGAGTGGAGAGTCTCACAGGGCTACCGAGTTGCAAAGGCTAAAGTAAATCCATCTTGCAACTGTCAGTAATAACAATGTATTCGATATGGAACCAAATGTTTGTGAGAGGCTATTGGTCTACGTATCTACATGAGTCGCGTTGGAATTTGGATTCATGCTGCACTTTCTCAATTGCTGCACAGCATTTATGCCTTTACCCTGACAAAGTTCAGGCAGCAACTGAAGAAGGTGCTGAAATATCCCTTCACTCAAATGAATCAATCAATCAATCAGATTCACTTAGACTTAGTGTGTGCTTATTGGGCCGAACAGCCTGTTTCCACAGTGTAGGGATTCTATGAGGACATAGATGTGTCAGTGTTGGACTGGGGTGGCCAAAGTTAAAAATCACACAACCCCTGGTTATCGTCCAACGAGTTTAATTGGAAGTGCTAGCTTTTGGGAGCTTCATCGGGTAGCTAGTGGGGCAAGATCATGGAACACAGAATTTACTATAAGTTCGGTTTCCTGTGATCCTGCCCCTCTAGCTACCTGTTGGAGGACCAGCGTCCAGTCAGTCCTGGTTTTTTTCATTTTAATTCAAATTCACATCAATGAAGCAGCCGATCACAATGGTAACAGGCTGAGGACAGGTGACTGAGGTGTCAGTGGGGGAGCACTTTGGGCCAGTGACCAAAGTTCGATTAATTTTAACGGAGCAATGGTTTTGTGTCTGAGAAGTCATGTCACACGAACTTGACTGATTCTTTTTTGAAAAAGTAACAACGAGGATTGATGAGGGCAGAGCGGTGAACGGGACCTGTGTGGACTTCAGGAATGTGTTTGACAAGGTTCCCCATAGGATACTGTTTAGTAAGGTTAAATCATATGAAATACGGGGAGAATTAGACATTTTAATTGGCTCGAAGGCAAGAGGTGGTGGTGTAAGGTAGCTTTCCAGACTGGAGGCCTATGACCAGTGGTGTGCTACAAGGATCAGTGTTGAGTCGATTGCTTTTCATCATTTATATAAATTATTTGGATGCAATCATAGAGGTATAGCTAGTACGTTTGCAGGTGGCAACTAAATTGGAGGCGCAGTGTTCCGTGAAGAAGGTTACCTCAGATTACAATGGGATCTTGATCAGATGGGCCAATGGGCTGAGGACTGGCAGTTGGTGTTTAGTTTAGATATATACGAGGTGCTGCATGCTGGAAAAGCAAATCAGAGGAGGACATGTGCACTTAATGGTAGAGGTGCGTTGCTGAACAAAGAGACATTGGAGTTCAGGTTCATAGTTCTTTGAAAGTAGAGTTGCAGGCAGATAGGATAGTGAAGAAGCCATTTGGTATGCTTTCCTTTATTGGTCAGAGTATTGAATATAGGAATTGGGACGTCATGTTGCGGCTGGACAGGACATTGGTTAGGCCATGTTTGGAATATTGCGTGCAATTCCTGTCTCCTTCTGATTGGAAGAATGTTGTGAATCTTGAAAGGGTTCAGAAAAGATTTACAAGGATGTCGCCAAGGTGGAGGATTTGAGCTACAGGGAGAGTCTGAAATAGGCTGGGGTTGTTTTCCCTGGAGCGTCGGAGGCTGAAGGGTAATCTTCTCAAGTTTCATAAAATCACGAGGGACATGGATCGGGACAAAGACTTTCCCCTGGGTTTGGGAGTCCCGAATTGGAGGGCATACGCTTAGTGTGAGAGGGGAAAGATATAAAATGGACCTAAGGAGACAACCTTTTCACACAGAGGGTGGTGCATGTATGGAATGAGCTGCCAGAGGAAGTGGTGGAGGCTGGTACAATTACAGCATTTAAAAGACATCTGAATAGTCAGGTTTAGAGGGTTATGGGCCAAGTGCTGGCAAATGGGACTAGATTAGGTTAGGATATCTGGTTGACATGACTGAGTTGAACTGAAGGGTTTGATTCCATGCTGTACATCTCTATTACTAAGTGCAGTATTACAGAGCATGCAGGACTCCCTTAGTGACAACAGGTAATTGTTTGCACTGTGGTGATATTCGGACTGTAAATCTACACATGTGTACCTGATAAACACCTCAACGTACAGAGACCAGGAGGGCAATCTCTCAAAACTTGAATTCTCTAACCAGAGACTGTGAGAACGAGAACATTTCTGGGAGGCATGGAAGATGAATGTAGCTTTACAAAACAAAACACGTGTATCCTTCAGTTGTTTGTGTAAATAAAAACTTTCTCATTTAAACTGACTAACAGTTCCAGTATCCACTGCCATTTGTGGAATACAGTTCCAAACCTTTCCCATCCTTTGTTTGTAGAAGTGTTTCCTAACATTCCTCCTGAACGCTCTGACTCTCATTCTCAGACTGTGTCCCCTCGTAAGGGAATTGCCAGCCAATGGAAATCATTTATCTTTTTCTGTTAACGTCTTGGAGGACTTCACTCTGATTATTCCTTAACCTTCAAGATTCTTATATAAATAAATTGTTCAGTAGGTCTGACAAGCATCTGTGTGAGAGAAAATAGAGTTAATGTTTCAAGTCCGGAAACCCTTCTTCAGAACTAAGTTGCATGATCTCTCCTCATACCCTCAGACCATACGAAACCAGAACAGATGACACAATACTAAAGTCAGGACATTCTGCAGCAGCAGTGACTTTGGGAGTCTCTGTCAATGGAAAATTGTACCAAGAATGCTGCTCAGTGGATTGTTATCAATGTTCTGGGGTTTGGGTCTGGCTGACCAGTCAATGAGATGGCGATGTTGTTGTTCAAAAGGTAAAACCAGAGAGCAGATCAGCAGCAGAATAAACCAAGTCCAAATGTCTTTATGCCACACCAGGGACGCCAATAAAATCAAGGATAGTTTAGAACACCTTCTCACCTGCTGAGTTAGTTGATGAATTTTTCCATGTGAGGTGATCTGTCCCTTCAGGCAGCTGACAAACTCCTTGTTTGGAACTCTGGGTTGATGCATTCCCAGAGATGCTGCCTTATACGGTCTGAAAACTCATTTGGGAGATTGACACGACAGCATTGCTCAGCTTTGTGTCAAAACTCTGACAATGAACAAACTAATTACAATAACAAGTTTAATCCTAATTATGAAGGAGCGTTGCTGTTCAGTACATCATAAAATAATAACATAAAACAGAATCTGGAATCTATCAGCAATAATGCTGCCCGCTCAAATACCGTGAGCCCCATCACAAGATCACAAATTATTTCAACCAATGCTGCATCGAGCCAATTTATTCCTTGTGTGAAAATATATCTCAGAGCTGTTCTTCTGTTCTCTAGAGTAGATGCGGCCCTCTTTAAACAATAGCATTTCACTCAGTGATGGAAATGTGATTCTTCTTACGCACTAAATGTGTGTATTACTGCCGTGGTCAGCATTTATTTCTCATCCCTAATTGCCCACGTTCCGCAGGCACATGAAGGGCTTTCCTGGAGGAAGGGAAATGAATGAACAAGATGGGCTTCCAACAATGGAGGTATCACTGATGTCACTCTTATTGTCATTCTCCATCATTCCCAAAGGGCAACTAGGGACGAGTAATAAACGCTGGCCCAGCTAGTGATGCCCACATCCCATCAATGGTTAAGAATAAAGTGATAACATTGGGAGATCCATCTACCTTTTACTCCTTGTCTGTATTCTTCAGGATCATACCCATGTGTTGGGATATGTGCCTTTTCCGAACTAAAATCAAAACCACCAGGATCCCGAGATATATCATGGTGAGTGCAGTTAGGACCACAGCTTAATGTGAGAAGAGCCAAATGCATGGATGACAGGCTGTGGGCATATGATGTCATGGCCTGTTCCTTCACATTTACTTAAATGTCCCCTCTATTTCCACAGTATGTGGGAGGAAGATATAATAAGCCGTCTAAATACATTTTTTAAAACTATTATTCCGTTAATTTGGACGTCATCCAACTTTGTCACTTGGGATATTGGAATCCCGAGCACTGAGAGTGTCCTTGCAGTTGCCATTAAACCAGAACTTGGTGAGCTGCTGTATTTGGGGTGGATGGTGGCTCAGTGGTCACATTGCTGACTCACAGCACCAGGGACACGGGTTCATTTCCAGCCTTGGGTGACTGTCTGTGTGGAGTTTGCACATTCTCCCTGTGTCTGCACACAGGCCAAAGATGTGGAGGTTAGGTGAATCAGGATTCTAAATTGTCCATAGTGTCAGGTGCATTGTCAGGGGTAAATATAGTGTAGGGGAATGAGTCTGAGTCGATTACCCTTCGGAAAGTCGGTGTGGACTTGTTGGATGAAGAGCCTGTTCCCATACTGCAAGGAATGTAATTCAAACTGACAGTGAGAGATATTGGTGTGCGTCTTCTCCTGGAACAAATGTTTACACTGTTTGTCACAAATTTGCTATGGAGCTTTCCCTTGGCTGGCCTGTCTGAACTCCTCCCTCATCCTGCTCCTGCAGATACTGCACAGAGTGTCCCAGCAATAATGATGGTGAGCAACAAAACGACATTCTGTGCTGTATCTAAAGCACAGAGACCCAGAGATGGAGAGCAGAAGGAAGCCTGTGATTTTGCTCTTCACCATCTCTGGTACCTTCATCTTCCTGTTGTTCATCTATATTTTAAGTTTCTTACATTATATTATTTAAGGAGTCCAACCTGAAGATTATTCACCTTTCCTGCATAACTTCACAAAACTTTGTTATATGTGCTGCAGACCTTAAGTTGGTGCACAAACAAATTTATTTATGTAGCAACATTATCTCGGTTCAGAGTGAAGATCAGTAGAGTCACAGAGATGTACAGCATGGAAAAAGACCCTTACGTCCAACCCGTCCATGCTGGCCAGATATCCCAAATCAATCTAGTCCCAACCGCCAGCACCCGGTCCATATCACTCCAAACCCTTCCTATTCATATCCCCATCCAAATGCCTCTTAAATGTTGCAATTGTACCAGCCTCCACCACTTCCTCTGGCAGTTCATTCTATACACGTACCACACTCGGCGTGAAAATGTTACCCTTTGGGGTATCTTTTATATCTTTCGCCTCTCAACCGAAAACTATGCCCTCTAGTTCTGGACTCCACGACCTCAGGGAAAAGACTTTGCCTATTTACACTATCCATGCCCCTCATAATTTTGTAAACCTATATAAAGTCACCCCTCAGCCTCTGACACTCCAGGGAAAATAACCCCAGTCTGTTCAGCCTCTCTCTATAGCTCAAATCCTCCAACCCTGGCAACATCCTTGTAAATCTTTTCTGAACCCTTTCAGGTTTCACAACATTTTTCCGATAGGAAGGAGACCGGAGGTGCACGCAATATTCCAACAGTGACCTAACCGATGTCCTGTAAAGCCGCTGTTTTGAAGTGCAAAATTGTGGCAGGTGATTACATGATATTATGAGAACCCATTCACCAAACAAATGGCTGGCCTGTATTTTTCAGCATCAAGATTCCAGTTTCTTTGTGTTGCTTATCCATTGCAGTCTCATCAGAAATTCCCTTCCATTAGTTACGACGCAGAGGTCGAAACTCTTTGGTAATTAAACCAAACAACAAGATAGTCTTGGTTCACCTTGCAATCTGTTAAAAGATGAGGCACAGAGAACTCCAAAATAACATTATTTAAGGAAAATAACAATTATTTTCTTCACTCTAATAGTGAACACTAAACAACACCTGTTCACAAATCCAAATCCCCTTCTTTTACCTACTTAGTATCTGACTCCAACTGCACAAAAATACACTGTTCCAATTATTAAATTGGATATTTATCAAGCATTTCATTAACTAAATCTCAAGACCCAACAGGTTCCTTTGTTTTCAATCCACTGGCTGCGAATCTTGCTGGGTCGTTTTTTTTTTCTTTTTTTTCACTGTGAGCAAGTTTCACTTGAAAAAGTACCTTTGGTAGAAATTGATTTCTAATTTCTTGGAGAGGAAGATGCGTGATGGGTATTTAGCTCTCGGGCTCGACAGCAGTTGCTTGCTATTCAATAGCAGTTGCTCTCCCTCATACTTTCAAAATATCGGGTTTGAATAACACACATGACTCATTAAATTCTTATAATCAGTTTCAAGGTGTTAAATAATCAAACAAAATGGTTTCTGATATCCTGGGCATAATTTAAACTAATTGGGTAAATTGAAATTGTGGTCAAAACAGCAGCCAAACCTCAGGTAATTTGGAACATGTGTCTATTTTGGAACAGCTTTTCTCTCAGCTGTCAGCAGTTACTGTCCTGGAAATTCAAAAACCACTTTCTATCTTGCAGTGCACAAAAACTCTGTTGACTTTGGAACAATATAGATTCGTTGGTTACAGATCCAGATAGAGACTGTACATTCATCTGTACTGTCACCAAAACAAAACAGATGCACCAGCACTTCAACAACAGGCTCGTGACTTTTCCCGACTCAACACTGCAATCACCCCTTCCCTGACTGACCCCTACCCAACACTGTAATCACCCCTTCCCTGACTGATACCTAGCCAACACTGTAATCACCCCCCTCCCTGACTAATCCCGACCCAACACTGCAACCACCATTTCGCTGGGTAATCCCTACCCAACACTGCAGTCTCCTCCTCCCTGACTTATCCCCAGGAAACACTGCAGTTTCCACTTCCCTGAGTAATGCCGAACAACACTGCAATCTCCCCCTCCCCGACTGATCACTAGAAAACAGTGTAATCACCCCTTTCCTGAATAATCGCGACCCAAACCTGCAATCTCCCCCTCCCCGACTGATCCCTAGAAAACATTGTAATCACCTCTTCCCTGACTAATTCCCTACCCATCACGGCAATCAACCCTTCCTTGACTGATCCCCACTCAACATTGTCATCACTCTCTCCCTGACTAATCCCTACCCAAAACTGAAATCACCCCCTCCTTGACTGATCCATGCCCAACACTGTAAACACCCCCTCCCTGCCTGATCCCTCCCAAACACTGCAATCACCCACTCCCTGAATAATCCCTACCCAACAATGCAATCACTCCCTCCGTGGCTGATCACTGCCCAACACTGCAAACACCCCATCCCTGACTAATACCCAGGCAACAATGCAATCTCCCCCTCCATGACTAATCCCGACTCAACACTGTAATCACCCTTTCCCTGACAGTTCCTTACCCAACACTGTAATCTCCCCCTCCCTGATTGATCCCTACCCAACCATGCAGTCTCCCCCTCCCTGACTAATCCCGACCTAAAACTGCAATCTCCCCGTTCCTCACTGATCACTAATCAACACTGGAGTCACCCACTCCTGAATAATTCCGAACCAACACTGCAATCTCCCCTTCCCTGATTGATCCCTAACCAACACTTTAATCACCTCTTCCCTGGGTAATCCCGACCCAACACCGAAGTCTCCCTCTTCCTGACTTATCCCCAGGAAACACTGCAGTCACCCCCTCCCTGACTAAACCCTACCCAACACTGCAATCACCCCTTCCTTGTCTAATCCCGACCCAAAAGTGCAATCTCCCCCTCCCCGACTGATCCCTAGAAAACATTGTAATCACCTCTTCTCTGACTAATCCCTACCCACCACGGCAATCACCCCTTCCCTGGCTGAACCCTACCCAAAAGTGCAATCTCCCCCTCCCTGACTGATCCCTCCCTACCCAACACTGCAATCACTCCCTCCCTGGATGATTCCTGCCCAATACTGCAATTTACCCTCCCTGACTAATCCCCAGGCAACACTGCAATCTCCCCCTCCATGACTAATCACGACCCAACACTGTAATCACCCTTTCCCTGACAGTTCATTACCCAACACTGCAATCTCCCACTCCCCGATTGATCCCTACCCAACCATGCAGTCAGCCCTCCCTGACTAATCCCCAGGAAACACTGGAGTCTCCCCCTCCCTGACTAATCCCCAGGCAACACTGCAGTCACCCCCTCCTGACTAATCCCGACCCAACACTGCAATCTCCCCTTCTCTGACTGATACCTAACCAAAACTGTAATCATTATCTCCCTGACTAATCCCTACCCATCACTGCAATCACCCCTTCCCTGGGTAATCCCTAACCGACACTGCAGTCTCCCCCTCCCTGGCTTATACCCAGGAAACACTGAATTCACCACCTCTCTGACTAATCCCTAAACAACACTGCAATCACCCTTCCATGACTAATCTCGACCCAACACTGCCATCTCCCCCTGCCCGACTGATCCCTACAAAACATTGTAATCACCACTTCTCTGACTAATCCCTACACAACACTGCAAGCACCCCTCCCCTGACTGATCCACACCCAACACTGCAATCACCCCCACATTGACTGATCCCTACCCAACACTGTAATCACGAACTCCCTGACTCATCCCTACCCAAAAGTGCAATCACCCCCTCCCTGACTGATCCCTACCAAACACTGCAGTCACCCCTTCCCTGACTGACCCCTATACAACACTGCAATCACTCCATCACTGACTGTTCCCTCCCCGACACTGCAATCTCCCCCTCCATGGCTAATCCCGACCCAACACTGTAATCACCCTTTCCCTGACAATTCGTTACCCAACACTGTAATCTCCCCCTCCCTGATTGATTCCTACCCAACCGTGCCTTCTCCCCTCCCTGACTAATCCCCAGGAAACACTGCAGTCTCCCCCTCCCTGACTAATCCCGACATAAACTGCAATCCCCCCGTTCCTCACTGATCACTAATCAACACTGGAGTCTCCCCCTCCCTGACCGATTCCCAGGCAACACTGCAGTCACCCCTTCCTGAATAATCCCGAACCAACACTGCAATCTCCCCTTCCCTGACTGGTCCCTAACCAAAACTGTAATCACCCCTTCCCTGGGTAATCCTGACACAACACCGAAGTCTCCCTCTTCCTGACTTATCCCCAGGAAACACTGCAGTCACCCCCTCCCTGACTAATCCCTTTCCCAACACTGCAATCACCCCTTCCCTGACTAATCCCGACCCAAAACTGCAATCTACCCCTCCCCGACTGATCCCTAGAAAACATTGTAATCACCTCTTCCCTGACTAATCCCTACCCATCACTGCAATCACCCCGTCCCTGACTGATCCCTATACAACACTGCAATCACCCCCTCCCTGACTGATCCCTATACAACACTGCACTCACTCCCTCCCTGGCTGATCCCTCCCCAACACTGCAATGTATCCTCCCTGACTAATCCCCAGGCAACACTGCAATCTCCCCCTCCATGACTAATCCCGAACCAACACTGTAATCAACCTGTCCCTGAAAGTTCCTTACCCATCACTGCAATCTCCCACTCCCTGATTGATCCCTACCCAACCATCCAGTCTCCCTTCCCTGATTAATACCCAGGAAACACTGGAGTCTCCCCCTCCCTGACCAATCCCCAGGCAACACTGCAGTCACCCCCTCCTGACTAATCCCGACCCAACACTGCAATCTCCTCTTCTCTGACTGATCCCTAACCAACACTGGAATCACCATCTCCCTGACTAATCCCTACCCAAGACTGCAATCACCCCTTCCATGACGAATCTCGACCCAACACTGCAATCTCCCCCTCTCCGACTGATCCCTACAAAACATTGTAATCACCACTTCCCTGAATAATCCCTACACAACACTGCAATCACCTCTTTCCTGACTGATCCCCACCCAACACTGAAATCACCCCCTCACTGACTGATCCCTACCCAACACTGTAATCACGCCCTCCCTGACTAATCCCTACGCAAAACTGCAATCACCCCTCCCTGACTGATCACTACCTAACACTGCAATCACCCCCACCCTGACTGATCCCTACCCAACACTGCAATCACCCCCTCCCTGACTGATCCCTACCTAACACTGCAATCACCCCCTCCCAGACTGACCCCTATACAACACTGCAATCACTCCATCCCTGACTGTTTCCTACCCAACACTGCAATCACTCCCTCTCTGGCTGATCCCTGCCAACACTGCAATCACCCCGTCCCTGACTAATCCCCAGACAGTACTGCAATCTCCCCCTCCATGACTAATCCCGATCCAACACTTTAATCACCCTTTCCCTGACAGTTCCTTACCCAACACTGCAATCTCACCCTCCCTGACTGATCCCTACCCAACCATGCAGTCTCCCCTCCCTCACTAATCCACAGAAAATACTGCAGTCATTCCCTCCTGACTAATCCCGACCCAACACTGCAACACCCCCTCCCTGACTGATCTCTACGCAACACTGTAATCACCCCTTCCCTTACGGATCCCTATCCAACACTGTAATCAGCCCCTCCCTGACTGATCCATATCCCACACTGTAATCACCCCCTCCCTGACTGATCCCTACCCAATACTGGGATAAAAACAATGACTGCAGATGCTGGAAACCAGATTCTTGATAAGTGATGCTGGAAGAGCACAGCAGTTCAGGCAACATCCATGGAGCAGCGAAATCGACGTTTCGGGCAAAAGCCCTCCCCACCCAACACTGCAGTCTCTCCATCCCTGACTGATCCTTACCCAACACCGTAATAACCCCCTTCCGGACTGATCCCGCCCTAACACAACAATTATGCCCTTTCTGATTAATCCAGTCCTAACACAGTAATCTGCTCCTCCCTGACTGATCTCTATCCACTGTGTCCTCTCTCTCTCCATGACTGATCCCACGTATGTAATCTGCACGTTCCTGACAGATCTCTGCACAACTCTGCAATCAACCACTCCCTCACAGATCACTACCAACACTGTAATCACCCAGTCCCTTGCTGGTACCGACACAAAACTGCAATCACCCCCTCACTGACTGATCCCTTCCCAATACTGCAATTACCCCCTCACTGACTGATCCCTTCCCAACACTGCAATCACCCCCTCACCTCACATAGTGATCCAGACCCATCACTACAATAAATCCCTCCCTGACTGATGCCTCCACAATAAAATAATCTCTCCCTACGACTGATCACGACCCACTCTCCAATCACGCTATCCCTGACTGATTCCTATCCAACACAGTAATCTCCCTTTCCCTTATCAACACTTCAATCTGACCCTCTCCAACTGATCCCTACCTAACACCGCACTCACACCCTTCCTGACTGATCCCAACCCATCACTATAATCGCCCCTTCCCTGACTGATCCCTCCCCAACATTGCAATCTCAGCCTCCTTGACTGATCTCTACCACACTCCACATTCACCCCCTCACTGACTGATCCCGACACATCACTGAATCAACCACTCCGAGACTGATCTGGACATAACAAAGTAATCACCGCCTTCCAAACTGATCCCGAACCAGCACCCCTCCTTAGTGATACCTACACAACACTGCACTCACCCGCCCCCCCCCCGGAAAATTAGATCGCAAGGAATCCAGGAGGCATTGGCAAACTGAGTGCGCAATTGGCTTGATGGTAGGAAGCAGAGGGTAACAGTCAGGCAGACGGCTTGTGACTAGTGGTGTGCCTCAGCGGTCATAGATTCCCTATTCTGTAGAAACAGGCCCTTCAGCCCAACAAGTCCACTAGCCCTCTGAAGATTATTCCACCCAAACGCAATCCCCTACTTTATTACTCTACATTTACCCCTGACTAATGCAACTTACTTACACATCAATGAAAACTATAGGCATTTGAGCATGGCCAATTTACCTGACCTGCACATATTTGGGTTGTGGGAGGAAACAGTAGGACCCAGAGGAAACCCACGCAGACATGGGGAGAACGTGCAACATCAGTTTGTGTGGCATGGTGGCTCAGTTTTTGGCACTGCTGCTTCACAGCGCCAGCGACCCGGGTTCGAAACACAGCGTCAGGTGACTGTCTGTGCGGAGTGTGCACATTCTTCCTGTGTCTGCGTGGATTTCCTCTGGATGCTCGGGTTTTGTAGCACAATCCAAAAATGTGCAGGTCAGATGAATTGGCCATGCTAAATTTTCCATAGGCTAGGTACATTCGTCAAGGGTAAATATTGGGTAGGGAGAATGGCTCTGTGTGGGTTTCTCTTCGGCAGGTCGGTGTGGACTTGTTGGAGCAAATGGCCTGTTTCCTTACTGTAGGAAATCTAACACACACAGACCATCCTGTGAGATTGGAATTGAATCCAGATCCACGGTGCTGTGAGGCAGCAGTCCGAACCACTGAACCATTGCTGTTTGTTACCTATATCAATGACTTGGACGATAATGTTTAAGGCATGATTAGAAAGTTTTCCGATTACACTAAAATAAGTGAGGTAGGTTAATCAGCAATTGCAACAGGGCCTTGAGCAGCTGGGGACTTGGGCGGAGAAATGGCAAATGGAGTTTAATAAAGGCAAGTGCGAGATCTTCCATTTTGGAAAGTCAAATCAAGACAGAGGTTTCGTGGTGAATGGTAGGGCCTGAAGGAGTGTAGTAGAACAGAGATTGCACCGTTCTCTGAACAAATGGAAACAGGGCTGTGAAGAAGGCTTTTGGCACACTGGGCCCTTCATCAGTCAGGGCATGGAATATGGAAGTTGGGAAGTTCTGTTGTAGTTGTGCAGGATGTTGGTGAGGCCGCACTTGGAATATTGTGTCATTTTTGCCCACCGTTCTATCCGAAGGATGTTATTAAACAAGAAAGAGTACAGAAGAGATTTGCAAGGATGTTGCCAGAACTCAACTATACAGATATACAGAGAGAGAAGTTGGACAAGCTAGGACATTTTCTTTAGTGTGCAGGAGACTGAGGGGTGTCCTTGTAGAAGTGTATAAGATCATGGGAGACATGGATAGGATGAATGCACTCAGTCTTTATCCCAGGCTTGGGGAATCGAGGACGAAAAGGCATTGATTTAAGGTGAAAGGGGAAGATTAAAAGAGAACCTGTAGGACAATGCTTTTAACCAGAGAGTAGTGCACTTACGGAATGAAACACTAGTGGAAGTGGTCGAGGACGATATATTTAAGATCATTTAAAAGGTACTTTGACAAATACATGGAAATGAACGTTTGGAAGCATATGCGCCAAGTGCACGGAAACGGGGTTAGTGTGGATGGACACGTTTGAGCCAAAGAGCCTGTGTCCATGCTGTAGAACTCTATGACTCTATGGGTATACCCAGCTGTCCCATAATACAGAAGCGGCCAAAGCAATAGGTACACGAACCTGTACAAATGTGAAACAGTCCTGCAGAATTTGGCAGGAAGTCAGCCTGGACTTGCAGTGAAGGTATCCTGGCATAGGAGCTGTGTTGAGATACCCAGAGAAAACTGGGGAAGGAAGCTGGATATCTCACTCCACTGCTGTTATCCTGACGGACCCCCGGCTGGAATGACGCAGCTGGGATCCGGTCAACCCACGGAAAACCTACAGGCTGCGACCGAGCTAGGTCTTTACACAATGAACAGGACAGAACGTTGCTGGAAAATCTCACGAAAATGGGACTAGTCCAGTTACAATTGGGAAGAGCCCAATCCAGCGAAAGCATGGCCTCTGGGGATGGGGAGGCTGCCACAGGTTATATGGACAATCTGGAAAGACAGTGCAGGGAGCTCCAAGCATCTGCATGGGCCCTGTACACCTGCAACACTGAGCAACACACATCAGGCCCTTGTAAGAGGTGCCAGGAGCAAATACATTCCCTAGGGAACCAGGGCTCCTCCCAGAAAGGGATAATATGTGCCTTTGGCGTTCTACCTCCCCAGGGAGATAATGACTGGTCCCACACTGAACATCCACACCCGCCCACAGATGGGTACTCCCACTGCCTTTCTCCCAGCGTTGAACCACAGCCGAACTCAGAGTCCATGAACCCTGTGGTTATCCATTGTCAAACAGCTGATGGTGTCACTCCATACCCAATAGCCATTCCAGGCACCCAGCTGGTGGGCATCACCAAAAAAAAGCCCGCCTCTGGCCCAGAAACATGTTTGAATGAGATTGACTGGCAGTCTGTCATACATAGAGTGGACGCTGTGTAGCAAACCTAAATTCATCGCCATGTGCCTTCGTCCAGCAGGGCATTCAGCCCTTCTTGAGGGCCAACAGCTAATGAGCGGCATCCATGATGTGATGAAGTCAGCAGTCCTCACTGCTCGACGGCAGGATAAGGCAGACCCTGCAGAGGCGCAACATAACTGCAGAACAACAACTGGGGGAATGCCCTTCCCCTGCTGCCGTCAGTTTCACCTGGAGACCCTGGGTCCAATTTGTCTGGGTTTTCAGGGATACAACCTGCATCGCTCTCAGCGATGAAAAACTGGCCCTGACACTTTGTCTTCCATGTTTCAGAAAGTAGGAGGGACGCCTGGGATTCGACCCCTCAGACACCACCTGTCATGAGGGTGGGCCCTCTGCAAATTAATCGCTGAATAGGAAATGGACTTAAGGGATTTCCACATTACAGAAGCTCAGGGATCACAGGCGAATGGTCGGGTTTCCCCGAGAACGGGTGCTAGTTAGTAGGATACCAAGCACAAAGCCTGGACAAGGGACCAGTGTTCAGACAGTGATATCCCAGGAAGCCCAAAAGGGAGAATTCCTCGGAAACAAAATTAAAAACGGGCTGAGACCAGGAGTGAAGGCTCCTCCCCCATCTTGTCTCACACACACGAGACTCTCGCAATGGACTCATCATTAAACTCACAGGGAATACCTTGTTCAATAACATTAACCATAAACTGATGCCAATCATAATGAATGCATCAGGAATACAGTAACCAGAGTGATGTCCTTCACCTTTATAATGATTATGTTCCCACCTGATCCACAGGATAAGGGGTGAGGGACAGACAAATATGAGGGAAAACCCAGAACAGCAATTAGCAGATGAAAAAGAGAACTCCTTTGATAGAATTCTCAGGGAATTCTCTTCAGGAGGCAATTCCAGGATTTTGAGCTATCAGGTCTCATTCACTTGTATTTATTCTGTTCACTGTCTATGCATTACAATTCTGTACGTATTATTGGAATGTTTTGTGGAAGCAGTTAGGAGAGTCAGAGTCGTGCAGTGTTTAGCACTGTTGACTCACAGAGCCAGAGAGCTGGGTTCGATTCCACCCTCGAGCGACTGTCTGTTGGAGTTTGCACGTCCTCGCCACATCTGCATGTGTTTCCACCCACAGTCCAAAGCTGCACGTGTTAGACAAATTGGCCATGTTAACTTGCCCATAGTTTCCAGGGACATTCAGGTAAGCTGGAATAGATATGGGAAATGCAGGGTTTCAGGCATATCATTGTTGGAGGAGGCGAGGCGGGTAGGATCTGATTTTGATTCTCTTCAGAGGGTCATTGTGGACTTGATGGGCCGAAGGGCTTGTTTCTGATGTGTAGGGATTGTATGATTCATTTCTTTGATATCACGTATGAGCCATATGATGATAGGTTTGACCAATGCACCTAATGGTTTTCGCTCAGACAGCTGGCTACTCTGACAACAAGCATAACCAGCTTTTAAACATTAAGTTTGCAATTCATTGTATAAGCTTCTTTCCATTTAGCTGGATGGGTTGAGGGAAATATCACAACCTCCTGGTTAAAATACTGATAGACAGCCAAGGTATATTGGCCAAGTACATCTCCCAAATCACAAAACCCACACAGCAGGGACAGTACAAACACAGCGACCAAGTGGTCAGTCATCAGTATACTGTAAAAGGCAACAGTTCTCCAGGACAGACATATCCATAACAACGTCTCCCCCAAACAAAGGAGGGCCCAGACAGGAAGGTATCGGGACCTGCTGCACAAAGAAACTAACAGAAACAAGTCATCCAACTGATTGGAAATGCTGAAAGCTATTAACCAGTTCTCCTAATTGGGCAGAACTACAGGACGTTCTGGAAAACCAACCCGAAATGAACAAAAACAGTGTTCACGTGCAGACACCCACTCTCTCAAACACACAAACACACTTTCACTCCATCAAACACACTGTCTCTCTCCCTCACTCACACACACGCATTCCTTTCTCTCTCACACACACACTCAGACAGACACATACACAAACACATAATCCCTCTCCCACACACGCAGAAACAGAGAGATACACACACATGCACTCTCTGTCTCAAACACACGGACACACACTCGCTCTCTGTCGCTCTCTCTCTCATACACAGAGAGATGCACACACACACACAACCACAATTACTGTACAAAAGTGGAGGAAGGTTCGATGGAAAGATTACTTCTCCTAGGACTGAACCCTGATCTCGCATGATGACTGTTCTAGGGAGACAGACAGCAACTGCAAATGATTGGTAGATCTTCCTGTGCACCACTTCTTGCATCGACAGCGTTGTTCTGTTTGGGTGCCTCCTTTTCTGAAGCGTCTCCAAGCAGCAAAAGACCATAGATTGACAACAGTTTCCCTCCAATCCATATTTAAGAGACATGATGATGTTATTTTTCACCGATTGTTAAAAAGATCTGAATCTTCTAAAATGGAAGTGGCCTCCGTCCCAAATTACGACACCAGCGTGCCTTGCAGACCCTGAGGGAATAATCAGGGAAGTGCATCTGTACCTTCCAAGATTCTGCATCTTGTACCGCCAGATAGTGAACCCTCACACTTCAGAAAGCACCACTCTATTGTGTTTACCCCCAGCGTCCCTCAGACAGTACCTCCACAAAACATTCACACCCTCAACACCTCAGAACACAGCCCAGCCCAACCCTCAGACTGCGTTCATCCACAAACCCCTTCAGACTGTGAGGATCCACATCCACCACAGTCCAAGATTGGAGCCCTGGTCCTCAGAACATTATTGGGTCTTTGGATTAATCGCAGAATTCCTACAGTGAAAAATCAAGCCATTCATCCCATCAGGTCCTCACCGACCATCTGAAAAGCATCACACCTGCATTCACACTAAATATTCTATCCCTGTAATTCTGCATTTCCCATGTACACCCCACCTAACCTGCACATCTTTGGATTGTGGGTAGAAACCGGAGCACCCAGAGGAAACCCACAGATACAGGGAGAATGTGTAAACTCCACACAGGCAGTCGCCGGGAGCTAGAATCAAAGTTGTGTCCTTGGCCTGTGAGGAAGCAGTGCTAACCACTGAGGCACTGTGCTGACCTCTCTCCCTGGATGTCATATCATCGAACCTTTTACTAAGCAATCTCCCATGTGAAACCTTCTCATCTGTCTTCTGGGTCAACCCGTCAAACACTCTATCAAGTTGGACAAACCATTTCCACAAAGCCATGCTGACCATGTCTAATCAATTCTTGCTTTTCTAAATGCATATAAATTGTCTCTCTGACTTCCCTCCAACAGCTTACCCACCACTGACCTTAGGCTCACAACTCCATAGTTCTATGGCTGTTCCTTGAAGCCTTACTTCAATAATGGCACATCATTAATCACGCTCCAGTCTTCAGGCACCTCATCCGTTGCCACTGATCGGTTCATCTGACAAGGTAATCTCCATCCTTCTGTAACCTAAGGCTACCCTCCTCAGTATTTATCACCCTCCAATCTTCATCGCATTCAAGAACCCACTGATCAACCATCCACCATTCAAATCTAAATCTTTTCTATCAGACACACCAGCAAGAACCCAACAGTAACTTCTGTGAGACAGGAATGGACATAGATTTATAATTGGGCCATCACTGTCTGTTTCATGCCACTCCACATTCTGCACCAAATTCCTTGGATTCTTGAGTTTTTATGTTCACTATCAGTTTCTAGTATGGGCCCTGATAAAAGCCTTACTGACCTCCAAGCAGACGACAGGAAAGCATTGCCCTTATTTACACACCTGGTCACCTCATTAAAAAATGCAATCCCATTGGTCCAAACTGACCTCCCCTTTACAGAACCATTCTGACTGTGCTTCACGAACTCCAGTCTCTTTAAATGCTGATTAATTCTATCTCCCAAAATTGCTTCCAACCGACGCCCACCCACAATATTAGCATGACTGGCTTGTAGCTGCCTGGTATATCCCATGCTCCTTCTTGAATAACAGTACCACATGGTCAGTCCGACGACACCTCTCCTGTGGCCAGAGAGGATTTGAAAATGTTTGCAAGCGTACCTGCTACTTCCTCCATTACCTCATTCGGTAAACTGAGATACATTTCCACCGTCTTTGGCGATTTATCGGGTTTTATGAAGGCCAGACCACTCAGAAACATCTCTCTCTATATATGCAAATTCATTTAATTGTATCACAGAACATCTCCACGATTTCATATCAACCCTGCCCCAATGAGCACTGACATAATGCACCCATTCACTATAGCCTCTAGGTCCATGCACAAATTCTCACTGTGTTCCACAACCTACTCTTTCTCTCATTATCAATTCACCTTTAATGTCACTGTAAAGTACTTTCAGATTTCTATTTCCCCTCTTAGCACTCCTCTCTCCCAGGCAATTAGCCTGCAATGCGATTTGGAGGAGTGTGGGATGTCATTCTGAATGTGGATTAACATTGGGAAGCTCAGAAATAAGGAACACATGACTCTGCTGAGTGCGGGGCAATGGGATTCATTTGGCATAAGCACACGGAAGCTGAGGAATAAATCTCAGCCTTGCAGCATGAAAATATCCCTTTGAGCTGACAGGTCAGTCACGCGAAACAAAAACTGCATCCCTGGGAAAAGAGAGTGAAACTTCTTCAGGTTCAATAACCAAATGAAGGCGGTCTGCTTGAACAAAGTCTCTGGAATCTGGACTTGGGAATCATTGCTGAGAAGGGTCTGTAGGAAGCAGAGGCTGAAGTGTACTGAACAATTTCAGATATTCCTCTTAGACCACAAAACATAGAAACAGAAATTAGGCCATTCAGCCCATTTGATAGTATGACACTCACTCAGTACTGAATCTCTTACAATGCAGGTGTCCCTCAGACTGATGCGCTGAGAGTGCAGCGCACCCTCAGTAATGACCCTCTGACATTGTGGCACTCCATCAGTACTGACCTTCTGACAGTGCAACGCTCCCTCAGTACTGACCTTCTGATAGTGCAGCACTGCCCCCATATTGACCCTGGCATTGCTGCAATCCCACATTTCTGACCCCCTGACAGCTCAGCACTCCCTCAGTAGTAACCCTCTGTCAGTGCAGCATTCCCACATCACTGATCCACCAACAGTGCGGCACTCCCGCAGTGCTGACTCTCTGACAGTGCAGCCCTCCCTCAAACTGACCCTCTGACAGTGCAGCACTCCCTCAGAACTGACCCTCTGACAGTGCAGTGCTTCCTTCGTCCTGACCCTCTGGCAGTGCATCCCTCCCTCAAACTTACCATCTGACAGTGCAACACTTCCTCTGTCGTGAACCTCTGACAGTGCGGCACTCCCTCATTCTTGACCCTCTGACAATGCAACACTTCCTCAGTACTGAGACTCAGACAGTGAAGCACTCCCTCCATACTAATCCACTGACAGTGCTGTAACCCCTCAGTTTTGACACTCTGACAGCGCAGCACTCCCTCAGTCCTGACCATCTGACAGTGCGGTGATCCCTCAGTACAGAACCTCTGACAGTGCGGTGATCCCTCAATAATGACCCTCCGAAACTGCGGTGATCCTTCAGTACTGTTTCTTTGACAATGCCGCACACCTTCAGAACTGACCCTATGACAGTGCAGCATACCATCAGTACTAAACATTTGACAGCGTAGCGCTCATCAGTACAGATAGTCTGGCAATGCAGCAGGTCCTCAATACTGACTGAGCAACAATGCAACACTTCCTCAGTTCTGACTTTCTGACCGCATGACGATCCCTCAGTACTGACCTTCCGAGAATGAGCATTTCCTCAGTACTGACCCTCTGACATTGCAGCAGTCCCTCAGTACTGACCCTCTGACAGTGCAGCACTCCCTCAGAACTGACCCTCTGACATTGCAGTGCTTCCTTTGTCCTGACCCTCTGACAGTGCATCCCTCCGTCAAACTCACTCTCTGACAGTGCGACACTTCCTCTGTCGTGACCCTCTGACAATACAGCACTCCCTCAGTACTGAGACTCAGACAGTGAAGCACTCCCTCCATACTAATCCACTGACAGTACTGTAACCCCTCAGTTCTGACACTCTGACAGTGCAGCACTCCCTCAGAGCTAACCCTCAGACAGTGCAGCACTCCCTCAGTACTGACCATCTGACAGTGTGGTGATCAATCAGTACTGACCCTCCGAAACTGCGGTGATCCTTCAGTACTGCTCCTCTGACAGTGCCGCACACCCTCAAAACTGACCCTATGACAAGTGCAGCACACCGTCAGGACTAAACCTTTGGCAGCGGAGCGCTCCTCAGTACAGATAGTCTGGCAATGCAACAGGTCCTCAATACTGACTGAGCAACAATGCAACACTTCCTCAGTACTGACCTTCTGACAGCATGGCGATCCCTCAGTACTGAATCTCTGAGAATGAGCATTTCCTCAGTACTGACCCTTTACAGTGCAGCAGTCTCTCAGTACTCACCCTCTGGCAGTATAGCACTCCTTCATTACTGACCCTATGAGGGCATGGCAATCCCTCAGTATTGACCCTCTGACAGTACATCACTCCCTTAGTACTGACCCTCTGACCGCACGGCAATCCCTCAGTCCTGACCCTCTGACAGTGCAGCACTCCCTCTGTACTGACCCTCTGACAGTGCAGCACTCTTTCAGTCCTGACCCTCTGACAGCGCAGCACTCCATCACTCGTGACCCTCTGACCGTGCTGCGCTCCCTCAGTACTGACCCTCTGATAGCATGGCCATCCCTCAGTACTGACCCTCTCAGTGCAGCACTCCCTCAGTACTTAACCTTAGATAGTGCAGCGCTCCTCAGTACAGATATTCTGGCAATGCAGCAGGCCATCAATACTGAATGATCAAAATTGCGTGATCTCTTAGTACTGACCCTCCGAGAATGTGCATTTCCTCAGTACTGCCCCTCTGACAGTGCAGCAATCCCTCAGTCCTGACTCTCGGTCAGCATGGCGATACCTTAGTACTGACCATTTGACAATGATTATTTCCTCAGTACTGACCCTCTGATAGTGCAGCACTCCATCAGTACTGACCCTCTGAGACTGCAGCACTCCCTCCGTCCCAACTCTCTGACAATGCTGCACTCCCTCAGCACTGACTCTCTGGCAATGCAGCACGCCTTCAGTACTGACTGTCCGACCGTGCGGTGTTCCCTCAGTATTGACCCTCTGACAATGTGAACCTGACTCAGGACTAAACCTTTTACAGTGCAGCACTCCCTCCGAACTGACTCTCTGACAGTGCAGCAGTCCCTCAGTACTGACACTCTGACAGTGCAGCACTCCCTCGATCCAGCATTCCTGATATTGCGTCACTCACTCAGTACTGACCCTTTGGTAGTGAAGAGCTCTCTCAGTACTGAACCTCTGAGAGTTCAGTGTTCCCTCAGTACTGACCCCTAACAGCACAGCCCTCCCTCAATAATGATCCTTTGATACGGTATAACTCCCTCAGTACTGATTCTCTGACAGTGCAGGACGCCCTCCATGCTGGCACTGTGGCAGTGCATCACTCCCTTGGTCCTGCGCTCCTGACAGTGCAGCGATCACTCTGTACTGACCCTCCGACAGTGATGCACCCCCTCAGCAATGATCCTTTCGCACTGCAGCACTCCCTCAGAAGTGAGCCTCTAACGCCACAGTATTCCCTCAGTACTGACCCTCTGACTCTGCAGCACTCTCTCTATACTTACATTTCTACAGTGCCGCATTCCCTCAATACTGAAACTCTGACAGTGCAGCGTTCCCTCAGCACTGATCCTTTGACAGTCCAGCAATCCCTCGGAGGTGAGCTTCTGACGTCACAGCATTCCCTCAGAACTGACCCTCTGACTCTGCAGCACACTCTTTGTATTGATGTTTCTACAGTGCAGCGCTCCCTCAGTACTGACCTTCTGATAGTGCAGCAGTCCCTCAGTACTAACCCTCTGACAATGCAACATTCCCTCAGTACTGACCCTCTGACAGTGCGGCACTCGCTCAGTACTGACTCTCACATAGTGCGGTACTCCCTCAGTACTGACCCTGTGACAGTGCAGCACTGCCCCCATACCGACCGTGTTGCAGTGTGGAGAAAATATGCAGTAACCCTTACTTGAAAATAAATCAAAATGCGTTCAATGCTTCATTCCCTGCTCAGGAATGACCTGTTCGCCTTGGACATTGTATGGCATCGATTTTTATCTGATACTGAGCTCCTTAAGTTCATTTATGGGATCAGACCACAGACCAAGTGGGTATCACATTTGATGAACTGGGATAAACGTGATCTCACTGAGCTTCTTTAAGATGCTCTCTGTAATTAGTATATGAGGCAGGAGAATAAATTCAGGCAAGAATGTTACAATTGGGGCTAATGAACGTGGAACTCGAGACAGCCTGGTTTGGGTTGGCGATGTTTACACAGTGCGCAGTGGATATCTATAAAATTAGTGTACATTTCCATCGCGTTTGTAGATTAATTTAATACATTTTTGTTTGTTTTTATTTTCCCCTGCTCTATGAAGAATTTTTTTAAAATGCAGCTTGGTAAATAAAGTGAAAGTACAGACCAGTCATGAACTAACTGAATGGAGGGAAAGACTTAAGGAGATGGGTGTCCTTCTCGATATCCAATGCTGTACTCAATATCTTGTTTTCGATTTACTCCAAACACAGCCCCGAGAAACAATAACATAAATTAGGGAATGACATCACACCAGTAACGCAAAGTATTTTTGATCGCTTTAAATATAATGAATAGAATTTCCATTGCTGTTCACCGCTCCTGTAACACTTTAGAACTCTGCAAACAGAATGACTATTATTTATCATAATTTGTCCAAAATTTGGGACCTGATGTGGCAGACAGGGTGACCAGCAGCACTTGCACCTAAGAGTTATGAACATGAAAATGAACTCATTATATTCAGATTATTCTTGTCACAAGTATCAATAGATGGTCTTAAGTGAGAGACAAACTCTTAAAGAAAGGTAATTCCGTGGGTTACATGGTGGTATCATCGATGATTTTAGTTTTTTGCGCAGGTATCAATTGTTACAAAGCCAGTGTTCTTTAGTAATAATTACATAGGATATGTTACAGGTAATCACAAATGCTTTCACAAATCAAAATACATCAACAATAATAAGCATTGTTTCAGCAATGGTTGGAGTTGTCATTTTGAAGGTGGTGTCTTCACCCTGTGAAGAAGTAATCTGAAGATTGGGTGTTTGTGTCATAAAGGGGCATTGTTCATTGACTTTGATTCTTGTTTCATAGAAGATACCGAGTGCCACCCTAACATCGTTAAAATCCTCCCACCGCCAGTAGAACAAGTCTTACTGGAGGCGACGGTGACGTTAACCTGCGTTGTGTCCAATCTTCCTTCTGGTGTCAACGTGACCTGGAAACAAGAAAAGAAGCCTCTGAAATCAGAGATCGCTTTTCAGCCTGGACAGAATCCCGACACCGTGATCAGCAAATCCGACATTTCTACTGAAGCCTGGCTGAGTGGCGTTACTTTTGAATGTGTGGTGTACCATCAGAATCTACCGACTCGCTGAGGGACTCAATCCACAAGGAGAAAGGTGAGCGTGGAGATGAAAACACAAAGGATCCCATGTGTAATTTAGATACAGTTACATCAATGGCAGGTTTTGATTGGTAATGAACAAACACCGTTGGGGCCATTAATGATGTATTTGAAGGTAGGATAGCTCAGTAGCTGATTAAGAAAAAGATGGACCAAAGGATATTGTATTCTGATTAAGTCAGATAAGGTGGGAAGAAGCCTGGGTTGTGATGTCACCGTCAGCAATGACAAATGGACAGAATGCCCTTGTTGTGGGCTGGAAACATGGAGGCAACCTTCACATTAAACTTTACATTTTTTTTAATGAACAGAATGTGTACCATTTTGCTCTTTAGAAAACGGAAGTGAATACATCCCAAATTCAAAATGACGTATTTCGATATTTAGTGAAATTGTGATATTGGTTCAGGATTTTTTGGTTGATTTATATTTGTCTCAAATATTCTGCAGTGATTAATCCGCTGGAGCCATCAGTGTCGGTCCTCCTGCCACCAACAGAAGAAATCTCCGCTCAGAGGTTTCTCTCCCTCACTTGTTTAGTGCGAGGTTTCTCCCCCCGAGAGATCTTCGTCAAGTGGACAAACAATGACAAGCCGGTGAATCCTAGTAACTACAAGAACACCGAGGTGATGGCGGAGAGTGACAACACCTCCTTCTTTATCTACAGCCTGTTATCCATTACAGCGGAGGAGTGGGCCAGCGGTGCTTCTTACTCTTGTGTGGTGGGACATGAAGCGATTCCATTGAAGATCAGCAACAGAACAGTTGATAAATCCAGCGGTAAACCGAGTTTCGTAAACATTTCACTTGCACTGATGGACACTGTTAATTCATGTCAATAAAAATCTCAAAGTTGCATTTAATAATTCAACAGAAGTAATAAAGTTTTTTTTTCCTCCAGTTGTGAGTTAAATACTGAATTAGTTGTTTCTCACTCTGACTTACACTGCATCTGTGTATTTAAAGTGGATTATTAACAGGTCTAGGCCGAGTGTCTTGTGCAGTTAATGTTCTCTGCTCAGATACACACTGGGTCAGAGACAGAGTAAAGCTCACTCATTGCAGGATTCTGCCAAGCACCTTATCCATCCTAAATCACTTTGTGAGAAAATCTGACAATGTCCATTTTATGTCAAGGGTAGAGCACGAGTTTTGAACTTGATGTTCTTGATTCCTCCGATTGGACATTCTTACAAAATTCTTGTCAGTTTTAAACTGCCACACTGCACCAATTGGAAACGTAAATTTAAGACACTTTAAAATTAAATTTGAATGGAACGTACCAATCGTAAAGAGTGCAGAGTAGTTTGAATGTAACCTTTGTTTCTGGGGAATTTGGCAGGGATCTTGCACCAGTGCATGAGTTGACAGAATGTATTTTCACTTTCACACCAAAAAGAATCGACAGATAAGTTGTCGTGGAGGAGAGGGGAAGGAACGATAAATGGTCTGTCCTCTTGCTACCTGTGCAGAGTTTTCATGGTAGATGTCCTCTGTAATGTAACCTAGTTACTAACAGCTTCTTGCTTACTGTCCAAAGTTTTAACATTTCCATTCAGAATAATACCTTTGAAACATGTTGGACACGCTTGGCTCTGTTAACAAATGATGAACATTGATTACCATAATCCAAAACTGGTGTTTGCACCGTCCCGGTATGAATTCCATAGTTTTGTCTCAGTTTTCTGGAGCACATGGGATCAATTCTGGTATTCGAATACCTGATGTCAGTTTGTTTCACATACAGAACATAAGTAGACATTTTCTAATAAAACTATTCAGAAACGTTATCTCTGGGGCAGTGGGGATTTGAACTCAGGCCTTTTCTCTCAGAGACAGAAATTCTATCACTGCAACAGAAGAGTTGCTCATAAAATGCTTATCTCTCCAATCGATGGGAAATGTTTCCTACAACACCAAGGTCATAACTAATTATGGGCAATCCAATAAATTTAGAACAGTAAATTAGAATAATAAAAATTGCAGTCTGGTAGAAGAACAAACGCAGAGAGATGATCGCAAATACGCACATAATGTCACATATGCGGGCTGTCACCTAAAGACACATATTTATGTGCACACTCAAATATGCATATAGATAATACATCACACACGCATACTTGCACAGAGCCACACATGCAAGTGGCAAATGAACACTCACCAAAGCTCATGCAAACACTGACATACACCGAAAGAAAATTATTTGCACAAATGAACATGAGAAACATAGACACACAGTAACACCCAGATGGACATGATTATACACATTCATAGAGCACAATGTGTACAGGCATACACGCATGAACACACAGATACAAATTCCGAAAATTGTCCTCCCACATGTCAACTCACACAGGCAAGTAAGTGCACAGAGATAAATATTAATATCATTATTTTCCCATTTTCAGAATCACAAACATACGATGACAGAGGCAGCTGAATTAGTTATTTTTAAGCCACATTGATCAGCATATATACAATGTCACACGTACAAAGAAATTCAGAGTCTCACATGCAGACACACAAGTGCATAGATCAACAAATAGAGGGGCGTTTATTAAATAAAGATAATGGGCACAAGCATCAGCAAGCATTCACAAACAATAACACCAACAAGTTTCTCAGGAGGTGGTTTGAGAAAGATTGTCAAAAAAGCAGGCATTATCATATAAATGTAAACCCATCAAAACATAACATTGCATGCTATATTTATTAAGCATAAACATAAAAATAACCTCGTGTAGGTAGGTTCTGAAACAGACACATAAGCACACATTTTAGATAGCACTAATGAAAAGTGAACACTCACAATGACATTACAAGATAAGCATAGGCAGCAACGAAGTGACATGTTAGCATGATGATGCTTTCACAATGTGAAAAGACCAAAATTTAGGTGCACAAACACATGAGCACACCAGCAGTAAAGGAACAGGAATATGTTTATTCATGCAAAGACTCCAACATTCGCAAGAGTAAAGTAAGAGATTCTCATATCCACACACACAAACATTAAAGGAAAAACACACACAACAAGCAGTAGATCAAATAAATTAAGGGACACGGGCAAATACTTATTCCTAAATATACAGATCCTACAAACAAAAATATGAAAAAAAAACCTGACTGTGATGTCACTTATATCCACGCTTTGCCAAGCAATTGGTCACCAATACATAAAGATGAAAATCACATTTGAACTTTTATTCAGTGGTGGCAACAATTTTCAACTAAAGTGCTGCCACAGCCTATATTTAAAATATAATGATATAATTAAAATAATCATTCGTAATAAAATTTCCTCAAATAATAATATTCTTAAATCATAGATTAAAAGAAAAATAATTTAAAATGTTCTGACATGGACAATGAAGAAAAAAACGTGCAGGTAGTATTTGTAATTACTTGCTGAGAATCAATAATGCACTAAAAGATACAGATAAGAGTCATACAGATTGAGAAATACCTGAAGAATATGAAGATGTAATGGTCTCTAATTACATGACTTGGATGCAGATAGATTGATCTGGATCAATGAACAATCTAAGCGCGTTTTCTCGGCTTTATGTTCATAGATTCAATAGATCGCACTTGGATTGAAGACTATGAGGATGATAACAGCAACATCTGGACAACTGCTTCCACGTTCATCACCATGTTCTTCCTGAGTATTTTCTACAGCGCTGCCGTCACTCTGGTGAAGGTGAGAATGATGAAATCTTTCACATGCCAAACAGCCCAATATGTTTTGTGAAATCTCTAAGTGTGCCATTGAATAAACATTAAATCTGAAAGTCCCTGATCATAGATATCTGCGTCATTGCTTTATCTCTCTTTTCCAGGTTAAATGAATGAGTTGTGGACTCCTTTGATTTTCCTGATCTGCTTATCAAGGTCTCTGAATTCCCAATCTACAATATGTCCTGTTGCTTACTCTAACAGAGAGATTACTTCAGTTTTTCAGCGTGTAACTGAGACAATTATTGATGATTTTCGTTTTTACTTTGATATCTTTGAGGTGGATGTGGTTGGAAGAATTTGTAGCTTCCCAGTTGTTTGAAGCCCATTTGGTTTGTTTTTATTTGTTCCTTGTATGTACAGAAAATTCCCAGCTCACAGCGCGTTTGTTCTCGTCTCAATGTGTCATCCAGCCATTATATTCACTTCTGTTAGCTTTTACATCAACTTTTCGGATAAAAATGCTTTCTGAAATGGTTAATAAATCTCGAATGAATATGCACTAACCTTCAGTTTGCTTAGTTCTTTCTTCAAGGCCAGTCAATAAGAATACATTTTCCCACATCCTACGCCTTTCCCAGCCAAATACTTTCACTTGTTCTGTTTGTTTGTGTTTCATCCTGTCATTTAGTTTCATGCTGTGCTACATGCCGCCCACTAATGTAAATGCATCTTTCACACGATATGCCTGATGGAACACTCCAGAGGCAGAATGATTCGAGAACATTTCCTCTTATGCACCAAGGGTCACGGCCTTGGGTCACGTAATGATACAAATTAGGAACTTTGCTCCACCAGAAGCCTATAAAAGGCAGGCAAAGGAGTTTGAACGTTTACTCTACACCGTCTGAACTAAAAGTATTCCCAATGTCGGGACAGCCGGGATCAGTAATGCAGAAATCGACACATAAAGCGCCCAACGAAACATTCACCAGCAAAAATGGCAACGTTCAGTCAGGTAGTCAGACACAACACGTGCACAATCCAAGGGCCGATTCTCAGAGCTGGAGTTTTTCTCACACATAAATCTCATGTAGCACAATTCGTGGGATCTCTTTGACACATCATAACTGTCAAATTCCAGGGAATCAGACTGTGATCTATCAGATACAGGGATATTACTGAGCAGCAACCATCAAAGACAATAAATCAGAGATCGATGTTGACCAGACAAGTCAGAGCTCATGAGTACGTGAAATATTCAGCCATTGGGATCTATATGATGCAAGACGGAATTGAGAACCAATCATAGCAACTGTTAACACAGTCTGGGAACTATCAGCAGAGGAGAACATTCTCAATTTCTCACAGTTGGTTGAGGTGTATCATCCCGGGAATGGTATTGTGAATCAATCACACATCTAATCTCATAACCTTGCATTTTTTTCAAAAACGTGGCACCACAAACTAGATGCAATATTCCAGGTGAGACAATAAACTGTTTTATTTCAGTTTAACTTAATTGTTTTGTGTTTGTTCTCTACAGCGTTATTGATGAAGTAGGGTTTATTTGCTCTTCTGTCCACGTGTCATGGTACATTCCCTCCGCTTCTGTGCCCCTTTGGGTTTACACCCTGACATTTTATGTTCCCCTGAGTTAATCACAAAACAAAGAAGCACGTTACACCTCCCTGAGATTGTGATCTGTCTGACACACCGATATTAATGAATAACAATCCTCAAAAATGATAATTCACAGGTTGATTTCGATCAGAGAAGGCAGAGATCAGAAGTTCTGGAAACCCTGCTGCTTCCCATGTCCTTTCCCGCAACCCCTCTGTCAAACTTGATACTCTTAGCTGTTCTTCCACTATCCTAACATTTTACCTTAAATTGCTATTAATATTTTTCTGTAATTTTGCATGATAGACCAAAGCACAGGTTGAAACAACAAGGACTCCAAACACTGAACTCTGAGATCGTACACAATAAGGCAACCTACATTCTGAAATGGCAAACACCCGTTAACAAATGTTTGACAAGTACAAAACAGCGGGTGAGATTAACTTGAACTCAACAAAATAAAAGGAAAGTACTCTGGAGGTACAGCGGTGTCAGCAAGACCTGGGCAGACAGAGTGGAGTTTCTTTTTCAAAAGTCTTGTTTATATCCAGAAGTTTCCTACCACAAAATGTAACTTTTTTTTATTTCCCATCACCAAGTCCCCCATAGTATCTTTATTTTCAGCTACTAATCATCACCAGTAAATTAAATAATTTATGTTCAAAGCTCCTCCCACCATCAAAGGTACGGCAGAAGTAGGAAGAACTAGAAGAAGATTGGAGTCATTTTTTCTAGTGGGGAAACATTACTGCTGTTCTGACACAAGGTATTTCTGAGGGACGGTCTAGTGGAGCTACGTGGATGGAACTCAGAAATAAGAAGAGCATGATTACTTTGATGCGATTGTAATAGTCCTCCACCCCCACCCCACACACCCCCCCGACACAGTAGTCAGAATTAAACTGAGTAACAAATATGTCGAGAGATCTTATTTCTACGTAAGAATAATAGGATTGTAATTATAGCAAATTTTAACCTTTCAAACATCAAATGGGACAGCCATGGTCTTAAGAGCTTGGATGGTGAGGAATGTGGTAACTGCTAAAGTAAATTTTCTTCATTAATATGCAGATGGAACTACCACAGAAGGAGAAAACCTGACCTACTCTTTTTGATATAAGGCAGGGGAAGTGACTGAATGGTTAGTAGAGGAGCTTTTTGGGGCCGGGGTCATAATTCAATTAGTTATAAAATATCTATGGAAAGAATTCTCATTACTTGTAAGTTAACGTTCTTAATTGGACTAGGGCAATTTTTTATAGAATGAGAAAAAACTTTCAAGGGTTAGAGGAGACTGTTTGCAGCTAAAGAGAAGGCCCTCAAGAGCGAGGCTTTCAGTAGTGAGATAATGAGAGTTCAGAGGCGTGATGTTCCTGTTCGTGTGAATACTCACGAGTATAGGTTTAGATGAGACTCCATCCGCCCCAGGGAAAAGACCTTGTCTATTCACATTATCTATGCCTCTGATGATTTTAGAAACCTTTATAAAGTCACCCCTCAGCCTCCAATGCTCCAAAGAAATCACTCCAAGCCTATTCAGCCTCTCCCTATATTACTCTACATGGGTGTGAATATGTATAAGCCGAGAGGGATGGCTTCATAAATCATGTTGCATTTTAAATAAATGCTGTTTTTTTTATTATCATTTAGTTTAAAATGGAAGATAAGTACATTTTCAATTTCATATCAGTAGCACAGAAAGACCTGGGGAAATAAACTGCAACAAAAAAAAATGGACAACAAGTTATTGCATTACGGATAATCTCACCATTTCATTCGTGTAAAAAATAATTCCCTGTTTTGACCGTGAAGTTAATAGGGTCTATTAATTAGTCCTGTGTTTGTAATAATTTTCATCTATCTGTCATTCTACATTCAGTTGTTATAGTTAACGTGTGGAATGCTGCACCTCTCTAAAACTTCAAAACAAAATACAGTAAAACTGCAAATTAAATATTGTATCTAATTACGACAAAACAAATAGGTTTTCAATGACACCAAATTGGAAAGGACTCTTGAAATTGAGTCAATTCTGAGAACTACAAGAAGTTGCAAACATCATTAATTAATTTACGGTATGTTCAAATAATTAGCAAATGAAGATCGACACAGATAAACGTAAGGTGTTACATCTTGGTAGGAATAATGTGCAGGTCACTTATTCATAGAAGCCCGTCTAAGTGAGGGAGACAAACAAAGGGATTTCAAACAATTACATCAATCACTAACAATTTCACTACAGGTTCCAAAGGCCATAAACATGCAAACAAAGCTCTGAGTTTTATCTCTAAAGGGATAGATTTGAAAGTAGGGTCACTATAAAAAATTAGTTGATTATAATTAAACGTATTGCCTGCAGTTCGAGTTGACATATTATAGAATGTATGAGAGAGAGTGAAGAGAAGATTTATAAGAATGCTACGCAATTTTCTGGCTGTGCATATCAAGGAAGAATTGTTGTGATCTTCACTTCTCTCTTGAAAAGACGGCTGACAGTTCGAAAATTATGAAAGGCTTTGAAAAGAGAAGGTACAGAGAATTCATTTCACTGTGGGGTAGAACATAACTAGAGGCTGTCAATATAAGACGTTAACTCAAGAAATCCAAAACGGAATTCAGAAGAAACCTCTTCACGGAAAGAATGATGAGAACGGGGGTTGGGGGTGGGTGGTTGGGGAGAATATGTGACCAGACGGAATAGTTGAAATCAATTCTTTAGATGTAGTTCAAGGAAACTAGGCGAAGACTTGTAAGGGATGGGAATAGAGATTTACAATGGGCGATTTAGATTAGGATAGATGTGAAACACCTTGAGTGGAACATAAGCACTGGAATGAACTGATTGTGGCAAATGATCTGTTTTTACTCTGTAAGCAAATGTAGAAAATCACCATTGTATGAAACAAAAAGTGTATTCAGTACATCGAGAAGAATTATAAAGTTTCTCACAAAAAAAGTCTCAACTATTCAGCACTGAATGTGAATGATTTTATCACATGCCCACCTTTCACTATTTGCTTGATAGCTCTGAAACAGCAGTAATCACAATACTCTTACTAAGAGTAGGAGAAATCCATTGTCCATGCACCAATTGGGGGATCTTAATGACTTATTAATGGTCTCAGTAGGACCTGCCAACCTGGTCCTGGGAATGTTGTGAACACTCTAGCCCTCACGGCTTCTGTAACTCACTTACACTGACTTACAGTTCCCGTAATGATCGCCACCATGGACAGGAGACTGTTCCAGTGTGCAGATGGGATACTCTGTTGTGAGCCATAAGTTACTTCTTTAGGAGGGACATCCTCCAGGTGTGTCTCCATGGTGCAGGAGGAGGTCTCCTACACAATGGAGGATCCACCTACTGCTAATAAACCGCCAGCACTGGCGGGAACTGACTCTACATTGACCACCTGAGTGGCCATCCTTTCCCTAATTTGGGATCAATGAAATACTACGGAGGTGGAAATATGAGAGGCACTGAAATTCCTTCCTTCCCTTATCATCTTCCTCCCTATTATCCACCTAATGACCTTGCTCCCTGTTCCAAGAGGGCTGATAGATCCCAGTCCCATTCCAATATTCAAGAACATGAAAAGCTGGCAAACTGGTCAAAATTGATAAAGCTTAACACAAACTGTCTTGACCTGACTGTCAAATTCCAAAGTGTAACTTGAGATGAGTTCAATAAAAGTGGCACAAGTACAGAAAAAAACACTTCCATCCATCAGAAACAAATTTATATGAATGGGAACGGATGGTCCGCTATTTGGAACGGAGTAGTGCATTTGAAAAGTTAATGAGGAGCAGCAATGTTATGTGATAGACGTGTGCACAGTTTGAAGTTGTTTGCTGATACAGTTTTGCTAAAGGTTTCGCAGATACATTCCAATTAGAATCAATTAAATCTGTCAAAGTGGACGTTAAATACTCACATTTATGAGATGCTTTAACATGGAACATAGAAAAGCACAGCACAGAACAGGCCCTTTGGCCTGTGACAGTGTGCCGAGAGTTAATCCTAATGTAAAATATAATAACAGCCGACGTACACCTCAACTCTGCTTTCCATGTGCATGTCCAGCAGTCGATTAAATGTCCCTAATGACTCTGCTTCTACCACCCTCTCTGGCAATGCATTCCATGCATTCACAACTGTCTGTATTACGAACCTATCTCTAACGTTTCCTCTCTACCTTTCTCCTAATATCGTAAAACTATGACCCCCTCGTTCCAGTCAATCCTGTCCTGGGCAAAATTCTCTAGCTATTGACTTTATCTATTTGACTCATTATTTTGTTCAGTCTGTCATGTCTTCTCTCTTCCTCATTCTCTACAGAGAGAAAAGTCTCAACTAATTCAAACTCTCTTCATAAGACACGCCCGCCAGTCCAGACAGCATGCTGGTAAACCTTCTTTTCACCCTCTCCAAAGCCTATCTATCCTTCTTAAAGCAGGGCGACCAGATCTGGACACAATATTCCAGGTGTGATCTCACCAGGGACTTGTAGAGCTGTAGCAAAACCTAGCTGCTCTCAAACTCGATTCCCCTGTAAATGAAAGCCTAAACACCATATGCTTTCTTAACAACACTATCCATTTGGGTGGCAACTTTGAGGGATCTATTTACTTGCACACCCAGATCCCTCTATTCCTCCACACTGCCAAGAATCCTGTCTTTAACCCTATATTCAATATTCGAGGTTCGACCTTCCAAACTGGAAAAGGATGCACCGAATGCCAAAAGGAGAAGGTTGTTGGCATATATCAGAGTTAGGGCCAGTGACTAGAAACCTGAAACCGGCTTTTAAGCAAGCTTTCAAAGAGAGAATGAGTATCAGAGGGCATCTAAGGAAGTTTATCAGTAAAGTACAGCTAATTAAGGGGACTTGACCATACTCATGGACAAAAAGATATAAAGCAATCAGAGAACCAAAGAACAGAGTGTGTATATAAAAGGTACAAGAGACAGCGTGGATCAAGGTCTTGAAGAATTTACAGACATACATAAGTTTCAACTCAATACATTAGATGATAGTGAGCCAGTTAAGATCTCAGTCCTTTCTGTTTCAGCACAATTTAAGTTTACCAGTCTTGCCCAGGCCAGCATTAAATGGGATTTTTATTTGCATTGTGCACATCTCCTGATTTCACAAGCTATCTTAGTTTGGTAAATGCAATAGATGGCATTTTCAACCGTTTCAGCAATTCATTAAATAGAAGTTGACAGAAATAAACAACTTTCCAAAGCTGCCATTCAACAGCCAGACTGATACAATATTCAAAGAGGATCTGCATGAACAAAGTGGACTCATCAGGGGGTTAAATATTTTCACATTCGAAAACTAGCTTCCATTTTAATCAGTTCAGCTGGATGTTGGATACTCCATGAAGAAACGTTTCCCAGATTCAAACAGTTGTTTGCAAATACAGAAATTGGGTATTGCTGTAAAATAGGACATGTTCTTTTTTCTATTTTTTGTCTTGCATTCATCAGGATAGCTGCAAGAATTTTGGCATAAAGTGAAACAACATTTCATCCTGAACAAGAAAAGAGTTCTGATGCTTTGGAAAGTGCATAATGATTTATCGAGATGTCCCCAATGGAAATGGACTGGTCAGATGGTGACGGACAGTTAACAGCTAAACTTTGTTAAGTCTTCAATTGGTAGGTTGCCTGAGTGATCACGGTATTGTCCTGCCAAATAAATCAGAGAATGGCCAACACCAATTTTGTCGAAACACAACAAGCATTGGCAGTTAACTACCAATGATCACCTGGTCCATTCTCCATGCCTTTACCAATCAGCACTCATTACCCAGACAGATTAAATGCTTTATCCCTTTCCATTGGTATTCTTGAGATTGTCCTGATAAGTACAATGCTAAAGACTTAAATTAAAAATCTTTACTTTCATCAACACTCAAATTTCCATGTTGTACCAGCTGGCACAGGTGAAACTTACGATAATGTATCAGGCCTCCAATGAACTGTTAAAGTTCTGCACTGGTCTCAGAGGAAAACCAGCAACAATGCCCTTGTGGAGACATTACATTGCCTTTGATCATATACAGCAACATTGTCAAAGCCATTGAGGAACAGAAATAAATAGGAACAAACCACATACACATGCACACAGCACACTATTATATAAAGTAATAGAGAGAAATTCTGCACGAGCAGAAAAACTAATGTGGCACCAAAAGCACCTTTGTGATAATGGCAGTTTGAAAATCTAGCCCACATTGGTTGCAGCAGTTGAATAATTAGTAATTATATGATGAGCCGCGGTCAGTTCTGACATCAGTATGTGACCATAGATTCCGATTGTTTTTAAAGGCAGATATCAATATGAAAGTGCACAGTGGCAGGAGCACGGCTATCCTATGGACAGCATTAAAGAGATCTCACACACATTGGCCCTTTAATAAAGAAATGGGGCAAACCTCAGAGATATAGAAATGTAAGTAAAGGAACCACAATCAGGATTTCATCCAATTAGATAGTAACTGGTACCTGATCACCAAGTTCAGCTGCCACTTGAAAGGATGCAAAAAGCCCCATAAGGAGATACTCCAAATTTCAATTGATTTCTGTGTCACATTATCACAAGAGAGCTTTGCAGTTGCCTCCTAGCAGACATTATTTGTTTCCACAAACCACATAGGTTTAACAGAGAAGCATTGGTTCTGATCACAGATCAGAACCGAATAGTGCAGAATCACATCATAATTCATCTCGAGAAGCTGTGTCAATGGGTATTTGAGTTTGCAGTGCCTCTATGTTCTGAGCTTCGGCCCCAGTCTCTCGCTGTTCTCTCTTTTTCAGATAAGTTGCAGTTCCAGTCAGTTTGTAATTCATCATTGTCCAAGATTATAGAGGTTTCAGTATCAGTGAGTTCATTAGTATAGTACGTTAGGTAAATCAGCAGTGGTTCCACTGAAATGGCTTTTAAATCCTGGGGTTCATAGAACAGCACATAGTTCTCCCTATTAAAAGATGTAATTACAATTAACAACATTATATTTGATCTGCTAGATTTTCCATTACTGACTGCAATGAAGTTACCTCATGGGATATAGAAACTCGCCAATGTCAGTATAAACCTCTTAAACTTTGGGCAAAGCCCAGGCTATTGACTTAAGAGAATAAACTCCATACAATAATGCAAAGCAGATTGATGTCAACTGATGCACAGGTTTGATGAAGAGCAAAACCCCCTCTACCCAGCAGGAAGGCAAGTAGAAAAGTTATGCATTTATATTACATCGTAATGCAATCTCAGAGTATCCTCAACATCTATTTCCAGATCTCTGAAGTAAGTGCAGAACCCCTTGGGCCCACTGTCAACTACATGCTATCAAACCCGAGGAATCACAGATGGAAATATCAGCATGTGTCCATGTAACAGTTTAAAATGTGTGTTTAATAACTCCGCTTGAATAACTAACAAAATTGTTTCGAGGTATGAACAATGATGGAGACCAGGTCACTTGACCCTTCGAACCTGCTCCACCATTCAATAAGATCCTGACTGACCCGATTTTAACAAGCTGATAAAAAAATCAGCTGACAATATCCCACTTTAGCTTCTCTGATTCTATCATTTTAGTCTATTCCACTACACATCTATTCTAATCTGAAAAATAATTTTCCTGCTGTTAATCACTGTTCCACACTGTTCTCCTTTCCTTATTTTCGAATTTAAAGAGTCTGCAATACATTGCTCTTTTCCTCAGCCTATTTTTTAGACAAGATGAAATAGATTGGAACAGACCCCACTGTTGCTTGTACTTGACACAATGAGAACGATTGAAATATTTCAATACACTCCTTTGGTGAAAAATATAATTTGTTTTAATCCTTTAAAACTGGTTCAGTTCGTTTTATATTTGCATTGAATGGTATTTCAGTTTGATCCAGATGTTAGTATAAAGTGAAATATTACAGCACTGAGCTTTGTCTCATTCTCCTTTGGTGGAAGTTGGAAAGGAGTGCTTTCTTCCTACAGAGTGAAAAATGAACAGCAAAGTTGAGTAACAATACATGCACGTTCTGACAAAGCGAATTTTCAATCAGAGATGTTCTATACACCAACCGAAGTACGTTTGATCATGTACTCACGTGTCATAAATGTGATATCTAATTTGTGTACCATGAAAAAAGCAGGGAGTAGATGATGACCAGATCATCTGCTCATCGGGATTAGGCAATAAATGTTGGCCGGGACACCAGATATAATCTCACTTTAATTCAAAATAGTAAGGGTCCCCATAGAGGGCAGAGTGGCTTTCGTTTAATGCCTCATACTTGTCTGATGTGCAGGATTATCTCAGGATAGCATTTCCGTGGCAGTATCAATTAGTGTATTCTAACCCCGAAGGTACATCTTGAACCCTCAACCTTCCGACTCAAAGATCAGCATTATACTTCATTACATCTGAGCAGCAGACCAATACTCTGACAAGTGGCTTATTTTTCACATCCCCAGGGATTAATGAAGCAATTAAGGGCAATTGCATGAATTCTGTATGAGATGCAAAACAGACCTCTTATGATAGAATGATAGTTTTCCTACCCTCAGTCAGACGGCTTAAGTTCTTAGATTAGACTTAGTAGGCTTGTATTCCTGTCCCACCTACTGAAGAGGTGTGTCATACATCGCAGAACATTTTTATTTAAAAACAGGAAAACTTCTTCAACCAATGGGCTGTTGTCAGTTGGAAAGTGCAACATGTGTAATTAGGAATCAGCACTTTGAGTCATCTTTGCTGATTCCCTGTGTGTTATACGGGAGTCAGTAATTTCTATAAGTGTCCACCGTTACAGCTACAAAAAGTCCTTTAATATCTCTCCTCAATAGGTCATTCTTCCCTTTTGAATATGGGCAGTGAGCACTCAATCCTATCTATTCCGTAGCAACAAATGGCTACCTTGCTTCCAGCTAGTTATCACCAATAGGTTAATTTGCTTTGTCAAAGTGTGGGAATACTGAGAGCAACCCTCCCCATACACGACCCAGGCTAAGATCACAAGATGCAGCTCAACTCAGTGTTTATGTACAGAATTAGGTAACCAGGAAGGATGTTCTCCATGGCTGGGGAGTCGAGAACCAGGGCTCATGGTCTAAGGATACTGGATTGGGCATTTTGGACTGAGATGAGGAAACATTTCTTCACCCTGACAGTGCAGACTCTTTGGAATTCACTGTCATAGAAATTGATTGAGTCCAATGCATAATAGTTTTTTTTTCGGGCTGAAGGGATCAAATCTTACAGAAAGAATGATGGAACAGCGTACTGAGTTGGATAATTAGCCATCTTCATTTTGAACCGCACCGCATGCTTAAGGGGCTGAATGGCTTACTGCTCCACCTATTTTTGTGACCATTCTGTGGCTTGAAAAGATGTGTTTTGTTCAAAAGCTAATCAAGGAAATTGTGAATTAGACAGTCGTCAAATTAAATTGAACAATGAAGAAGTTCTGGAAAACTGTGATAAACTGCTGAGTTACCTTCCAGATGATAATCCAAATGACCTGAAAGAGTTAGTATAATCACATGGGAAGAAATGTGCGAATCTCCTGGGAATTACTAATCTCACTACACATAATATTGACTGAGGAAATGCTGTTCCAATCAAGCAACATCCTATAGACTTAACCTTTGATGGATGGCACAGGTTCAGAAAGAGACTGAACACATGCTGAAGCATAACATTGGATCAAACTTACTTTTCGACTGTCACTTTCTTTTCTCGTGAACTTAAATTATCAACTTCCACAGAATTTGGACAGTGTTTAGACTCCATGTTTGTTTCACAGCTTCAGTTGAATGCAAGTATAAATTAAGACACTTCACGCAAACACTTGCAATTACAATTAAAGTTGCAGCTTGATATAGCACTTCGGGAAAAGAGGATCGAATGTTATGGGGAGAAAGCATGATTAGGCTATGGATTTGGGCAATTAGCCATGATCGTGATGAATGGCAGAGCAGGCTCCAAGGATTGCATGGCCTCCTCCTGCTCCTATTTTCTATATTTCTAAACCGGCATAAATACACAAGAAAACTGAAGATTCAGAATTATAAGCCTTCATCACATGATTTAGGTAAACAGGTTACACATTGGTTTTTTTTTAGCCAGCATATAAATTTAGTCGATATGATCTCCCAGTATTGTTGCTTGAGGCTGAGATTGCAGTTCATTAGAAGCTTTCCCACCACGAAGATGAATCTGTTTGCTGGATTTATCCAGATAATTTTGAAAAAAATATTTTATCTGTTGTAATTCTCCTGTCTCTGGTTCCATGCCTGTATTTGAACAGGATGAGGTTGTTGTGGATATTACCACTGCAACTTCAATGTTACTTTTCTTTGTATCCTCAGGTGTCTCCAATTCAGTTGTTATTAGTTACCAACACTCAATGACAATTATACTTTCTAATTGAAGCAGAAATTTCACGAGAAGCTCAATAGGTCACAGGAATCAAAATCATCAACTCTGCTTTCCTCCCACAGATGCTGCCAGACCTGCTGAGATTTTCCAGCAGTTTCATTTTTGTTTCAGATTTCCAGCATCTGCAATTTTGTTTTATTTTAGCCTTTCTAAAATTCTGTCAAACGTCATCTCATTCACGTCTCAACGACATTTTTTTCACCACGAACTTAACATCAACTTCCTCTACATAATACCTCAGCCAGGCCCCTGCCCCTATGAAGTTTAAAGGGGATTCATAATCATTGGCCCCACTCAGTCTTTTGATACCCTTTCACTGTTTGTGATTAATGATGACATTTGCATTCCCTTTTCAAGTTAGCTGCCAGTCTCCCTGACTCTTTATTTCCCCTCTGAACTGTCTATATTTAGCATGGTTCTCACTGGGGTTAACAATAATCCACATCATTTGCAACATCACGCAGGGGATTAGAGCATTGTTTTTGCCACAATTTCCTGCTTGTGGAAATGTTACGCTGTACTGTACATCTGAAGCTGAACATTGCCCAGATTTGTGTTCAAATTATCCTTGCTCAAATGCCCTCTTGCCCCATTGAACTCAGCCCTCCTCCAACTCAGAATTATTCTGGATTGGTCCTTGTTCATTTTATACACCAGCTAAAATCTTTCGATACAATTATCAATGCGTCCTTAAATGTTCGCAGTCTAATATTTAATGCATTTTATACATATTGTGTGTGTATACATATTTCATACTTACAAATTATGAAGTTGGCGGTACAGATTGAAGATATCATTCGGATTCTGAACATTATAAATAGGACCGTGGCATGCAAATTAAGGAAATTATGACAAATAGTTATAAACAGTCCTGCTTTTCCCTCATGTTTAGTATTTATGCAGCATGCTTCAGGAAGGGATTTGAGAAGGTGCACAAAAGGCACACAAAAATGGTACCAGAGATGAGCAACTTGGCAACTATGTGGATAGTTTGAAGAAGATCGGGCTGCTCATCATGGAGGACAGAAGATGAAGAACACATTTTACAAGTGTTCAAAATCATGAGGGACTTGGATAGAGCAGAGTAAAAGGGTAGGAATATGCATTTGAATTGGTTACTCTTTCGTGGGTTGGTGTGGACTTGTTGGGCCAAGTGGCCTGTTTCCATATTGTATGCATTCTATTTTAAAAAGTCTTGAGAAGGAAAGGACACCGATTTAAGATGATCAGCAAAATAAAACAACGGTACAAGAAATATTTTTTAAAAAACAGCATAGTTCGGAAACTGGAAAGTTCTGCCTAATAGTGGAGTGGTGGAGGCAGCTTGAACTGAGGTCTCCAAAAGGAATCGACAATTTTCATAAGGAGAGGTTTCGCAGTATCACATAATAAAAGGATTTGGGAGTGAACATAGGTAAGTTCGTCTTTGAGAGCTGATGAAATCATTGCCTCCGAGCTGTTACCATTGATCATTGAATAACATTGCACAAACTACAAGCTCACCAGTTGTTTCCTAATGGTTGTCATATTCTGATATAATAACTAACTTAGTCATGCATGCAACTAAACTTACTTTGCAATTACTTCACTTGATCTAAGAGAACTTGCATTCCCATTTTCCTCACTGTTTGCACTGACAATGTTTCCAGAACTGCAATTCATCAAAGAGTACAAAGAAAGTCATTTAACATCAGTAAACCTATTCAAAATTAAGTAAAAAGCAATTTAACAAGAATATTGCAGACCTGAGATTCCATATTCCAAGCCTGGTCGACAGGTTTTCTTAAGTTAGTCAATGACTTCAATTTTAATAAATCGCATTATTTTGCCATAGTGATAATAAAACAAGAGAGATATCCATGCAAACTCAGGATCAGGTGTAACAGATCTTTAGCTGATCGTTGTTCTGTTCAGAAATAGTGATTATAGGCAGGAAAGGTCTTTTCAGTGCAAGTCTAATCAGTTGCTGCAGATCATTCCGTACAGTGTCAGTGCTAGGTAGCCCAATATTGTAGCTCAGTGATGGTGAAGGGAGTGGAAATTAGGTACGTTAGTTCTTCTGCTAGTCAATCAAACTGCTTTCTCTTTGATCACATTGAGCTACTTGACTATTGTTGCAATTAAACCAATCATCAGGTGAGCAGTGAAGATTCCAATGCTCCTGATGTTAGCCTTGTAAGGATGAAGTTAATGAGGGGGTAATAACAAAGCAGTATTCCTTGTATCCCAGTCTTGTCATCTTGCTAATGTAACTATTTATTGCTGCATTCACCACCCATCCCCCCTGGAGTGTATTGACAATACTGTCCGATGATCTAAAAAATATTGCTGGGACTTTATTTGTTTTCAAGATGCATCATGAACCATCTTGGTCGTGTTGGTATCGGGTTCTTTAGACTTCCACAGGATGTCTACAGTACACCCCACTGAGGGAATGCTGGGGTTGGGGTATGGAAGAGACAGTACAGAGTGAAAAAAAGAGAAAACCATTTCTTTAGTATGTCACCATTTTTTCTCGCCATGTCTGGGATATGCAAGAACTTCATACTGAAAGACAAGCAAAATTCAACCCACCACTGAAAAACGTTGCATGTTTTATGCTGATTCATGATTGGTCTCTCAAAATACGCCACACGTTTCTTAACCAGTAAAACAGTTGCTTTGTGTGATTGTCCTCATCTGTGTTAGTGTTCACCACACTGCCATGGCATGCCTTCGTGAGGCAATCCTGACATAATCTTACAACAACTGCCAGCACTTCCCTTTCACATTATTGGATAACTAACATAGAAGACTTGAATCTGACATTAGACCAAACTTACTTGCCAATTTGTTCCCTTAAGTTTCTGACAAAATTAGGTTTCCACCTAATTCACAGTGTGAGGTGTCAACATTTTCACAGCTGCAGCTGGTCATAAAGTACCGGTTAAATCATTTTAAATATGTGCATGATCACAAAATTAATATTTGGCACTTCTTATCAACATCAGGAGTTTTGGCTATAAGGGCAGAAGCTGGTGGATGGTGAATAAATAGGTCAAATAAAGACTTGTGTGCACTGGGACAGAGGGAAAACATCCCAAATGCAAGAATTCAAGTTTAACTTCCTTATCTCTGAAAAAGAAACTCAAGGTCTTTACACACTATTGCTAATTTGACCCTTACACGCACAATTTGTAACTCAATGCTTGATTCAGAATCCGAATATAGTAATTTCTCATTATTCAATTTTACTGAAGGTTCATGTCATATTAGTCAGTGTTGGCTGTTTTTTTGAAAATAAGCATTTTATTCCTTTTCCTTTCCTGCTCCTTCATCCGTCGGAGTTCACTGAAAGATCTGATCATAATAAACACTGGAATAATTACAGGTCTCTGACCCAGAACAGTGTAATGACCTCAGTGTGTAGGCTTCTATTTATTGATGACATCAGTGAAACGGTGTGGATGTGATGCTGCCTGTACTGAATTCACCATGAAAGCACTTTCTTAGCTTGATTCAAACAAATAACTATTACGAGGAAAAATGCCTGACTCTGTCGATACACATGGCCTCTGGCCAACTTAAATTATAAAAAATGCAAAGCGTTCAACAGCCACATTGTATAGGAGATAGACCAAGGCGAGGAGACCAGGAACCGATCTCAATCCATAGCCGCATTTCTTCAAATATGTAGCCATATTTCATCATATGTCACCAAACTTTGGAGACAATGGCGATGGTTTTGGAGGTACTGTGGAATGGGGGTGGGGGTGGGGGGTGGGGAGTGAGGATGAGCAGGAAAGAGAAACAAAGAGAAGCGATGAGGTGGGCTGAAGGAGAGGAACACAATTCTTCAGTATTTTCATTATGGCTCCAATGTCCTGAAACAGAACCTCAATATAGATCAAAAAAATATTCCCGTCTCAGCAATTAGGATGGTGATACTAGTGTTTAAGACAACTCGGTCTCAAATAATAAATCCTCGGGAGACAGTCTAGTAGCCTCTTTAATATTGCTGCTGTTCTCTGAACTGGCATTCGTCGCATTGCACAAAACATTTTGAAGGAATCAACGGTTCTCCAACATTCCCTTTTCACATTGTTGTATTCCAAATGCAGCATAATTAAACTACATCAAAATCAGATCAAATCAAACTTGACTCCACATGTCTGGCAAACTTTGATTCCCATCCTCCTGTCAATCTGGTCAGTCAAAATGTCCCCAGCCACAAGTCATCATGAAGCACAAATTAAACAAAGGGCTTACACCTATAAGTGACTTGAAAACATTTGAAATAAACCCTGAAGATCGAAAGGCTCTATTGTGCTGATGCAGCATTTTATTACAAACGAGGAGTCACTCTAATCACCAGGAGTAATGCAAATATTGGGAGTGGCTGTGGTCTGGAATGGTGGTGATTGCTATAGAAGATGTTATCAAGAGGAAGTTCCTGCAGAAATCTTACAGAAATTCCTGTTCTCCAGAAATCCCTGTTCACATTACATTCTGTTAAAAAAGACCACTTTCAAAAGCTGTGACTGCAATATATGTTGGCTTTATATCAACTTTCACAGAGGTTTGCAGGACGCCATGGTCTGTTCTTTTTGAAGAGATGGGGTGAGGGGAGGTGGCCGATGTAATAGTATTGGGAAGCAGAGAGTCAGATAGTCAATGTGTTTTCAATATGTTTAGCCTCATTGCACAGTCCAGCGCTTGGAAGTGAACAACTGAAGGCCTGAACATTGAACGGCTGGAAATGATGGTTGAAAAACTTTGTGTTAATGCATGCTCAATTATTCACTGGCTTTGAACTGGGAGGTGGTAGGATTTGGAATATAGCAGGTAGGGAGTCTGGCACCTTCTCATTGCTAAGCCATACTGACATAGACCAGTTCTCTTTAACATCTTAACTCTCCATGATCTCTCAGGCCTGCCTCCCTCATTTCCCTGATTGTGCCCACCTTTGCAGCCTCAGCAATGATCAGTACGAATAGTAGGGCTCAGAAATGTGTTGATCTGTCCTCCCTCTTAGTGGAGTAGCAACTCTTGAAACTAAGCTGCACCGTCAACTGATGAGTAACCCTGGCAAGAATCTCTTCGTTTTAGATGAGAATGGAGCTGGAAAATTGCAGCAGGTCAGGCAGCATCTGAGGAGCATGATTTGATGCTCTGAGTTGATGTTTTCAGAGTTGCAAATGGTCATCAAGTGCTATTAAGTCAATTTAAGCAAACGTTTCCGTTTAGAATAAAAACATTTTTAGAAACTTGAATAGATGTGTCAGGATTTCAAGCCTCTGACAGGCAGGCTGGAACATGGAAATGAAGGATGTCACAAACCTATTTCTTCAATGCTTTACACGTGTTGCACAGTCTAGAAAAGTCTCAAATAAAGTGCTTAGGGCAATTAGAGAAGGGCAATGAACCGTCCAATTTCTCCAGTGAAGACCTTTGGGTACTGGTTCTAATACAAGATTGCCTTTTCCTCATCAATGGGTATTGGCTCAGTAATTGCAAACATTAATGGTGGCACAGAAAGGTTTGTCACTCTGCTATTGTTCCAAATAAGCCATCAGCTCTTTAGATTGGGCCATTTCATTCTTGGAATAGTGACCCAGCCACAGCTTCTTGATCAGGCCACATCAGCAGCATGCCAACATTAGTGGTGCCATCATTCACAGCAGCGCTGGCTCCAGCTCTCAGTCTAAGCAGCAGGGCTCCACCACAATTCACAACATTATTACTGAAAATGTCTTGTTAAAAAAAAACACCACAATCTAGGTTCTAGGAAAAATACATACACTTGGGAGGCAGAGCCCAGCAGTTCCCGTCATGTATTAACTATGGCTTGGAATAGGGTATTTGACATTGTTCTCGCATGTATGCAGAAGGAAATACCTACATGACTTCACAGGAATTGCTGATTGTCCAGTAATAACCTTTATTCCAAATACAGTTTGAATCAGGAATTAAATTGCACTTTGGATCAAACTGATACTTTAATTTCCTCAGTTGTTCCTGACGGATTATAGGTTTCATTTCCGTCGCAGTTTGGATTGTCACACTTACTATGCCTGTAATTGGTCATAAAAGATAAATGAAGTTATTTAAATGAGCATTTGCCTCCCTCCCACAATTGTGTGCTAGCTGTTTGAAAGACTGAAGATTCTGGATTCAGGACTGCAGCCTGCATTCAGCCGTTTGAGTGAAACAGGTCACATTTCAGATGAGTGACTGCAATAGATAGTGAATTTGTTCTTCAAAACCTTTGTTGCTGGTGATAACGATTAGAGACAGAAATGCGATATTAAGTTCTTGAATGTATTCATATTCAGAGTTTAGAAACTCCAATAACAAAATGCAAGCAAGCTTCCAATGAAGTATCTTTGATGTCCTCTCCTAATACAATATTTTTGAAACAAATTTCAGAAGCCCTAATTCTAATGCAGATAACAGAGAGACAGTAGTGCAAATGCTCTTGCCTGGAGCGGTGTTCTCTGCGCTGCTGTATGATGTTTCCTGAAAGTCCCTAGAAAGTAATTTCAATCCTATTTTGTGTACTCCGAATGACGCAAAGCATTAATCACATATTGTTTTCAAACTTACTTTTTTCATGATAGATTTTGGAGTGTACAGGTTTTCATATACCTTGTACTTTGGACTGTCAGGTGATCTGCTAATATTCAGAAAAGTGCTATTCAGTCATTTTAAGCGTACATCTACTTCCACAATAAAATCATCATTATAAACCTCAAAGATTGAGTAAGTATCTCAAGCCATGGGCAGCTAGTTTTGTAAAACTAGTTCAAGGCACAATTACAGTAGATGGTGATTTATTACCCCAAAACCCACATTGGCTGTTTGCAAGACAAAATAATGAGGCTGGAGTGTGGTAGCAAAGAAAGGGAGACACGATGCAACCAATTCATTTCTTCAATACTTTATACTTGTTGCATCGTCTCAAAATATCTCAACTAAACAGCTCCAGGCCCAAATGGAGACGAGGCAACAAGTTTTCCAATGTCTCTAATGAGGACCTTGGGTACTGACTAGACATTCAGGGCTGAATTTTCCATGTCAACTGGCTCCTGTCAAGATTCTCATTATCAGGCCAAGTGGAGGAGAGTTCAGGAGCAAAGCCCAACTCCCTTCTGCACCATTATAATATCTTGTCAGTGGTGGACAAATGAAGTCACCAATTGAGAGCCATTTATGTCTGTCTGCGTTGTGAACTATAGAGCTCCTCAACTCCCATAGTGAGCTTTGGCCTGCAAAACTGTTTAGTCCAGGTTCAGCAATGCCCACCACTAATGGCAGCAAAGGAAAGGTCGCTGCCCTGCATTCACTCTGTTATTGCTGTTAGCTCCTGGCATCATGCCATTTCAATAATGGTTTGTGACCAGGCAGCAACTTCTATATTATCCACCCTTGGCACTGCCAACCATCGCGTTATAATCCAGCTCTCAGTTCAACCAGCAGGGCTTCAACAGAATTCATAAAATTATGACTGCAAAAGTCTTGTGTAAGAAACAATACCATCTTTCAACTTCTGGCTGTAATACATATTTTGTGGTTTAAGCTTACAAGGGCCTGCTACATGGTTCCTGGACGCAAGAGGAAATATCTACATTACTTCACAGGAATTGCTTGTTCTCCAGTAAATGTCTTGGAGAATATCATATCAAATAAAGTACGAATTACACAAAAGATCAAACATGTTTTTCTCGTTGTTGCAAACAATCCAGAGAACTATATTTTCCATATCCCATGCAGTTTGTATTGTCAACCTTGCCGTGCCTGTAACTGGTCAGGCAAGATAAATTGAGTCCTTACGTTAGCATTTGCCTCCAGCTACGATTGAGTGCCAGCTGCCTGATTGGCTGAAGACTCTGGATACAGTCGTGCAGCTTGTGTTCAGCCGCTTTTGTTAAACTTCTTACAATCCAGACGGATATTGCAATCAATACTGATTTTATTCTTCAACCCCTTTCATAGGTTTGATGGACACTATAGCTGGTGATAAGGGTGACAGTGTGATGGGATACATATTTCTTGAATATATTCATTTTAAAGGACCACAATGATCAGGGATAAGTAATCCAAATTTGCAAGCAATTTTGAATTCAAGCTTCCTTGATGTCCTTTCCTAAAACGGTTTTGAAAAAAAAACTCTCCGACCAGAAGAATAATGCAGATATTGGAGACGCAGTATGTGATTGCTATGGTCGAGAATGGTAATCTCTGCACTGCTGTGTGGTGTTTTCATGAGGCGTCTGTACGTTACCCTACTGCCTGCCCACCAGCAACTTACTTTCACTTCCTTGTACTCTGATTGAAGCAAAATCATGGTCGCATATCACATCAAACATATTTTTTCGAGACCGCCTTAGACTTGGAAGGCACGGTTTTCCATCTCCATCGCCATTTAGGCTGTCAGGTTTATCAGGCTTGCAATTGAACAGGTATGTTTAGTCACTGAAATCAGCATTCGCCTGCGTATACAATTGTGTGCCCACTGCTGGAATGGCTGAAAAGTCTGGATTCAGTATTGCAGCGCTTATTCGGTTGCTTTTTTTAAAACAAACTGCTCACACTGCATAAGGATGACTGCATGAGTTGGTGAGTTTTTTTTGTTCGAACTTACATAACTGGTTTGCAAGGAATGTCGGGGAGATGGATTTATTCCTTGCAGGATACACCAGAGAGGTCAATGGGAGGTAAAACGTTCAGGACCGGGCTGATGAAGGGGGAAACATTTCTCTGAAGAGATTTGGATGTTTTAAAGCAATGGCTTTTCCAGCAACTCTGCTTTTCTTTCTGATTTACAGCATTTACAGTTCTTTCCGTTTTATTTGGATGCTTTCTGTTTTTCTAGTTAAATAAGAGCTTCAATCTGTAGGAACAAAGCAAGCATTAGAGATGCAAATTTAGTTCGATTGCTGTGGTCTGGTCTGCAAAGGTGTTTGTTGCACTGCTGTCACATGCTTTCAAGAGGCAGCCCCTGAGCAATCTAAACAACAGCTCTCCAGCAATTTCCTTTCACATCTTTGAATTCTGAATCAAGGATAATTTATGCACAAACTGGAGAAAGCTTATTTTCTGCAACTGTCCCTGGAGACATTAGATTTCCCGGTTCTTCACAGTATACGCAGCTGAAATTAGTCATGAAAGACATTTTAAGCTAAGTCTTGTATGCACAATTGGATGATGGCTGGTATAAAATTGTTCGATGCTCAGGGATTCAGTATTATATACTTTGATCAACTGTATTTGTTAGGTGGATCAACTTCCAGAGGTAGTGGGACAATGGAAAGCAGTAGGTTTTTTCTTTAAAACTTTGATTGGGGATTTGAAAGACACTACAGGGAGAATGAGGGCAGCAGAGAAGATATGAACCCTAATCGTTCAATATATTTATCCTTTCTTCAGAGTTCAGTTATCTAAATGTTCGACTACACATTGAGATCTGAATATTGAATGGGCAAGCAATTTTCCACTGACCACTTTGGAAGGTTTTGTATCGATGCAACTATTTTTTAAGCAAACAAAATCTACAGTCTCTCAGAAAAATGCAAAAAATTATAGACATATTAAAGCTACTTTGTTAATGTGACTGCCATAGGCTGGTGTTTGTTGCATTGTTGTGGCATGTACTCAGACAGAAGCCCCTCCATAGAACTTACGGGAAGTGAAACTAATTTTCTTTCACATTGTTGTGTTTTAGATGAATCTTAATTAAGGCACACATTGGACTTAAACTTTCTTTGTGATCACTGTATTCATTACTGGAATCTATTCTGCCTTGGACGTGTCACAGTTTCCACATCCGCAATTGGTGTTACAGCACAAATTAAGTGATTTTAAACATACACATGAAAAATTCAACCATTGAAAAAGCTCTGAGGATGGAGGATTTCAGCATTATAATTTAGTTTATTGAATCTTTACATTGAAACTCCAATTTGTCAGTTTAATCAACCTGCCACACCCCATACAAACAGGGATAAGTTAGATATTGAGCATGAGTATGTCTCATTAATTGTAACTTTAAATCCACATTCCTGCCTCCCCTGAAAACCTTTCACCATCCCTCTCTCAACAATAAACTATTCATCTTTGCCTTTAAAATATTCCATAGTTCTGCTTTAATAACGTGCCAGAGTTTCCACATTTTGAGATAAAACAAATCATCTCGATGTGTTTTAAATGGGCAACCGCTGACATTTAGACAGTAATCCTTCATTGTCGTCTCTTCTGTAAGAGGAAACATCTTGTTTCAAGTAATTTGCCTCTTCCTCTCCTAACCACAAACTGACAAAAGCCGAGACTATCCGATTTCGCTTTGTATGACAAGTCATTCTGTAAGTATTATTCCAGTAAACATTCTCCAAACTGCCTCCAATATATTTACTTCCTGCCATAAACAGGATGACCAATAAGAATTAGAGCATTCAAGATACAAGCTCAACAGTGCTCTCTACTTTTGTGCTTAAATTCCCCCATGATAAAAGGAAAACATTTATTAGATTCCTAATTACGTACTGCTAGCACTTTGTGATTCAGGTAATGTTACACTCTGATCCCACTGCATCTCAGGGCAATGGAATCTCCCTCTATTAAAGCAAAATGCTTTTCTTCCAGTCAAAATGGACAACTTCACTTTTATCCAAGTAAAGCTCTATTTGTCAGGCCTTTGACTAGTCACTTAACTTATATTTCTCTATCGCACCCCAATGTCCTCTGAAGTCATTTTATAATCTTTCTTTGTCATGTCAGCTTTACATTAATTTCTTCGTAAGTCATGGACTGTGAGTCAATACTTGGAAAATTTGAGCAGATACAGATTTGTTTTAAATAGCTGCTCAAGGTATATGATCCTAACCGTTCTGAACTCCAGTTAATTCTCAGTTCTAAACAAACACCGAAGTAAAGGCGAACATTCATGTAAAAAAGGCTGAACCCCTGAATGTAATTAGAGTGTACCAAAATAATAATAGGATTCTTGTCAGCCCCCCTCTCTCTGTGTCACTCTCTCTCTTTGTCTCTCTCTCTCTCTCTCACACACACACACACACACACACACACACACACACACACACACACACACACACACACACACACACACACACACACACACAGAACATGGATAAGTGAAAATCATGAAACGTAAGATATCTGTAAGGCAAATGGATACTATAAACTTCCACTGTACTATGTCAACCTTTTAGTAAAACTACAATGGTTGACTCAGACCCGTGACCTGTGCCTCTTGCTTGATGTGGGAGCTTAGGAACCTGGCTGACTTTGCTGACTCTTAAACTTGCAAGAAGTGTGTCTAGCTGCAGCTCTTGTTTGACCGCATGACGACTCTGGAGCTGTGGATGGATGCACTGTGGAGCATCCGTAATGCTGAGGATGCCGTGGATTGTACGTTTAGTGAGCTGGTCACAACACAGTTTAGAATTGCTGAGGGAGACAGTGAATGGATGAATAGAAGACAGAAAAAGAGTAGGAAGGCGTGCAGGTGTCCCCTGTGGTCATCTCCCTCCAAAACAGGTGTATCATTTTGCATACTGTTGGGGGAGATTACTTACCAGGGAGGGCAGCAGTTGCATGGTTCATGGCATCGCGGCAGGCACTGCTGTTCAGAAGGGCAGTAAAACGACTCATAGCGCCATTATCAGAGGGAATTATTTTGTGAAGGGAGTAGATAGGCGGTTCTGTGGCCGTAATGGGACTTCTGGATGGTATGTTGCTTCATAGGTGCTCAGGTCAGTTATGCCACTGATCAGCTGCAGAGCACTCTAAAAGGGGAGTGTGAACAACCAGTTGTCTTGGTGCTTATGGACACCAAGGATATAAGTAGAAAATGAGATGAGGTCCACAAAGAAGATTTCAGGGAGCGAGGAGGGAAGTAAAAGAGCAGAACCTCAAAGTTTGTGATCTCGGGATTACTACCAGTGCCACGTGCTAGCCAGCGTAGAAATAAAAAAAAAGACAGGTTGAACACATGGCTTGAGAGATAGTGCAGAAGACTGGGGTTCAATTTGTTGGACATTGGGACCGGTTCCGGGGCAGGTGGGACTATTACAAAATGGACGGTCTACATCTGAACCAGACTGGTACCAAAGTCATTAGTGGGTTTTTTGCTACTGCATTTGGGAATATTTAAGATAATGTGGCAGGAGACTGGCAATCAGAAGAGAAAACAAGTCGGCAGTGATGTGGAGACTGGAGACTGCAAGAATTATGAAGATAGCATTCATAAAGGGAAGAGTAGGCAGAGAGTAGATGAGAACAAAAAACTGGCAACCTAAAATGCACCTACTTTAATGCAAGGAGTATAGTGTGAAAGGCAGATGAACTCAGGGCTTGGATTGGTGCCTGGGAGTATCATGTCATTGCAATCACAGAGGCTTGTTTGAAGGAAGGGCATGAAGATTGGCAATGAAACACCTTTGGATATAGACTCTTCAGACAGGACAGGGAGGGAAGTAAAAGGGAGGGGTGGAGTTGCATTGCTGGTCAAGGACGATATCACGGCTGTGCTAAAGGAGCACATTTGGGTAGTGAGGCATTATGGTTGGAGCTGAGAAATTAGAAAGGTTCAGTTACACTGTTGGGGCTGTATTACAGGTCTCCCCACACTGAGCATGTGGTAGAAGAATAAATAGGTAAACAGATTATGGAAATATGTAGAGGCAATAGGGTAGTGGTGATGGGAGATTTTAATTTTCCCAACATTGGCTGGGATATACTTAGCGTCAGAGGTCTGGATGGGGCAGAATTTGTAAGAAATGTCCACCAGAGAGTTCTACTGCAGTATGTCAATAGTCCCACGAGGGAAGAGACCATATTGTGCCTGGTACTGTGAAGCAAGCCAGGATAGTTGGTATAAGTTGCGGTGGAGGATTTCTTTGGGAACAGTGACCACAATTCTGTAAGTTTTAGAATACTCATGGATAAAGATTAGATTAGATTAGATTACTTACAGTGTGGAAACAGGCCCTTCGGCCCAACAAGTCCACACCGACCTGCCGAAGCGCAACCCACCCATACATTTCACCCCTTACCTAACACTATGTTCAATTTAGAATGGCCAATTCACCTGACCCGCACATCTTTGGACTGTGGGAGGAAACCGGAGCACCCGGGGGAAACCCACGCAGACACAGGGAGAACGTGCAAACTCCACACAGTCAGTCGCCTGATTCGGCAATTGAACCCGGGTCTCCAGCGCTGTGCCACCGTGCCGCCCACTAGAAATGGCAGTGGTGGGATTCGAACCAACGCCCCTGTCGAGACTGGAGCCTTAATCTAGCGCCTTAGACCGCTCGGCCATACTACCAGCTGAAGAAAGAGGTCCTAATGGAACAGTACTAAACTGAACCAAGGCCAATTATATTAAAATTCGGCAGGAGCTCGGAAATGTGGAATGGACAGAGCTATTTGGAGGGAAGTCCACATTTGAGATGTGTGAGGCTTTGAAAGGTAGGTTAAAGATAGTGCAGGATTGGCATGTCCCGTTGAAGGCAAAGGATAGGAAGGGCAACATTCATGAACCGTGGATAACAGGAGAAATTCTACGACTAGCCAGAAGGAAAAGGGAAACATATGTAAGGTCTAGGCAGCTAAGAACAGAATATCGGAAAGGTAAGACAAGTCTTAAACGAGAAATCAAGTGGGCTTAAACGGGTTATGAAATATCTTTAGCGAGCAGAATTATGGAAAATCACTAAGCATTTTATTCAGTTAAAAGAAGCAAGAGACCAACCAGAGAAAGGATTGGTCCTTTCCTGAAGAAGGGCTCATGCCCGAAACGTCGACTCTCCTGCTTCTTGGATGCTGCATGACCTGCTGCGCTTTTCCAGCAACACATTTTCAGCTCTGATCTCCAGCATCTGCAGTCCTCACTTTCTCCTAAAGGATTGATCCACTAAAAGATAACGAAGGAATGCTGTGTGTCGACCCTGAGAGAATAGGAGAGATTCTGAATAATTATTTTGCATCAGTGCTCACTGAGGAGAGGAACATGATGAATGTTGAGATTAGCGATACAAGTTTAATTAGTCGTCATCATGCTGACATAAGTAGCGAAGATATGTTGGGTAGGCTACAGGTTATTAAGGTGGACAAATCCCCAGGACCGGATGGGACGTATCCCCAGTTGCTGAGGGAGGCGAGAGGGGAAATAGCTGGGGCCCTGACAGATATCTTTATGGAATCCTTAAATACAGGTGAGGAGCCGGAGGATTGGAGGGTAGCTTATGTTGTTCCCCTGTACAAGAAGGGTAGTCGAAATATTTTGGGTAACCAAACACCAGTGAGCCTGACGTCAGTGGTGGAAAAGTTGCTGGAGAAGGTACTGAGGGATAGGATTTACTTACATTTAGAAAAGAATAGGTTTACAGTGAAAGGCAAAATGGCTTTGTGCGGGAGAGATAGTGCCTTAGGGAATATCGGTCTTTCTTCTCGGAGATGTCCTCCATCCTCACCGTCAACAAACCATATTAATGTATGCATTGTGTCCCATTAGCAATGGAGCCAGGAGGAACGGCATGGAGCAGTCTATCCATGCAGTCTCTGTTTCATTGGTTTGTCATGTTTGGTCATAGATTTCATTCTCCTATTTCTGTACAAGGGGCTTGCGTGGTTGAATGGATACCTCCTTATGCCATGGGAGACGCTCAAGAACCTGACTGGGCAACCAATCATGGTTCCTGTTTGTATCTCAATATGTTTGACTGGGCTCCTTATCTTCCTGTGTAATATGCAGGAGAGAATGAATGGGCTATCCTTATTCTTATCCAATAGCATTGATGGGCGGAATGACCTCCTCATATTCCTGTGAAGTGAGCTTGAGGTGCTGAATGAGCACCTCTCTTTACTCTGGTAACGCACAGTGTCCAGCAGGACTGTTACATGAATGTTACCGACAATTCAACAGCACAAGCCTGAATGCTGTCCGGGTCTTCCTGCACATGGACACAGGGTGCCTCAGGAACTATGGGGGGCACATTGTTCTGAACATTTCATGATTTTCAGTCACCATCTCCATTACTGATATTCTGATGGGGGAAAAGTCAACGAGGCGCAAATGAGAATGCTGTTGCTGTGGATCTCCCACAGAGATGTCCCCAGACTGATTTGGTACATATCGAAGAACCACAAACATCTTCTTTGTGCTGAATCACTCCAACCGGTGGGGAGGTTACCCTTGATTTCCATTAAGTTCCATTTTCCTCAGGTTCCTTGATACCCCCATCCTCAGTTAAACACTGCCTTGTTGTCAGGGCCAATCAGTATTAGCTGGTTTTTATATATTTTGTTCATGTCAGTAGGTCACGGTGTATGTGTGCGGCGTGTTTCCTTCTCACAGAGGGGTGTGACCATCGGGACTTGCCTAACCCAGAGAGGTTGGGAAGATAGTTCATTGAGGTAGTGGGAAGGCAGGGATGGATGGATGTTTGACACGGCAGGCACTCCAGGAGTTGGGACATGGAGCAGATCAGCCATGATCTTGTTGAAGGGAAAAACAGGCAATAAGGCCTGAATGACGTTTCCTGCTTCTCATGTTCTTGAATTCGCTTATTGAAAGGTTCATCGTTGTTACTTTCCTGGCTACCCTATGAAGGAACGTTGTAGTCAAAGAGGTCAGAGGATTTTGTGAGCAATATCTGGGTACAGAATAGGGTAATTATTCACTGTGAATCTGGGTCAACAGCATGACAAATAAATGGAGACAGGGGAAGTTCTGTGAAGAGACAGGAGGAAACTGTTTCACAGTAACAACAACTTCTTTTTTACCAAGAACGTTTTGCAATCCACACCAAATCATATTTGACTGCAGTCAGGGGCTGAATGGTCACCTTGGTTTCTGTGCACCAGGCAGTAGGAGCAAGTGCTCTCCAACTGCTTCTGAGTAGCAGATTGAGGGGCTGAATGGAATGGGGTGAAGTAGGACTGAGGAACAGGAGTGGACCCCTGCACTACCAGGCATTAAGGATGTGGCTGATCAGATAGTGGTCTCAGCCCCACGTTCCTATCTGCAGTTCATTATCCTTGAGTCACTTTCCCGTTAAATATTTAACTAACCCACATTTCAATAAATGCAAACACACAGGTACCACAACCAATGGGGCAGAGAATTGACACTCAAATGATCTTTTAAGAATTTATCCTTAATCTCTGTTCCTACTGAGGTTAGATAGTCATTGCTTCTTTTTCCATTCCAACTACTCCAGACGTGACGACAAATTATCAGTGTAACTAAGTGTGTGATACGGGAAATGATGCTGGTTCCTTAAATTTGTAAAAATAACTAATCTAAAACTAAAGCAACATTACTCGAAATACGATGGGTACATAAATGATAAAGAGTTTGAACATTGACAATATGTACATCAACATTTATTTTTCTATAAATCTGAGACACAGAAGCATGCACACAAAGACACACACACACACACAGACACACACACCCACACAGACACACACACACACACACACACGTCTGAAGGCAAACAGAAAAAAATGAAACGCTGCGGAATATTAATTCTAAAGAGCTTTGTCCAAATAACAGTTATTTTCATGACAAGCAAAATTGAGAGTTCCATTTGTTACTATGCCTCTGAAGTTATTCTTCCTCACAGAAGCTGCTAGCACTGGGGTTTCGTCCCGGAACAGTTGGATTTGGCTGAATTCCCTTTGCTGCAGGCAGTGGAGATATTCCAATGAATCCTCAGCAGGAACCCTCAAAGAGTGCCAAAGATGGCTGATTAGTTTTCAGCTCTTATTTGTGCTGTAGAGAAATGCAAGTAGAGACGGAGAAATGGCCATTGTTTCTACGACAGGTTGTATTTGCTCCCTCTCTGATCTGAAACATGGAATAATGTGACCCAAACACCACCTGGACTAGGTAAGGTCTGGTTGAACATTCGCCTGATTGAATTACTCCTTCCCTGTTACTTGCTCCATTTAGGAATGATTTGTAATTTATAATTTGAAGGTACATTTATATGTGTCTGCTTAAATTTTGTGCAATAAATTCATGTCTTCATAATACCTGTGTTAAAATGTGTATGTTGTTTTAGAAAATTAAATCCTTAATTTTATTCTCTCATCCCTCAGCTACACTCTAATACACTCTCCTCATGGTCTTATATGGATCAATATGATCAGCTCTCATTCTCAGGTCTGAAGTACTCGGACCTTGTACAGGCCATGAGGGGCATGGGGGCGGGATCAGCTAAGGTTATTTTCCAAGGCTGGAGGAGTCCAAACCAGAGGGTGCAGATTTAAAGTGAGAGGGGAAAATTAAAAAGGTACCTGAGTGGTGCGTGTATGGAGCGAGCTGGCAGCGAAAGTGGTGGAGGCTGGTACAATTACAACATTTAAGAGGCAATGGATGGGTATCTGAATAAGAAGGGTTTAGAGAGTTATGGGTTAATGTTGTCAAAAGGGTTTAGATCAGATTGGAATATCTGGTCGGTGCAAATGAGATGTACTGGAGGGTCTGTTTCGTGCTGTATGATGCTATGATTCTATCAGGCCTTCATCCTAGCAAGGAATAAAGTGAAGCATCTGTGAAAAGCTTCTAAAACAATTGCATAGCTTTTCTTTCAATTTCAGGGTTCATTACTACATACAATACATTCGATGTAGTGTCAGCATTGCCATGTACAGATACAGCAAAACATCCCGATGATTATACCCAATAGCCTTTGCGTGAAACAGCATCATTCAATCCACTTCCCTAATCACTTGCGTAATCTGCTGACGAGGTTTATATGGCTCATGTACCGAGACACACACATCCCTCCGTACCAATGCGTTCTGCGATGTTCTCTCCATTTAAGTAGGTTTCTATTGTTTTTTCTGTTCAACAGAGCACTGACTTCTCTTAGCCCTTGTTATACAGTTTTCTGCCAAATTTGCTCACTAACTTCCCCTGTCGGTATCCCATTGCAAAGTCTCCAATGAGTGTCTTGGTAAACGAACTAATTGAGTTCCAATCCAATCAGTCACCTCATCCAAGTCATTGGTATAGATTGCAAATTGTTGATAATGTCACACTGATCTCTGAGACATTCCACCAAGTTACAACTTTACAACCTGAATACAAACATTTATCCTGAATGTTTATTCCCTGATAGTTTACCAGGTTTCCTCTGTTGCTTGGCAACAAGCTAGAAAGGTAGGATGGCATCATCCTACACTGTGTAATGTACTTAGCGGCTAAATGACTTCAATCTATTCCTGTGTAAATCCTTAGAGGGCAGAATGGTCTCTGCCTCTCTCATTTTAACGATGTTGACTGGCTGAATGGGATCTTTCTTTACCTCTGTAACATTATTGAGTTGTTGAGATAACAACAGAAAGGTTAGGGGCAGCAGTTGGCCATTCAGCCCCACGTGCCTGCTGCACCATTCAGAATGTGCATTGTTGATGTGAATGTGACTAAACACCCCTTCCTGTCTGTTCCCAATAAATATGGATTTCCTTGTACATCAAAGATCTATGGAATTGAACGTTGCTACTTCGGCATGAGAACATCACAGATTACACAACCCTAAACAGAAAGGAACATCCCTGTCTCAGTCTGAAATGGGAATGTCCTTATTCTCAAAATGTGTCTCCCTCAAACCAATCACCACTCTTTTGATATAAAACGAGTCGACAATGAGAAAGAGATATCGATGACTCAGCCCCTCAAGCCTGACCACTTTCTCATTAACTCTCCTAAACCAAATACTTACCAAATTCAGCCTCTACTGACGGCGTGGAAAGATAATTCCAGGGACCACAAGATCATACGAGCAATGAACCCTGGAGCAAAGTTAGGCCATTCAGCCCATTTTTGTCTGCCATGACATTGGAACACGGCAAAAATAATTCTCAGCCCCATTCTCCTGCCTTCTCCAACTGACCATTGATAACTTATTAATACAACGTATATATCTCTGGATTAAAGACGGTGTGTGCCTGTATGTGGGGTTATGTTTTTGTGTGTTTGTGCATAAACTTCCATATCTGTGTGCATATCTCTGTATGCATATATTATGTGTGTTAGTGTCAGTATCTCAGTTTGTGTGTACCTCTGTCTGCATCTCTGTGCAAAGTTGCTTTTGAGGTAAATAGATTGAAATTGGAATCAATGTCTCCCTCCTCCTCTGTCTCCGTCTGTTCCTATTGTTCGCAAAGTTCACAGAATTCCGACAGTGTGGAAACAGACCCTTCTACCCAACACATCCACATTAACCATTCGAAGAGTAACCCACCCAGACCCATTAAAATACTATCCTACGTTTACTCATGACTAATGCTCCTATCCTACACATCCCTGGGCAATATAGACAATTTAGCATGGCCAATTCACCTAACATCCACAACTTTGGACTGTAGGTGGAAACAGGAGAATCCGGTGGAAACCCATGCCGACATCGGAGAATGTGAAACTCCACACAGACAATCGCCCGAGGGTGGAATCGAGCCCGGGTGCCTGGTGCTGTGAGGCAGCAGTGCTAGACTCTGAGTTTTGTGATTTGGATTCTTACAATACTACACTCTGCTGGCCTCCCCAAACCACTTCATCAATGGCAGAGTTTTTTATTCTCTCAGAACCTAACAAATCCTTTGCTGTGAATCTCTCAAATTGCATGGCCGTTTGATTTTTCCAATAATATCTTTGGAAGCATAGAGCAGTTTTGTCTGATAGTGAGCAATGTTATTGCTGTGTCATTAGCAATGCTACTGGGCCTTTTTCAGGACTTTTGAACGCTTTCTCACATACGTTTTAAGCATAGAGTGAGAAATTAATTAATCTCATCTCCTGACAAAATGGTTGACTCAGAGGTGAGCATTTCCATTCTGACAGGCCAGGTATATTTGCAATCTTCCACATACCAGTATTGTGTGTGCAAGTGTGTGTGTGTGTGTGTGTGTGTGTGTGTGTGTGTGTGTGTGTGTGTGTGTGTGTGTGTGTGTGTGTGTGTGTGTGTGTGTGTGTGTGTGTGTTTTGATGGTGCTGTCAGTTTGGATCGTGCTATGAGCTTTCTCACTCTCTCTCCCTCCCAGTCTGAATCCTCAAGTGATGTCGCTCTCGTCCGCTGTCACTGCAGTAGGGTGGAGAGGCCAGCTGAGGGAGAGATTGTTTCATTTTCAGAACTACAGAGACGGTCAGACTTGCACTTACATATAGATACTCACAGAGTCAAATACAGTCACACAGGTACGGGTTGTCGGTGGGGAGATGGATATCGGGCACTCCACCACCCGGCTTGTCCCTTTCGGTCCTATTCCAGGATGTTTCTCTTGGAATGCGAGAAATGGAGGGTGGGAGTGGGGGTCCCTGCTGTTCTTGCTGATGTGGGTGGGGTGTTGGAGATGGTGATGTGTCCAGAGGGACTCAGTCCATAGTGTTGTATCCAAACGGTGATATTAATGAGAGAGATGTAGTGGAGGGGAAAGAGAGAGAGAAGGAAGGTACTGCTTTCAGCTGTGAGAGTGGTGGAGCATTAGCCTTGTTCGTGGGTGGGCGCTATAAGAGATATCCAGTAACTGTGAGGAAGCAGAGAGAATATGGTGACCCTTATCCTGACAGAGCAGGGAAGGTTACTTATGCTTGTCTTGTATTGCTGGACATTTCTTCCGACTGCAGATACTGCATTGAGCTCAAACAATGCTCGGTGGGTCTGATGGTGTTGCCGCCCCTCTCTGAAGAAAATGGTCCTCCTCTGTACTAGCCCATCAACCAGGACCTCCGTGCCCCCGTCAACAAACCGTGGTGTAATTGCCCCTTATCTGCCATGTTCGGGGTAAACTGTTCAGGGCAACTCCTAAGAGAGAAATCTCAAACATGTGGTCATTGGCCTTTGAAAGATGGCACCAGTGCCAGGTATCATGGAATATCCAGGGGCATCTGGGCGGTGGTGAGTACTTCTAGCCATGATGGGTGGGAGAATCGGGCGGGTATTGAATGAGAGGGACACCATTGGGTGGGATGGGTAGTTATTGAGGTACATTCGATAAGATAGCATCAGGAAACTAGCTCAGCCTCGTACAGACAGTCCTTCTGTCACACTCAATGAAAATGTCACTGAGACAAATTATTGTGAGGTTCAACCCAATGAGTTGAAGACTCTGCAGACCCCAATACCATTACAACGCTGCAGCTGCTTGACCAATGCTCTCCATCACAGGGAAGGAGCTAAACGTCACCTTACCCTTGGGAAGTCAGGTAATGGGGAGGGGATGGTTGAGGTATCAGTGGGGGAGCACTTTATGGCAAGTCATCATAATTCTATTAGTTTCAATATTGAGATGGAAAAGGATGAATCGTGTCTAAAATTTAAAGTTCTAAATTGTTGAAAAGCCAATTTTGAGGATATTAATCAAGAATTTTCCAAAGTCGATTGGGACAGATATTCGCAGAGAAGGGGTCAGTTGGGAAGTGGGCAGCCTTCAACAATGAGATGTGAGTGTGAAGGGTAACGGTGGGACGTGGAAGGAATGTTATAGGATTGGAGAAGTTGTGGTTCTGGTCATGGATAAAAGGGAAGCGTGTGTCATGTATAGACAGCAGGAATTGAGGGTTATTTTTCCTTAATTCATTCACGTGATGCGGACGCCCCTGGCTAGGCAAGCATCTACTACCCATCCCTAATTGTCCAGAAGGCAGTTAACAGACAACCGCGTTGTTTTGGTCTGGAGTCACATGTAGGCCAGACCAGATAAGGATGGCAGATTGTTTCCTTAAACGGTGTCAGTGAGCCTGATGGATTGTTCCGACGATTGGAATGGGCATCATTAGCCTCTTAATTCTGATTTAACGTGAATCACTACAAGAGTCTGAAGGCAACAAGAGTATAGTTAAGAGGGAAATTGGGAGCATTAAAAGGGGACGTGTGATAGCTTTGGCAAATAGAGTTAAGCAGAATCCAAAGGAATTCTACAAATACGTCAAGGACGAAGAGTAACTGTGGACAGAATAAGACATCCTTAAAGATCAGCAAGGCTGCCCATGTGCAGAACCACAGGCAATGGGGGAGATCCTGAACGAATATTTTGTATCAGTATTTACTGTGCAGGAGGATATGGAAAGTAGAGAACTTGGGAAATAGGTAGCGACATCTTGGAAAGTGTCTGTATTACAGAGGAGCTGCTGGAGGTCTTAAAATATACAAAGGAAGGAAATGTCCTGGATTTTATTGGATGCACACTCGAACTCTGTGGGAAGCTAGGGAAGTGATTGCTGGGCACTTTGCTATCATCAATAGCCACAGGTAAAGTGCCAGAAGACTGGAGGTTGGCTAAAGTGGTGCCACTACTTAAAGGATTTATGAAGGAAAATAAGGAAAATCCAGTGAGCCTGACGTTAGTGGTGGGTAAGTTGTTGGAGGGGATTATGAGGCATATGACTTCCAAGCATTTTGAAAGGTTACGACTGATTAGAGATAGTCAACATGATTTTGTGCAAGAAGTATATTGTCTCACTGAATTGACTGAGGTTTTTTTGAAGAAGCGACTAAGAAGATTAATTGAGATAGAGTGTTGTACATTGTCGATATGGAATTCAGTAACGTGGTGAATAACATTATGCATGGTCATCTGTTTAACAAGGTTGGTTCATGTGAAAGCCATTTGGATACAAAACTAGCTCAAATGTCGGAGACAGAGGGTAGTAGTAGAGGGTTGCAATATTATGGCAAAGGTTTACAATGCTCCCCCTGCTGTGCAGAAAGTCCAGTTTATGGAGTAATCCTCTAGCATGACCTGCACATTTCTCCATCTTAGCCATGACCTTACCCCAGTTCAGAATTTGAGGCAATGGACCGTTCTAGTCGATTTGGCAATGTCTCCATTCAATGTTTGCTTTCTTAGCATTGGACCCACCATAGTCACTGTTATCCCATTATTCCGATCCCCCTATCTACTTATCCATATTTTCAGTAAGTTATCAATTAATAAATTATTTGGTTTTCTTCTGTATCTTTCCCTGGCCTTAGTTTTTGACTCCCTCGTGCATCGAGTGCTGGCATTGTGAATCTCAGAAACATTGAAATGGTGTGCGTCAGGCTGTTGTTCACTTCCCGATGTGTCCCATGTGGTGTTCCATGGACAGGAGTGTTCCAGCAGTTCTGACGCACGTGTTTGAAACTTGGTATGCGCCTGTCTCTCTCAGTTGATCGTGCGATCAGTAAACCGAAGAAAATCCTGGAGTATAATTGTAAAGGAACAGGCATCTAACTTGTAGCTGAGGGGTTTCTGACTGACCCCTGCTATTGAAAAGTTAGTGGAGGGGCTGGGGATGGTTTGCTGGAGGTTGTGCTGTGAGCTCCCTCAGACATTCAGGGAGACCTGAGGACTAGGTGAACCAACCCTGGATGGAGCATGGGGACTGTAGTTAAAGCAACTGAGTCTGCAACATGAACAACAGATGGAGCAGAGGCTGCAAAGAGGGGAAGTTCAGAAAACATGGAGTGAGTGTGTGTGGGGAAAGGGATTTGCGGAATCTGTCTGTGTTTTTGACTGGACAAGCACATACTCTCACTCTCCCAAATACATACACTGAGGCACAATCTCCCCATCTGCTCCACACACATACTCTCACTCTCCTGGTTACATACACTGACACCATCAACGTCATACTGACCCCCTCACACTCACTCCATCGCTGTCAAATTGTCCCTGTCAAATTCACTCCATCACCTTCACCCTGACACCCTTATGCTCACTCCACCACATTCGCCCTGATCCCCTCACACTCACTCCATCATCGTCACACTGACCTCCTTACACTTATTCCATCACTGTCACGCTGACCCCCATCACACTCACTCCATCACGGTCACCATGACGCCCCATCACAGTCACCATGACGCCCTCACACGCCCTGTCACAATGACCCCTCAGAATCACTCCATCCCCGTCAGCCAGACCCCCTCACACTCAATCCATTACGGTCACCCTGACCTCCTCACACTCACGCCATCACTGTCACACTGAACCTCTCACACTCACTCCATCACCGTCATACTGACCCTCTCACACTCACTCCATCACTGTCACCCTAACCCCTTCACACTACGTCACAGTCATACTGACCCCCTCACTCACATTCCATCACGGTCACACTGACCTCCTCACACTCTCTCCATCACAGTCAGCCTGACCCATTCACACTCTCTCCATTACTGTCACCCTGACCCCCTCACACTCACGCCATCACTGTCACACTGAGCCCCTCACACTCACACCATCATCGTCACCCTTACGCCCTCACACTCACTCCATCACCATCACACTGAGCCCCTCACACTCACTGCATCACACTCCCACTGACCCCTTCACATTCACTCCATCGCCGTCACCCTGACCGCCTCAAACTCACTCCATCACCAACACACTGACTCCCTCACACTCACTCCATCACTGTCGCATTGACCCCCTCACACTCATTCCATCACTGTCACTCTGACCGCCGAACACTCACTCCATCACACTCCCACTGACCCCTTCACACTCACTACATCTGCATCATACTGACCTCCTCACACTCATTCCGTCCCAGTCACACTGACCCCACACAATCACTTCATCAAAGGCAAACTGACCCCTTCACTCTCACTCCATCACTGCCACCCTGACCCCGTCACACTCACTCCATTACCATCACACTGACCTCCTCACACTCACTCCATCACTGTTAGCTTGACCCCCTCGCACTGACTACATCATCGTCACACTCATCCCCTCACACTCACTCCATCACCGCCACAATCACCCCTTACACTCACTCCATCATCGTCACACTGACCCAATCATACACACACCATCACTGTAACAATGACCCCCTCACACTCACTCCATCACTGTCCGCCTGAATCCTTCACACTCACTCAATCACCATCACACCATCCGCATCACACTCACTCCATTAACGTCACCCTGAATCTCTCCCACTGACTCCATCACCGTCACACTGACAACCTCACACTCACTCCTCATTATCACCCTTACCCTCTTAAACTCACTCCAGTACCATGACCCTGATCCCCTCACACTCACTCCATCACCATCACACTGACCCCCTCACAATCACTCCATCACACTAACACTGACCCCCCTCACACACACTCCATCACCGTCACACTGACCCCCTGACCCTCACACCATCACACTTACACTGGCCCCCACACAATCACTCCATCGTGGTCACACTGACCCATTCACACTTCCTCCATTACCGTCACCCCGACTCCCTCACACTCACTCGACCACTGTCACCCTGACCCATTCACGTCACTCCAGCACCGTCACGTTGAAGCCCTCACACTCACTCCATCACCGTCACACTGACCTCCTCACACTCATTCCATCACTGTTAGCTTGACCCCCTCGCACTGACTATATCATCGTCACAC